>NC_091168.1:30839944-31049226 GCF_040958095.1 Procambarus clarkii | reverse complement strand
CAAGGACCCTCCCACCACAACACGGACCCTCCCACCACAAACAAGGACCTCCCACACCACAACAAAGGACCCTCCCACCACAACACGGACCCTCCACCACAACAAGGACCCTTCCACCACAACAAGGACCCTCCCACCACAAACACGGACCCTCCCACCACAACAAGGACCCTCCCACCACAACACGGACCCTCCCACCACAACAAGGACCCTTCCACCACAACAAGGACCCTCCCACCACAACACGGACCCTCCCACCACAACACGGATCTCCCACACAACACGGACCCTCCCACCACAACAAGGACCCTCCCACCACAACACGGACCCTCCCACCACAACACGGACCCTCCCCCCACCAACACGGACCCTCCCACCACAACAAGGACCCTCCCACCACAACACGGACCCCTCCCACCACAACAAGGACCCTCCCACCACAACACGGACCCTCCCACCACAACACGGACCCTCCCACCACAACAAGGACCCTCCCACCACAACACGGACCCCTCCCACCACAACACGGACCCTCCCACCACAACACGGACCCCCACCACAACAAGGACCCTCCCACCACAAACACGGACCCTCCCACCATAACAAGGACCCTCCCATCACAACACGGACCCTCCCACCACAACACGGACCCTCCCACCACAACACGGACCTCCCACCACAACAAGGACCCTCCCACCACAACACGGACCCTCCCACCATAACAAGGACCCTCCCATCACAACAACGGACCCTCCCACCACAACACGGACCCTCCCACCACAACACGGACCCCCCACCACAACACGGACCCCTCCCACCACAACACGGACCCTCCCACCACAACACGGACCCTCCCACCACAACAAGGACCCTCCCACCACAACACGGACCCTCCCACCATAACAAGGACCCTCCCATCACAACAAGGACCCTCCCATCACAACAAGGACCTCCACCACAACACGGACCCTCCACCACAACACGGACCCTCCCACCACAACAAGGACCCTCCCACCACAACACGGACCCCTCCCACCACAACACGGACCCTCCCACCACAACACGGACCCTCCCACCACAACAAGGACCCTCCCACCACAACACGGACCCTCCCACCACAACACGGACCCTCCCACCACAACACGGACCCTCCCACCACAACACGGACCCTCCCACCACAACACGGACCCTCCCACCACAACAAGGACCCTCCCACCACAACACGGACCCTCCCACCACAACACGGACCCTCCCACCACAACACGGACCCTCCCACCACAACACGGACCCTCCCACCACAACACGGACCCTCCCACCACAACACGGACCCTCCCACCACAACAGGGACCCTCCCACCACAACACGGACCCTCCCACCACAACACGGACCCTCCAACCACAACACGGATCCTCCCACCACAACAAGGACCCTCCCACCACAACACGGACCCTCCCACCACAACACGGACCCTCCCACCACAACAGGGACCCTTCCACCACAACACGGACCCTCCCACCACAACACGGACCCTCCCACCACAACACGGACCCTCCCACCACAACACGGACCCTCCCACCACAACACGGACCCTCCCACCACAACACGGACCCTCCCACCACAACAAGGACCCTCCCACCACAACACGGACCCTCCCACCACAACACGGACCCTCCCACCACAACACGGACCCTCCCACCACAACACGGACCCTCCCACCACAACACGGACCCTCCCACCACAACACGGACCCTCCCACCACAACAAGGACCGCTGCTACTCCCACTAACACTACTCTGGGCCCCCCAGGGTCCCCAGGAGACCAGCAAGGCATGACCAAACAATTAGTGCCAGCAGTACCAGGGGATGTCGACGCCCGTGGGAACACGGCCTCGACACGCTGTCAACACCACCCTCTCTACATGCTGCATTAGTGTATACGGCACCCTAAATCTAACCCAACTTTAATGTGTATGTGTTTACATATGTATTAACCTATTTGTATTCACCTATTTCTGCCTACTGGATGGAGCACTAGCTCTTGGACCGTGTAAGTGCCTCCAGGTGTGTAAGTAGTCTCCAATATTAAAAAAAAAAAAAAAAATGTTTATTTAGGTAAGGTACATACATACAATAAATTTTTACAAAGATTGGTTGACTTATAGGTAGAGCAAGTACATACAATGCCTAAAGCCACTATTACGCAAAGCGTTTCGGGCATAAATTCGAGTACTTTGAGTACTTCTCTTTAGAAGTACAAAGTACTTCTTTCGAGTACTTTGATTTGCTCGTCAATGTTACTGGTCTGTAGTTAAGTGCAACCTCTCTATGTCCTTTCTTGTAAAGTGGTACCACATTCGCTTTCTTCAGGCTGTTGGGTAATTCCTCCTCCGTGAGTGGTTCATTAGAGTACCAATGGTACAACAAGGGCTTGAGCAGATTCCTTTAGCACCCATGGTGATACATTGTCTGGTCCGATAGCTTTAGCTTCGAGTAGTGGTGGTAGTTAATGTACTTCCTCTCCTGTTACTTCAATCTTTGAGTCTGTCATTTCCAGCTGCCTGTTCTTTGAGCTCCGGGGTGCTAGGAGAACCGTTCTTTGAGCTCTGGGGTGCTAGGAGAACCGTTCTTTGAGCTCTGGGGTGCTAGGAGAACCGTTCTTTGAGCTCTGGGGTGCTAGGAGAACCGTTCTTTGAGCTCTGAGGTGCTAGAAGAACTGTTCTGGGGTGCTAGGAGAACCGTTCTTTGAGCTCTGAGGTGCTAGAAGAACTGTTCTTTGAGCTCTGGGGTGCTAGAAGACCCATTCTTTGAGCTCTGGGGTGCTAGAAGAACCGTTCTTTGAGCTCTGGGTGCTAGAAGAACGGTTTTTTGAGCTCTGGAGTACTAGAAGAACTGTTCTTTGAGCTCTGGGGTGCTAGACAAACCGTTCTTTGAGCTCTGGGGTGCTAGACAAACCGTTCTTTGAGCTCTGGGGTGCTAGGTGAACCGTTCTTTGAGCTCTGGGGGTGCTAGAAGAACCATTCTTTGAGCTCTGGGGGTACTAGAAGAACAATTCTTTGAGCTCTGTGGTGCTAGAAGAACCATTCTTTGAGCTCTGTGGTGCTAGAAGAACCATTCTTTGAGCTCTGGGGTGCTAGAAGAACCATTCTTTGAGCTCTGGGGTGCTAGAAGAACCATTCTTTGAGCTCTGAGGTGCTAGAAGAACCATTCTTTGAGCTCTGAGGTGCTAGAAGAACCATTCTTTAAGCTCTGGGGTGCTAGAAGAACCATTCTTTGAGCTCTGGGGTGCTAGAAGAACCATTCTTTGAGCTCTGAGGTGCTAGAAGAACCATTCTTTAAGCTCTGGGGTGCTAGAAGAACCATTCTTTGAGCTCTGAGGTGCTAGAAGAACCATTCTTTGAGCTCTGGGGTGCTAGAAGAACCATTCTTTGAGCTCTGGGGTGCTAGAAGAACCATTCTTTGAGCTCTGGGGTGCTAGAAGAACCATTCTTTGAGCTCTGGGGGTCGTTCAGACTCAGAACACCCTACAGAAGCCGACACTCGAGTTCCTAGCAAGTTTTCCTTACTTGGTTCTTCACTATCATTCTCATTCTTATATGACTGTGTAGGAGTCTAGGCTGTTTCTTTGCTTCAGAAGCAATGTAGTTCTTATAGTTTCTTTTCAACACTTTTCTTATATTGATATATCCATTCCCAGCTCTGTTGCATCTGTTCCAGTTTTTGTCTGGCTTTGACTTCTGGAGTTCCTCCTCTACCTCATCCTTTTCCATTTGGTTTCTTGGCGCTGTTTATTGAACTATAGGTCCTGGCACTATCTATTGAACCACGGGTCCTGGCACTGTCTATTGAACCCCGGGTCCTGGCACTGTCTATTGAACCCCGGGTCCTGGCACTGTTTATTGAACCCCGGGTCCTGGCACTGTCTATTGAACAACACTATTCTGTTGATATTCATTGTAAACATTTCCTCCTTTTCCACCCTGTCAATCGTCAATGTATTTTATACGTCTGGATCATGTTCTTTTCTAGCGTCGTCAGGTTCAGTTCCTTCAGTCTCTCTTCATCCCTCACACTTCTAGGAGGAGTCTCGTTGCAAACTTCTGCAAACTGGTGGTGTATGATGGGGCATAAAAGTCCACCAGGCAGGCAAATCCTCGACTTTTATGGCCGTCACCCACCATAAACTTCCCTTTTGTTTATCAAATGAGCTTCTTCCCAGTAAAGATATGTTGGTCTGGTTCTACATTCACCACTAACTTTATACAAAATGTTATATTTAGAGACCCTCCCAGGAGGTGAGACCCTCCCAGCCTCCCAGGAGGTGAGACCCTCCCAGCCCAGCTAGGACACGCCCCCAGCCCAGCTTGGACACACCCCCAGCTCAGCTAGGACACGCCCCCAGCCCCAGGGAGCCACCAACGATCTCTGTGGGACCTTCCCCGTGATTGCTTACTAATACTCCATCCTAATCTACCACTGGCATCTCCCATCCACTCTCCCGCCCACGCTCACGCCCACGCTCCCACCCACGCTCCCGCCCACGGTCCCGCCCACGCTCCCGCCCACGTACCCACCCACACATGCCAGGTGTGGGTGAGAATGACTCTGGATACCTGGGCCATACCTGCAGAGGGGTTCTGGGAGTGCTACTCCCCAAGTCTGGCCCGAGGCCAGGCTTGACTTGTGATAACTTGGTTCACCAGGCTGTTGCTTGGTGCGGCAAGCAGGCCCACATATCCACCACAGCCTGGTTGGTCCGGCACTTCTTGCAAGAACTTGTCTAAGTGCTTCTTGAAGACATCCACCTTTGTTCCAGCAATATTTCTAATACTTGTTGGGAGGGTGTTGAACAGCTGTGGACCTCTGATGTTCAGTGTTCTCTGATTGTGTCTATGGCACCTCTGCTCCTCACTGGACCTCTGATGTTCAGACAGTGTTCTCTGATTGTGGCTATGGCACCTCTACTCCTCACTGGACCTCTGATGTTCAGTGTTCTCTGATTGTGCCTATAGGGAGCCGGTCGGCCGAGCGGACAGCACGCTGGACTTGTGATCCTCTGGTCCCGGGTTCGATCCCGGGCGCCGGCGAGAAACAATGGGCAGAGTTTCTTTCACCCTATGTCCCTGTTACCTAGCAGTAAAATAGGTACCTGGGTGTTAGTCAGCTGTCACGGGCTGCTTCCTGGGGATGGAGGCCTGGTCGAGAACCGGGCCACGGGGACACTAAAGCCCCGAAATCATCTCAAGATATCTCAAGAAAGATGGCACCTCTACTCCTCACTGGACCTCTGATGTTCAGATAGTCTTCTCTGATTGTGGCTATGACACCTCTACTCCTCACTGGTTCTATTCTGCATTTCCTTCCGTACCTTTCGCTCCAGTATGTTGATATTCTACTGTCACAATACTATATTCTTTACGATAAAATACGATATTGTAAGACGCATCTGATAGCCATCATGACAACACTCCACTCTAATGACCATTACGCTGTTGCTAGACTTCCCTTAACAACTCCATCGGCTGCTTCATGACCAGCTCTCCCTCTAATTCACCACAGATGAGACCGTGGCCGCCATATTGGTGTGCCTTAGGGAGGAATTAAGAACAGATAATTGAGAGTCCCCACTGTAAGGAGCTTGAACACACACCAGGTGTGACTTGTCATTCCTAGAGATATTATAGAGGCAATGTTTATAGAGGCAGACTAACACATGGGGTGTAACTTACACCTGAGGTGCAGGAGACACTTAAGGTGTAACTTACACCTGAGGTGCAGGAGACACTTAAGGTGTAACTTACACCTGAGGTGCAGGAGACACTTAAGGTGTAACTTACACCTGAGGTGCAGGAAACACTTAAGGTGTAACTTACACCTGAGGTGCAGGAGACACTTAAGGTGTAACTTACACCTGAGGTGGAAGACACATGTGGAGTGGCAGCCATCGCCGCCGAGGACACGGGGGTTGCAAGTGTTGCACAAGACTTAAAGACCACGGACAGCTGCAACCTGCCCGCTCTCACACTCTACGTCGCATTCTTTACGTAGTCGACCAATCCGCTAAACATTGCGACGAATTAATTCAGTTTAAAGCGCCGTAATACTGACGATTTCTATACACATCAATGCATGTATATATATACACATATACATTATTTACACATCGACAGGTTAAGTGGGTTACTTGAATTCGTTAATTTCTAATTATGCAAAAAGTTGCATATTTTTGTTTACGAAAATTCGACTGTTTTTGACTTATCAAAAATGATAAGTCAAAAACAGTCGCATTTTGTACGGAGTGCGAAAGTTTCAAAACAGCCTATGGGGCGTCCATTTTGAGGTTTCAGGCCTATATATATGCTCGTAGAAGCCTCCCAATCTTCCAAAAAAGACAGTACCTATAGCGACTATGTATTGTACAAAATATGTACTATTGTACCGCCGCAAAAGTTCACTTTTGTACCATTGTTTTTAAAATGGCGTCAGAGAAAGTGAAGCAGCCAAACCAACACGCTAATTTATCCGCTTCCAGGTTCCAAATAAACAATACTAGGCCTAATAAACTGAGTCTAAAGCCTAATTTAGTACAAATATGTACTACATTAGGCCTAAGAATATTTATTTTTCTAAGCAATTGTTACTTGTCTGCTAAGCTATTGTTAATTGTCTGCTTTAATCTATTGTTACTTGTCTGCTTAAAGTAATTTTGACTTCTTTCCTTTAAGCAACTTCTACTCTCCTGCTTTAAGTTATTGCTACTTCTCTACTTGAAGTAGTTGTTACTTGTCTACATTAAGCTAGTGTTACTTAATGAGGTAGAGGAGTGAGGTGAGGGACGCAGCAGTGAGGGAGTGACCACAGACACTCACAGTAACTGTTGAATACTTCAGCTGTTGTAGCTAAGTAACTCTCCCTCCCCCATGTTCCCTTGACTACAAGTTCCTTTACGCAGCTCTTATGGCATTATATTATAGAAATTAAAGTGTATTAGGATGTACTTGGGTGTGTATATATATATATATATATATATATATATATATATATATATATATATATATATATATATATATATATATATATATATTAGTATATTTTGGTAGCAGTCTTTCCTGTAGACATATATTATTAAATATGACCGAAAAAGTAAGATTAATAATTCTAACACGAATTTTCTCAATCTTTCGTACATTATGCTTCACTGTTGGAGGTAAATCAAAAATCACTTCTCCAAAATTCATTTTTTATTTCTAGTCTGACGCGACACGGGCGCGTTTCGTAAAACTTATTACATTTTCAAAGACTTCACAAATACACAACTGATTAGAACTTGCGTTTCCCTGATTTTATATCTACATTTGAGTGAGGTGGGAAGGGTGATGTGGCATTACATTTGAGTGAGGTGGGAAGGATGATGTGGCATTAACACAAGACAGAACACTAGAGGATATTAATAGGGTATTAAAAGTATCAACACAAGACAGAACACGAAACAATGGGTATTGAATAGAAGTGTTTGTAGAAAGCCTATTGGTCCATATTTCTTGATGCTTCTATATTGGAGCGGAGTCTTGAGGTGGGTAGAATATAGTTGTGCAATAATTGGCTGTTGATTGCTGGTGTTGACTTCTTGATGTGTAGTGCCTCGCAAACGTCAAGCCGCCTGCTGTCGCTGTATCTATCGATGATTTCTGTGTTGTTTACTAGGATTTCTCTGGCGATGGTTTAGTTATGGGAAGAGATTATATGTTCCTTAATGGAGCCCTGTTGTTTATGCATCGTTAAACGCCTAGAAAGAGATGTTGTTGTCTTGCCTATATACTGGGTTTTTTGGAGCTTACAGTCCCCAAGTGGGCATTTGAAGGCATAGACGACGTTAGTCTCTTTTAAAGCGTTCTGTTTCGTGTCTGGAGAGTTTCTCATGAGTAGGCTGGCCGTTTTTCTGGTTTTATAGTAAATCGTCAGTTGTATCCTCTGATTTTTGTCTGTAGGGATAACGTTTCTATTAACAATATCTTTCAGGACCCTTTCCTCTGTTTTATGAGCTGTGGAAAAGAAGTTCCTGTAAAATAGTCTAATAGGGGGTATAGGTGTTGTGTTAGTTGTCTCTTCGGAGGTTGCATGGCTTTTCACTTTCCTTCTTATGATGTCTTCGATGAAACCATTGGAGAAGCCGTTATTGACTAGAACCTGCCTTACCCTACAGAGTTCTTCGTCGACTTGCTTCCATTCTGAGCTGTGGCTGAGAGCACGGTCGACGTATGCGTTAACAACACTCCTCTTGTACCTGTCAGGGCAGTCGCTGTTGGCATTTAGGCACATTCCTATGTTTGTTTCCTTTGTGTAGACTGCAGTGTGGAAACCTCCTGCCTTAGTCTTAGTCGACATGAACTTGAAACCGGCCATATACTGCAGGTATGTTGACGACATTTTTACACAGGTACCTGATGTCAGACATCTGCAGGAGCTGAAGGAGGCATTTGAGCAGAGTTCCGTGCTGCGTTTCACTTACGAGACGGAAAAGGATGGGAAGCTGCCTTTTCTAGATGTAACAGTCATGGAAAAGGGCGGAGGTTTCCACACTGCAGTCTACACAAAGGAAACAAACATAGGAATGTGCCTAAATGCCAACAGCGACTGCCCTGACAGGTACAAGAGGAGTGTTGTTAACGCATACGTCGACCGTGCTCTCAGCCACAGCTCAGAATGGAAGCAAGTCGACGAAGAACTCTGTAGGGTAAGGCAGGTTCTAGTCAATAACGGCTTCTCCAATGGTTTCATCGAAGACATCATAAGAAGGAAAGTGAAAAGCCATGCAACCTCCGAAGAGACAACTAACACAACACCTATACCCCCTATTAGACTATTTTACAGGAACTTCTTTTCCACAGCTCATAAAACAGAGGAAAGGGTCCTGAAAGATATTGTTAATAGAAACGTTATCCCTACAGACAAAAATCAGAGGATACAACTGACGATTTACTATAAAACCAGAAAAACGGCCAGCCTACTCATGAGAAACTCTCCAGACACGAAACAGAACGCTTTAAAAGAGACTAACGTCGTCTATGCCTTCAAATGCCCACTTGGGGACTGTAAGCTCCAAAAAACCCAGTATATAGGTGTGACGATAATCTCCTTCAAGAGATTGAGCCTGCTCTTCCCTCCAAAATTACGTCTTCACAATTATATAAAAAGACTATGGAAGAAATGTCCAACAACGACAACAACACCAGCACCAGCAAGGCTTGCCAGGGTGAGCAGAAACGTATGCAACCAGCCACCTGTTCGAACTCCAACCACCAAACTACCCGTTGATCGCTACGGCTCCGCTGATTGGTCGCCGGTCTGGCTGCACCTGCACTCGCCCCCAATACTACCTGATGTCTGGGGTCGCCCCAACATCAGTCCTCAGAATGTTCCGTGCTTTCGTAGCCAGCACTCCTCCCAGCTAGACGTTAGCGTGTACTGAGAGAGGTGGTGGCTTTAAGCCAATATTCCAGCACCTCCCACTTAACTTTTGTGTTGCACTTCTTATTTTGCCTTAACGTAACTTTTCATTTTGTCATTTAAGTATTCTTATTATTTTGATTCATTGATTTTATTATAAGAATTTGTTTGTGCATTATTTTCATGTTTTGATTTATTTAACGTAATTAAAATTTCATTGTTAAAGTTTACTTGTGTTTTGTGTGTCTTCTCCTTACCTTACCACAGACGAAGTTCCAGTTTTTCTATTTTTTTTTATAACTATGTGACGAGGCCATACCCCTAGCCTTAAACAGCCGAACACCAACGCGTTACCGTCACAAGTTATATGGGGGCCTGTCCTAGGAGCCTCACTCAGGTACTGGTGCCAAGTGGTAATTTATGGTAAGCGTATTTAACTCTGTTAACGTAGCTTTACTATTTTTCATTCAATTTCATTTTTTATAAGGTGCGGTGTATTGTGCATTACGAGAGTAACATATAGTGAAGGTGAGACAACTTTGGATTACGTGGTGACTGTAGGCCGCAGTCATACTCTTAATTGGTCATCTCTCCCTCCTTGTTATTACTCGTATTTACCATCTATGTCCCTTGAATATTTCTCATTCTGACAGATCATCATATTGGTACCCTGGTACTGTGGTCTGCCCCGGGTCAAGAGTTCCCAATCTTCTGCAATCTGACTGTAGGAGGACAAAGAGGGCCATAGTTCCTCTAGCTCGAACTTTAGTTGCTGAATTGGGACCTCAGCAGCAGTTCTCGTCACCAGTTGACACCTCGCACCCCTACACGTCAGTCAGAGATGATGATACATACAACGGTAGGGAATTAGCTTATTTTTTCAGAGCACAAAAGTTCGCTAATTCTGTAAGTATCATATTAAATTCAGTAGGAAAAACTTGCTTTATGTCCTATAGAGACTTGGCAAGGTATGCCTACATCCTTGGACTACCAATTTTACTTTTGAAGCATTTAACTGTTTCATTTGTTTTCGAAACCTTGTTTCATTTGTTAGTAGGATTTTCTTGCCCTTATTCTCTTACATGAGTACCGGGTACAAGATTTCCTGCGCCCTTGATTTAATTTAATCGTTTAATATCTTTCACTTAACGTTAATTGTTAAAGATCACACAGGATAGGTACCAGTTGCCACGTTGTCCTGTTTCTGACATTTCATTATTGAACATTCGTGTACCTTTATTTGCTAATTTCACCATGTTTCGTCTCCAAACTTTCCGTGCAAATCCAGCAGGTGAAATAGGGACTTTGAGTCGTGCCAAGAGGACTGAACTACAAACTCTTGCACATGAGTATCAACTAGAAGTTCCCTACCAAGCCAACAAAAATGACCTACACAACCTGTTGCTGGATTACTATTTAGAGCAAGGTAAGATAGACTCTGAAACTCATGAAACTTACTATATTGCAGAGAAAACTGACTTGGCAACGATGAAACTTAAACTAGAGCTGGCTAAGATTGAACGTGAGCAGCAAGAACGAGCGGCTGCCATAAGGAGAGACGAACAAGAACGTGAAGCTGCCTTGAAGAGAGAAGAACACGAACGTGGACTCGCCCTCCAGGAACGTGAGGTTGCACTACTCCAGGAGCGGGAACGAGTACAGCTTGAAGCACTCCAGGAGCGGGAACGCGTACAGCTTGAAACCAAACAACGCGAGTTGGAAATACAACGCGAACATGACAAGCAACAAGCGACTCTGGCTCTAGAGTGTCGTCAACGTGAAATCGCCTTGGAAACTTCCCACTTCACTCAACGCCAGCAAGCTACTGCCAATCTTCCCGTCAGTTTTAATATATCACATGCAAGTAAGTTAATGCCATCCTTTGTAGAAGCAGAAGTTGATGTGTTCTTTACCACCTTTGAAACCCTTGCTAATCAACTCAGTTGGCCTGTCGACCAATGGGCCACACTTCTCAGAGTCCATCTTACAGGTAGAGCTGCAGTCACACTCAGTACTTTGGCGTCTGAGAATGACTACTACACTCTGAAACAAGCAGTGTTGGACGCCTACCTACTTTCCACAGAAAGTTATAGAAGGAAATTCCGTGACCACCTAAAGGCAAGTACCACTACCTTCCTTGAGTTTGCTAACACGAAACGGAGGTATTTCATGAAATGGCTGGAAGCAGCACATGTCTCTACTTTTACAGAACTCGTGAACCTGATGCTTGTTGAAGAATTCTTGAGACGTGTGCCGCCTCCTGTCCGCCTCTACTTAGCAGATAAAGAAGAAACCGACTACCTGAAGTGTGCTAAGTCGGCTGACACTTACAGCCTCATCCACCGGCTGACACCTGAACCATCCTCCAGTAAGAAGTCGTGGTACAGTTACGAGAAGGTGAGCCCCGATCAAGCTGGTTCACAACTGTACTGCAAGTATTGTAGACTCTATGGACATACCATAGACAAGTGTGGTAAGTCTCAATACAAGGGAACCACTGACCAACAACGACCCAAACCAACTCCTCCTAAGTCCGGTAAGCCTGTGATGAATGTTGGTGTTGATGTTAATGATCTTTCTCTTTTCAGTAACCACCTGTATACTGGAACTGTCTCTGCCAACGGTTCAAATCCGGAGGGACGTTTCAAATTGAAGATCTTGAGGGACACAGCGGCTCTACAATCGATCATCTTGAAGTCGGCTGTGCCCAACATAGTCTACACCGGGGAAACAGTCTTCATCACGGACCTCACTGCTACCACTCCATACCCTCTCGCCAGAGTCCACCTGGATTGTCCCTACGTGAACGGGGAAGTCCAAGTCGCCGTCAGGGAAAAGCCTTTTCCCATGCCTGGAGTGCAACTTCTCCTAGGCAACGACTTGGCAGAAGACCTGCAACCGACCAACCTGATCGTCATGGACAAACCCCAGGTGTGTAACTCTGTGCCAATAAATCCTATTCTCGAGTATGTTCCAGCAGAGGTTCAAGAGAGTGATGAAGTTTCTCCTCCGGTTCTCGTGACCACCCGTGCACAAGCCGCACGTCCACAGCCAGCTGACTCTACTGCCACCGCTGTCCCTCAAGACCCTCAGAAACTACCCCCGCATCTGACCAAGTTGGAGTTCCGTAAGTTGCAGAGGGAAGATCTTACTTTAACACCATTGTTTTTCCAGGCTGAGACTCAACCCGACAGTATTCCTGGGTTCTTCCTAGAGAACGACTTGCTCTACCGCAGATATAGACCCAGTAAACTGAAGGAGGAGGACGATTGGGCCAACACCGAACAACTTGTGATTCCCACCAGCCTGCGGCCCACTATTCTACACCTGGCCCATGGAGCATTCTCCCACTACGGCTTCAACAAGACTTACCATGGGATTCGCCAAGACTACTACTGGCCAGGTATGGTAAATAACGTCAAACAGTACGTAAAACAGTGTCATACATGTCAGATGGCAGGCAAACCGAACGTCTCCATTCCCAGAGCACCACTGATTCCCATACAGGTGCCTGCGGAACCTTTCCACAGACTCATAATAGACTGTGTTGGTCCTTTACCTCGGACCAGTTCAGGTAACGCCTACATCCTAACCATCCTGTGTCCTACCACCAGATTTCCCATAGCAGTTCCAGTGAAGAACATCACGGCTGCTACGGTTATCAAACATCTATTGAAGATCTTCACTCAATACGGATTTCCCAAGGAGATTCAAAGTGACTGTGGCACCAACTTCACCAGTGATCTCTTCAAAAGGACACTGGAGGAGTTCAACATCAAACAGGTATTGTCCAGCCCCTATCATCCTGCTTCACAGGGTTCTCTTGAACGTAGTCATCAGACCATCAAAGCACTCTTGGAAAAGTTTTGTAGTGAAACCTCAAAGGATTGGGATAAGCAGATTGACCTAATAATGTGTATTTTCAGAAGTCTCCCCAATGAGTCCCTAGGAGTATCTCCTTATGAGATGCTCTACGGCCGTAAGTGCCGTACTCCCCTTAAGGCTTTCAAAGACTCTCTCAGAGATGCCACCTTCAGTGAGCATCAGAATGTGCCCCAGTTTCTTCAAAACCTTCAACACATTCTAGAGAGAGTCCACCGCTTTGCTCATGATAATCTATTGAAAGCCCAGGTGAGAATGAAGACTCATTACGACCAGACCAGCAAAGTAAGAAAATTCAAGCCGGGAGACTTCGTCCTTGCTTATTTCCCTATCCCAGGTTCACCTTTACAAAACAGATTTTCAGGACCCTACTGCGTCAAAGAGTGCAGGAATAATAATAATTATGTGATAGAGACTCCAGATAGGCGGCGGAAGACCCAGCTGTGCCACGTCAACCTCCTGAAGCAATATAATGGTACTCCTCCCACTGTCTTGATTAATTGTTCTACCTTCACAGAACCCTACATCCACAGTGAGACCATCCCGGCTTCTTCTCCCGAAAGCACTGACAAGGAGTCGGCGCTTTCTAATTCCAAAATCCTTAATGATCTTCCCAAATGCTTTCAGGATAATAATCGTGCTCCTATGCCCTCTTCTAATTCCACTCTCACCTCGTCAGATAAGCCCTTCATCCTCCATGTCGACGCCAATGGTACCGACGTGGGTGGTGTCGTGATGCAGCAACGAGGCGAGAAGAATACACCTGTCAGCGACTACTGCTACAAGGATCTACGGAACAATTGGCAAGGAGCTACTCTTCCTCATCCTGAAGCTTCAGCACTTCACTCCACACCTGAAAAGTGCTCGGTCCACCATCAATACGGACCACACCACCCTACACCTCCTGCAGCACGCCCACTTCTCATCTCAACGTCTTCTACTATGGGCTTGCTACCTGCAGAAATTCAACCTGGAGACACGCTATACCAAGAGTCTGACAACATCTTAGCCCATGATCTCTCCAGAGTTTATGAAGTAGAAGCAACTCCATCCATTACTCCACCACATAACGACGTACTTCTTCCAGAACCGCAGGCTTCGGGGGAGAGTTGTGACGATAATCTCCTTCAAGAGATTGAGCCTGCTCTTCCCTCCAAAATTACGTCTTCACAATTATATAAAAAGACTATGGAAGAAATGTCCAACAACGACAACAACACCAGCACCAGCAAGGCTTGCCAGGGTGAGCAGAAACGTATGCAACCAGCCACCTGTTCGAACTCCAACCACCAAACTACCCGTTGATCGCTACGGCTCCGCTGATTGGTCGCCGGTCTGGCTGCACCTGCACTCGCCCCCAATACTACCTGATGTCTGGGGTCGCCCCAACATCAGTCCTCAGAATGTTCCGTGCTTTCGTAGCCAGCACTCCTCCCAGCTAGACGTTAGCGTGTACTGAGAGAGGTGGTGGCTTTAAGCCAATATTCCAGCACCTCCCACTTAACTTTTGTGTTGCACTTCTTATTTTGCCTTAACGTAACTTTTCATTTTGTCATTTAAGTATTCTTATTATTTTGATTCATTGATTTTATTATAAGAATTTGTTTGTGCATTATTTTCATGTTTTGATTTATTTAACGTAATTAAAATTTCATTGTTAAAGTTTACTTGTGTTTTGTGTGTCTTCTCCTTACCTTACCACAGACGAAGTTCCAGTTTTTCTATTTTTTTTTATAACTATGTGACGAGGCCATACCCCTAGCCTTAAACAGCCGAACACCAACGCGTTACCGTCACAATAGGCAAGACAACAACATCTCTTTCTAGGCGTTTAACGATGCATAAACAACAGGGCTCCATTAAGGAACATATAATCTCTTCCCATAACCAAACCATCGCCAGAGAAATCCTAGTAAACAACACAGAAATCATCGATAGATACAGCGACAGCAGGCGGCTTGACGTTTGCGAGGCACTACACATCAAGAAGTCAACACCAGCAATCAACAGCCAATTATTGCACAACTATATTCTACCCACCTCAAGACTCCGCTCCAATATAGAAGCATCAAGAAATATGGACCAATAGGCTTTCTACAAACACTTCTATTCAATACCCATTGTTTCGTGTTCTGTCTTGTGTTGATACTTTTAATACCCTATTAATATCCTCTAGTGTTCTGTCTTGTGTTAATGCCACATCATCCTTCCCACCTCACTCAAATGTAATGCCACATCACCCTTCCCACCTCACTCAAATGTAGATATAAAATCAGGGAAACGCAAGTTCTAATCAGTTGTGTATTTGTGAAGTCTTTGAAAATGTAATAAGTTTTACGAAACGCGCCCGTGTCGCGTCAGACTAGAAATAAAAAATGAATTTTGGAGAAGTGATTTTTGATTTACCTCCAACAGTGAAGCATAATGTACGAAAGATTGAGAAAATTCGTGTTAGAATTATTAATCTTACTTTTTCGGTCATATTTAATAATATATATATATATATATATATATAATGTTATGGTGTGGTGAAGTAGTGGCCATAAGGAATAATTCACATCAAATGATAGCCTAATGCGAGGAATTATTCGGCAGTGAATCTTCTATGAGAGAATTCAAAGTAAGATTTGGTTTTCAACCTCCTAATTTCCTGACAAAATAAATCAATGTGCAAAGACAATATTACATATTACAAGACTTGTGTCAGTAATGTTCATTAGGGTTACCAGTGGATGAGGCTAGCGCTGGCAAAGGTATTGTTTCAGATTTGTATATTATCCTTAAATAAATGTTGTTAATTTTTTTTAAACACTGTGTTTGCATGTACTTCTGTTTGAAACATGCTTTGATGTACATGAATATGTTTAACAATTTACACTATCACTGAATAAAGGTTATTTATGTGAAGAGAGATTTCTGCCGAAACGCTGCGCGTACTAGTGGCTTTACAAGAATGTAAACACCATGCTATGTATCCTCACAAACCTAATGTACCTTCTTCTATATAAATAAATAAATAAAATAAAATAAATACCTACAGTTTGGAAGAAAGTGAGGCTAGGTTGTGAGACAAGTGAAGACGGTCATCTAGGTGACCATGCACGCCTGCTTGTAAGGATTTCTAGAACGTAGGACCAGTCCAACCAGGTGATTCTAGAAACGTTAACAAGTCCAGAGTAGCAACCTGCGTCATTGAGGTAGCCTAGCCTCACAAATTGCTGTGGAGCTACGCCAATGGTGTAGTTCATGTTTTCAGCAGTTTCTTTGGCACTGTTCACCCCGATAATTACGGAACGACGGTGTGGTACAGTGAGTGTGGCGACTATAAAGAACACACCTCTACACCTCTGGCTACACTCTGAGGTCGTGTGTTTCTGGCGGTCATCGGAGGAGCCGAGGACTATTCTGAGGAGGATTCAGCTGCTAAGGTCCCCCTGTGTTTCTGGTGCAATATAGAGATAAAGTGTTGACTCCGGTTACGGGTGCAGGGGCGTGTGCTCGAGTGCGGTTACTAACACTCCTTTCCCCTCACCCCGTGACAAAACTAATGGTGTAAGATGCTCCCGGACGCAGGTTCGAATCCTCGTCACGGCCCTTGTGGATTTGTTCATTAGTGGTGTAAGTCTTACCATATGAGAAGGGTAACATGAGCTTGCTAACAGGAGTCAGCAGTCGCCTGCTCCTGTACCCACCACTGTGAACAAAGAAAACGTCTTTGTTCTTAAATGTTTACAAAAAATATATATAATTCCTACACGGTTCACAACATATGTAGTAAATATCCACAAATTAAAACTGAACATTTGAACTGTAACTTCTTAACAATAGTGTGTATTTAAAGTCCAATGTGCTGATGTACAGAGTCAGAGCACATAAACGCTGCTCCACTGACCTTGCCCGGGATTCATCAAGCATTTACGTAAACACTTACGAAACCTCTACATCTTTCCTTAAATCATGGCGGCTCTGTTTACATTAACTTAACAGTTTACGGGCTTGGACACTTCACAACCCAAGGCTATTATTGTTATAACAACCTTCTTGTGCCTCGGAACTCATAAACTGTTGTATAAATGTAAACAAAGCCACCATATCATACAGTTGCACCATCGCAGACTCGAACTGTCGACCACCGGAGCTCTACCGACCTATGAATACCCATTATAAGAGAGCGTCTCTTGGGGTTTGCAATTTTAGAAAGCCACCATGATTCAGGAAAGATATACAGGTTTCGTAAGTAAACACATAAATGCGGACCTCACTGACTTCATATAGACTGTTGGAAAGCTCTTGCATTTATGTATTGTGATATCATCCCCCCTCACTCTTGCTATCTCCCCGCCGCATCTCTCATCCCGCCCCCCCCCTCCTGCAGCACCCCCCCCCCCCCCCCTCCTGCAGCACCTCCCCCTCCAGCACCTCCCCCTCCAGGACCTCCCCCCCCCCCCACCTCACATGATACATCTCCCGCCAGCTCCTCTGCTAGACTCTCACATTTTTTTATGGTTGTGATTAGGTTATGATCTCGTTATGTGCTCCCGGCTACCCTGGTGCCGCCCGCACCGCCGCCCGCACCGCCGCCCGCACCGCCCCTACGTCCGCTCTCACCGCCCGCACCGCCCCTCCCGCCGCCCGCACCGCTGCTCCTACCTCCGCTCGCACCGCCTTTACCGCCGCCCACAAGCGCCGTCCCGCCGCCAGCAAGCGCCGCCCCGCCCCTACCACCGCCCACAACGGCGTCCCACCGCCAACCGCCGCCCCTACCGCCGCCCGCACCGCCGCCCGCACCGCCGTCCCGCCGCCCTCCGGCCCGTAGACATAATCGCTTAAAAAAATATTTTTTATTACATCAAAAAGATCAATATATTGTTCATGGTGTATTTGTATACATGATCTCTTGCCTCCTCTCGGGCGAGAGAGAGAGAGAGAGAGAGAGAGAGAGAGAGAGAGAGAGAGAGAGAGAGAGAGAGAGAGAGAGAGAGAGGCGTCATGGTGTAAGAGAGAGACTTCCAGTGTGATAAAACTGTCAGCCCTCAATAGGAGGTGTCCGGGGGGGGGGGCTCCTCCTCCGGGGGGATTGATGGGGCGGCCGGAGCCACCCCGGGCAGAGTCACCCATCATCAACACTAATATGACACTTACTCTTATTGGAGCCGTTTTTAGGAGAGTTTGTTGTGAGTTACGATGGTTAATATGCCAGTCCAAGTCCATCCACTCCCAGCAACCTTGGTGATTACTTCATCAACCGAAGCGCAGTAGTCTGCGTCCGCAGCTCACACTCCTAGAACACGGGTTCAATCCCCGGGGTGGAGAGAGGATGCAATTGTAACTATAAGGTGTGAAGGATAAATGAAATTGTTTATGTAATAATCTAAGATGAGGTCTGATAAAGACCTTTTGTGCCCTCTGTAACGCTTTTGCGCTACCGCTCACAGGATGAGTATGGGGTGCACAATAAACTAGCCACCTTCGGCGGCAACAATCAATGCAATTGTTGAGTGTTGGAGCCTAAGAAAGGTTAGCAGTTAGCCTAAACGGGTCTCTCGATATTACAATGGGAAACCATAAATATATTTAATACAAATAATAAATAACAATAGTTATTGATACAAAATATATATACACAGGATATGATACACTTCAGAGTAGTTAACAGGTGGAATGCATTAGGCAGTGATGTGGTGGAGGCTGACTCCATACACAGTTTATAATGTAGATATGATAGAGCCCAATAGGCTCAGGAACCTGTACACCAGTTGATTGACAGTTGAGAGGCGGGACCAAAGAGCCAGAGCTCAACCCCCGCAAGCATTGTATACACTAAATATATACACACAATTCTGCACTATTATTATTCCGCTAATTATACCGACGCATGGATCCGATATTTAATATAACACAAATTTGCTCACACATTAAAATATTAAATACAAATAAAGTACAAATATTTGTACTAAATAAAGTACAAATACAAAATACTATCTTCAAGTTTGTATATAAAGTAAAGAGTGAATAAGAGTTGAAGAGTCTCAGAGAGTGACGGTGTGTTGTCTCTAGAGGCTCTGGGCCTAAGAGTGATTCCTGTCAAGTATCACATGTATTTTATATTAATAAAAATTACTACTTTTATCATTATACATATTTTATGTAATTAAAAATTATAATTTATTAATAAAAATTAAGATTATTTAAACATTTAACATTGGAAAAAAAAACAGACTTATGTATCATCTTTACATAAAATTACCAAACACGTAAGTGGAAGTTTTCATCCTAATATTAGTATTAAAAATTATTATTATAATTATTATCTTAAAATGTTTTAAATACCTTTAGGATATATATATATATATATATATATATATATATATATATATATATATATATATATATATATATATATATATATATATATATATATATATTAGTTACATATGCTGAAAGTATGTCCTAAAAAATAATGAATAAACTATTGTGCAAATACATATACATATATATATATATATATATATATATATATATATATATATATATATATATATATATATATATATATATATGAAAAAAGTATTGTTTCCAATAAATAGTTTTCCATTGTGTTAGTGTTAATGTCTGTGATGAGAACATGTTATGTATTATATGATCAAATCAACGATGATGTTATACATGCTGTATACCTATATAAGTCCTATATAATGGTCTGTATGAATGTATATATAGTCTGTATACATATACTGTATTCAAAGTCTGTGTTGATATATTGAACACAGTCTGTATATATATATTGAAAAACAAAATTTGTATACATATACTCCATGCATATATTGTGTATACACATTTACTATACAGTATACATATACTTTCAGTATTTCCCACAATGGGATAGTCAGTACATCAATCAGATTTAAAATGTTTAAAAACGTCTTAAAATAGTGAATATTTTCAAACTTTTATAACGTATCTAGACGTCTGGTCAGGGTCATCAGGGTGAAAGAGACGCGAGCTATTCGAACGATGCGCCAAGCGTCAATTTTCAAGTGCTTTTGCTCTCGCCAGAAGCGTACGAACCTGGACGGTGATGGTGTTCGGTAGGGCCAGAAATTGACAACATAAAGGAGCTTCTAATTTGCATATAGCAGCTGACTTTGGAAGTTATAATCGGCAGCGTCAAAATAGAGGTGCATTAGGGGGGTGGGACCAGGAGCTGGAGCCCGTCCCATGCCACCATACTGATCAGTGCCACCATACTGATCAGTGCCACCATACTGATCAGTGCCCCACCATACTGATCAGTGCCCCACCATACTGATCAGTGCCCCACCATACTGATCAGTGCCCACCATACTGAGCAATGCCACCATACTGATCAGTGCCCCACCATACTGATCAGTGCCCACCATACTGATCAGTGCCCCACCATACTGATCAGTGCCCACCATACTGATCAGTGCCACCATACTGATCAGTGCCCCACCATACTGATCAGTGCCCCACCATACTGATCAGTGTCCCACCATACTGATCAGTGCCCCACCATACTGATCAGTGCCACCATACTGATCAGTGCCAACATACTGATCAGTGCCACCATACTGATCAGTGCCCCACCATACTGATCAGTGCCACCATACTGATCAGTGCCCCACCATACTGATCAGTGCCCCACCATACTGATCAGTGCCCCACCATACTGATCAGTGCCCCACCATACTGATCAGTGCCACCATACTGATCAGTGCCCACCATACTGATCAGTGCCCCACCATACTGATCAGTGCCCCACCATACTGATCAGTGTCCCACCATACTGATCAGTGTCCCACCATACTGATCAGTGTCCCACCATACTGATCAGTGCCCCACCATACTGATCAGTGCCCCACCATACTGATCAGTGCCCCACCATACTGATCAGTGTCCCACCATACTAATCAGTGCCCCACCATACTGATCAGTGCCCCACCATACTGATCAGTGTCCCACCATACTGATCAGTGTCCCACCATACTGATCAGTGCCCCACCATACTGATCAGTGCCACCATACTGATCAGTGCCCCACCATACTGATCAGTGCCCCACCATACTGATCAGTGCCCCACCATACTGATCAGTGCCCCACCATACTGATCAGTGCCACCATACTGATCAGTGCCACCATACACCACCAATGCCACCATACTGATCAGTGCCACCATACTGATCAGTGCCCCACCATACAGACCAATGCCACCATACTGATCAGTGCCCCACCATACTGATCAGTGCCACCATACTGATCAGTGCCACCATACTGATCAGTGCCACCATACTGATCAGTGCCACCATACTGATCAGTGCCACCATACTGATCAGTGCCCACCATACTGATCAGTGCCCACCATACTGATCAGTGCCACCATACTGATCAGTGCACCACCATACTGATCAGTGCCACCATACTGATCAGTGCCCCACCATACTGATCAGTGCCACCATACTGATCAGTGCCACCATATTGATCAGTGCCCCACCATACTGATCAGTGCCCCACCATACTGATCAGTGCCACCATACAGACCAGTGCCACCATACTGATCAGTGCCACCATACTGATCAGTGCCCCACCATACTGATCAGTGCCACCATACTGATCAGTGCCCCACCATACTGATCAGTGCCACCATACTGATCAGTGCCACATATTGATCAGTGCCCCACCATACTGATCAGTGCCCCACCATACTGATCAGTGCCACCATACAGACCAGTGCCCCACCATACTGATCAGTGCCCCACCATACTGATCAGTGCCACCATACAGACCAGTGCCACCATATAGACCAGTGCCCCACCATACTGATCAGTGCCACCATACTGACCAGTGCCACCATACAGACCAGTGCCACCATACAGACCAGTGCCCCACCATACTGATCAGTGCCACCATACTGATCAGTGCCACCATACTGACCAGTGCCACCATACAGATCAGTGCCACCATACAGATCAGTGCCACCATACAGACCAGTGCCAACAAAGAGATCCATACAGTGATCTGTATGGATGAGTGGCAGTATGATCAGTATTACCTGTTAAAAATAAATATACATATTTATTTGTAATGATACTGTATAAAGTGAGACAGTCAGTATGACGTAAGAGGGTCGACGCCGGGGGAACATTTTGGAGCGTGGCGGCGGCGCCATGACGCGGCTAAGATGGCGGCTGGCGTCACGCGGGCACTGTGTAGTTACGGCACCCGCCGCAGAGGGCACCACCTGCTGGCACGACGCCTCCCAGCTGGCCGCGTCCAAAAAGTTCCCACCAGTGCAAGCCTATTACGTCACAGTGACGTCACATGATTTGGATACCGTCTATTTAAGAGTTAACAATGTACATTTTAGACTATGTTAGGACAGGATGTGATATATATATGGCTAATTTATATTATGATAGCTTGTGATAGGATAAGATAGATCACGGTAGATTAGTTTAAAAGAGAAGGGATGACGTTAAACAAGTATTCTTGGGGCCCTTTTTCAAGTGTGAGTCAGATCAAATTTTATGCAACAAATTTAGTGAATATTTCATGGAATAAATTTTATACGCCGAGATAAATGTATTGATTGAACAATTAGTCTATGCGTGTTGGCACTCTACTGTGCTCCTCTGTATATTTTTACATAAATATTATTGTTATTCTTAGGCGGTTCCCACTGAGAACGAAATCTTCCTCAATACCGGAATTTACCCGAGAGGACAAGAAGCCGGCGGCTTGTCGAACGAATACGGACCAGGTGATTGTTGGGTCACCCAACCAATTACTGGTTGCACCCAACGGTGCTTAACCTTACTTACGGGTAGGTGTATTTGACCACTAATAACTGGAATAATTATATTCTTGGGACCTGGCAGTGTTTTCCCACAAATTACAATCCTGTGCAGAATACAGCACTAAACAGTTGCATGGGTCGAGGGGTTACGTGTTTACTGGTAGGTGAACAGAGGTATCAGGGGCCAACCAGTGACTTATTAGAATGTAATCTATATTAACAGATACCTAACTCCAGCGGGCCTATTGACAGTGGGTCTATCTGTCTCTCTATGTCTATCTATTTGCATCTGCCTCTCGCTCTCTGCCTCTCTTGGTTTTTCTGCTTGTCTGTTTCTCTCTCTCCCTTTCTCCCTCTCTCCCTCTCCCTCTCTCCCTCTCTCTCTCTCTCTCTCTCTCTCTCTCTCTCTCTCTCTCTCTCTCTCTCTCCCTCTCACCCCTCTCTCCCTCCCTCTCCCTCTCTCCCCCCCCGTTTCCCCCCCCTCTCTCCCTCTCCCTCTCTCCCTCCCTCCCTCCAACCCATCCTCATGTATATAGCAGTTTCTGTAACACTGTGAACCATCGTACACACATAGACGTAATGAACAATTAATAGAATGACACGATTCATTTTATAGAGTTGGAACAAAATTAAGTTAAAACCAAACTTAAATATTCCTGGACCAGGTATAGCACATATTCCTGGACCAGGTATAGCACATATTCCTGGACCAGGTATAGCACATATAGGTACTATATTTGGCCTCGGCGTGTATTAGGCTTAAGAAGGTTAGGTTAAGTTTTCTGAGCAACATCAATATAAAATCTTTTTTGGTTGGCCAATTTCAATAATACCGATTTCTAGTTTCTAATTGCCTGTTATGTCACTGTACAATAGCACTTATAGTCACGATGAGTACTATCCAAGCGGGAGGATTGCGGCGGATCAAGAGGATACAAGAGGATCAGGCTGCGAGCAGCCGCGTCCAACAGCCTGGTTGACCAGTCCAGCAACATGGAGGCCTGGTCGACGACCGGGCCGCGGGGTCGCTGAGCCCCGAAATCACTTCAAGGTAAGGATGGGGTGTTGTGTCAGACTCGCACTCTCTCTCTCCCTTGGAACCAAACCATAGGCTGCGTGACATGACACAGGGTAAAATCTAGATAAAGACAGTCTATTTAACACAAGGGGCACACGCACTAGGGGACACAGGTGGAAACTGAGTGCCCAAATGAGCCACAGAGATATTAGAAAGAATTTTCTCAGTGTCAGAGTGGTTGACAAATGGAATGCATTAGGAAGTGATGTGGTGGAGGCTGACTCCATACACAGTTTATAATGTAGATATGATAGAGCCCAATAGGCTCAGGAACCTGTACACCAGTTGATTGACGGTTGAGAGGCGGGACCAAAGAGCCAGAGCTCAACCCCCGCAAGCACAAATAGATGAGTACAAATAGGCGAGTACAGGAGAGGGGGGTGCATGACAGGGGGGGGTGCATGACAGGGGGGGTGCATGACAGGGGGGGGTGCATGACAGGGGGGGTGCATGAGAGGGGGGGGTGCATGACAGGGGGGGTGCATGACAGGGGGGGTGCATGACAGGGGGGGTGCATGACAGGGGGGGTGCATGACAGGGGGGGGTGCATGAGAGGGGGGGGGTGCATGACAGGGGGGGGGTGCATGACAGGGGGGGGGTGCATGACAGGGGGGGGTGCATGACAGGGGGGTGCATGACATGGGGGGATATCTGGGAGGCTGCAGGGGGGAGGGTAGTGAGGGGGGGGGATAATGATAATTAGGAACCTAGTGTTGTTGACGTCATGAATAAATATTATAGGCGAAGAATGATAGTTAGAATTTTTCAAACAATTTACGAACATTAGTGCATAATATTTTATGATACAGTAAGAAAAAAGTAAAAATATATTTGACTCAATTTAATACAATATCGAAAAATTCGTCGTTGAGGACGCTTTGGCACTTTGTCAAGTGGCACTCATTTATGACACTGCTGAATTGTCCATGTTGGGCACGTACCCAACAGCAATTACTGTTAAAAACTGGTGAGTCTAGCCATAGCTTCTGGCCTCTTACCCAGGACAGACAGACACTTTATTTTATAGATAATTTTATAGTCACACTGACTTACAGATACTTCTGGTAATTACCTCATCTTTCCCTTCCAAGTGCCTTATACTTATACTGACTTACTAATTTGTCCTCATAATTATCTGACTAATTATCTGACCTTATAAATAATATATATTACACTGATAATGACTTACACTTATGCTCATATTTCAGAGTGAAGACTTACGTAGTCTGGCACCACTGGACCACACACACCTGTGCCATAGTTAGGTGCCACACACACACACCTGGTTGTCATGCAAGTAAACACCTGTTGGTCACACACACACACACACACACAGGGGGCCTCGTAGCCTGGTGGATAGCGCGCAGGATTCGTAATTCTGTGGCGCGGGTTCGATTCCCGCACGAGGCAGAAACAATTGGGCAAAGTTTCTTTCACCCTGAATGCCCCTGTTACCTAGCAGTAAATAGGTACCTGGGAGTTAGTCAGCTGTCACGGGCTGCTTCCTGGGGTGTGTGTGTGTGTGGTGTGGAAAAAAAGTAGTTAGTAAACAGTTGATTGACAGTTGAGAGGCGGGCCGAAAGAGCAGAGCTCAACCCCCGTAAAAACACAACTAGTAAACACACACACACATCCTGGAGTATGCGGCCCCAGCATGGAGCCCGTACATTGTCAAGCACAAGACGAAGCTGGAAAAAGTCCAAAGGTATGCCACTAGACTAGTCCCAGAACTAAGAGGCATGAGTTACGAGGAAAGGCTGCGGGAAATGCACCTTACGACACTGGAAGACAGAAGAGTAAGGGGGAGACATGATCACAACCTACAAAATCCTCAGAGGAATCGACCGGGTAAACAAGGATAAACTATTCAACACTGGTGGGACGCGAACAAGGGGACACAGGTGGAAACTGAGTACCCACATGAGCCACAGAGACGTTTGAAGGAACTTTTTCAGTGTCAGAGTAGTTAACAGGTGGAATGCATTAGGCAGTGATGTGGTGGAGGCTGACTCCATACACAGTTTCAAATGTAGATATACACAGTTTATAATGTAGATATGATAGAGCCCAATAGGCTCAGGAACCTGAGCCAGCTGTGACACAGCCTCGTGACACAGGTGATTGACAGTTGAGAGGCGAGACCAAAGAGCCAGAGCTCAACCCCCGCAAGGGAGTTTACTTGGAAAAGATGGGGAAAAATGCAATAAATGAAAACTCGTTCGATTTCAATCAAACATTTTTGACAAGTTGTATATGAAGAGTGTGTCATCTGGTCCAAGTCTCAGCATCGTAGCATAAATAGGAAAGAAGAAAAAAAAATTTGAATTAAGTGTCAAAAATTTTCCAAAATGGTCAAAAATGATTATGAAACAAAAATGTCAACTGAAATCATGTCTATGACTCTCAGCTATCACAATAGCATATATTAAAAACAAATTATAATTAGTTTTATTAAAAAAAAATTAAGTTAAAAAAAAAGGCAATTTTTGTTTGTTTTTTAAATTTTATCTCTCTTTTGTTTAAAAAAAAAAAAAAATTCGGGCGATTTGCATGAAACTTATACACCTGACTGCACGTAGGCCTATCTGTAAGGCTGCCAATTTTGGAGGAAATTGGTTGATGTCAACCTCAGCCACAGATGGCAGCACCTTAGACTTTATTTTTTACTTACTGTACTTGAACATTTATGTTACTTGAACATTTATGTTACTTGAACATTTATGTTACTTGAACATTTATGTTACTTGAACATTTATGTTACTTGAACATTTATGTTACTTGAACATTTATGTTACTTGAACATTTATGTTACTTGAACATTTATGTTACTTGAAAATATCTCTTTTCATTTTTTATTGAATTTACTTTAACTTACACCTTATATGTAAAATTTATGTCTCTAAAATCTTAAATAAGCGTTTTATCCTGAGTTTATTTATTGATTTATACGAGCAATAAACATGATATATTTGCATAATTTTTTTTTTTTTGGGGGGGGGGGAACTTAGACTATTTGTATTAGGAAAAGTGAAGACGTTTTGGAAAATCCCCTATTTATTATCCTTTATTATATGCTAA
Source organism: Procambarus clarkii (assembly GCF_040958095.1). NCBI lineage: Eukaryota > Metazoa > Arthropoda > Malacostraca > Decapoda > Cambaridae > Procambarus > Procambarus clarkii. The sequence goes on along the minus strand of NC_091168.1, from coordinate 31,021,930 downwards.
TGTGTCAGAAAAGTGTCATAAAATGATTATATCTGAAAGGTGTTTGTTCATTTACACTTGAAAATGTGTAAAATTCATTAAAAAAAATAAAAAAAATAAAAAAAAATCCCCCTTACTATTTAGGCTACAGTACTGAAACTTAGAACAACTGCAGCCCTTTTCATATAGTCAAAAAATAATGGTTGACATTGGACAACAATTTTACTTTTCCAAGTAAACCCCCTCAATTGAGCACAACTAGGTGAATACACAGGAACCTGGGGCCAGATTCACGAAAGCACTTACGCAAGCACTTACGAATGTGTACATCTTTTCTCAATCTTTGACGGCTTTGTTTACATTTATTAAACAGTTTACAAGTATGAAAACTTCCCAATCAACTGTTGTTATTGTTATAAACAGCCTCCTGGTGCTTCGGAGCTCATTAACTGTTTAATAATTGTAAACAAAGCCGCCAAAGATTGAGAAAAGATGTACAGGTTCGTAAGTGCTTGCGTAAGTGTTTTCGTGAATCTGGCCCCTGTACACCTGTTGACTGACGGTTGAGAGGCGGGACCAAAGAGCCAGAGCTCAACCCCCGCAAGCACACTAGGTGAATACACACACACCAGATAGCACTGTAAAGACTGCTATATTAGCCATATTAATTACACACACCTGTGGATTTTGACGTTAGAATAAGAGTTTAAGAATTACCTAAACTGTGTTCGAATCCTACACCACGGTTCTTGAATAGTCATTAAAATTTAAATTTAAAAATTAATGCATAATTTATTATAGTTAGTGATATAACCATCCTTGATTTTTCTTAATTCAATATCTCCGTGTAAATTGGGGGGATTTAAGTTTATATAAACATTCATTTTTTTGTACTGTTTGGTAGAAGTTGGCTGAAGTCGGAGTCAGAGAGAAAGTTGAGATGAGTGTCACTACAGATGACCTAGAGATCAACTCTACTCTCTCTCTCTCTCTCTCTCTCTCTCTCTCTCTCTCTCTCTCTCTCTCTCTGTCTCTCTCCCTCTCTCTGTCTGTCTCTCTCCCTTTCTCTCTCTCTCTCTCTCTCTCTCTCTCTCTCTCTCTCTCTCTCTCTCTCTGTCTGTCTCTCTCTCTCTCTCTCTCTCTCTCTCTCTCTCTCTCTCTCTCTCTCTCTCTCTCTCTCTCTCTCTCTCTCTCTGTCTGTCTCTCTCCCTTTCTCTCTCTCTCTCTGTCTGTCTCTCTCCCTTTCTCTCTCTCTCTCTCTCTGTCTGTCTCTCTCCCTTTCTCTCTCCCTCCCTCCCTCTCCCTCCCTGCCTGCCTCCCTCCCTCCCTCCCTGCGTCACAGGTAAGTCAGACCAAACACCTTCACTCCACACACGCAACAAGACTCATTTGGAGTCATGATCACACAGGTGAGTGTTCCAGCCACAGTGTGAGGCAGCCTTGATTACTGTGTCATTAATTACCTAAGTGTAGTTACAGGATGAGAACTACGCTCGTGGTGTCCCGTCTTCCCAGCACTCTTTGTCGTATAACGCTTTGAAACTACGGACGGTCTTAGCCTCCACCACCTTCAACCACCTCGTGACACAGTCTCGTGACACAGTCTAGTGACACAGTCTAGTGACACAGCCTCGTGACACAGCCTCGTGACAGTCTAGTGACACAGTCTAGTGACACAGTCTAGTGACACAGCCTCGTGACACAGGCTAGTGACACAGTCTAGTGACACAGTCTAGTGACACAGTCTCGTGACACAGCCTCGTGACACAGGCTCGTGACACAGTCTAGTGACACAGTCTAGTGACACAGTCTCGTGACACAGCCTCGTGACACAGGCTCGTGACACAGTCTAGTGACACAGTCTAGTGACACAGTCTCGTGACACAGCCTCGTGACACAGGCTCGTGACACAGTCTAGTGACACAGTCTAGTGACACAGCCTCGTGACACAGTCTAGTGACACAGTCTAGTGACACAGGCTAGTGACACAGTCTAGTGACACAGTCTAGTGACACAGCCTCGCGACACAGGCTCATGACACAGTCTAGTGACACAGTCTAGTGACAGTCTAGTGACACAGTCTAGTGACACAGCCTCGTGACACAGGCTCGTGACACAGTCTAGTGACACAGTCTAGTGACAGTCTAGTGGCACAGTCTCGTGTCACAGCCTCGTGACACAGGCTCGTGACACAGTCTAGTGACAGTCTAGTGACACAGCCTCGTGACACAGTCTCGTGACAAAGCCTCGTGACAGCCTCATGACATAGCCTCATGACATAGCCTCATGACATAGCCTCATGACATAGCCTCGTGACACAGCCTCGTGACACAGCCTCGTAACATAGCCTCGTGACACAGCCAGTCTCCTCAGTAAGTCTACTTCTGTAACTACATTCGTCACAGTTCATCACTGAAGACAGTGACTCCCAGGAATATGTCCATGAAAATAGTTAATACTGTCAGTGAAAGATTTTCTAGACAGTTGAAAATGTCATAAATGGAATTTCAGAGTCTCAAAGCCTCCTTTTTCTGCAGTTCTCTGCATCAGTCACTAAACTGATCATTTCAATATTTTCTAGTTCAGCTTCTTACGTCTATAATATTGTCCAATAAATTGAACTGCTTAGTAAATGAATCAATTACATCTCAAAATCATCAAAATCAATCCACTGTAACATTTATAGGTTCAGGTTGTCTAATGTTGCACTGTCTGCACACTTTATCAACTCTGCAGTTTTTTCAAATGACCTGAATTTAATAGATTTTATAAAAAATTGCACTTCAATGCTGTACTCCGAATTTATAATAGTTTTCTGATGAACGTAAAGATACCTCGTGTGTTTCTAGGTCTGGCAAATATTTAAATGTGCCATTGTCCACAACACGATTACAAATTTTCGGTTTGATTTCAAAGGCTTTTATGCTATCAAAGATAACATAAAAAGATCTTTTTATGTTATCAAGTGTTTTACCAGATCCTGGTTAACTTGTCCGAAACGCTGTTCGCATTAGTGGCTTTAGGCTTAGTATACTACTACCTCTATCTAGCAATACAACATTCTGTTTGTAACTCATTTTGTATGTATGTACTTTTCCCTAAATCAACATTATTATTATTATTATTTTTATTATTATTATTAGTGTTCAAGTCATTTACATGTGATAAGAAATCTATGAAAATCCTCAGTCTATAAATCCACTGAACATCACTTGCTTCTTAATTAGATTCTTAATTATTCTTGATTAGAATTTATCAAAAATACACGAATGTCATTTAAATATTTAACCAATCGTTCAAGGCCAGCCGCTATATTAATCTGCTTCATTTGCCAGTAACGATAACTTTTATATCTTAATTTAATATGGGTGGGGGGTGGGGGGGGGGGAGGGTTGAGGCATCATGGGCGCCACTGCATGCCGTGTGCCAGCAAAATTTGCTGGTGTGCCACGCTAGGCACGTGTGCCATTGGTTTACCACACGTGGCCTAGGGAAATCTTGTTCTGATGTCTTTATTCACGCAGCAGCAAATTGGTACCCAGGAGCTAGGCAACTATGTAGCATCCTGGGTGAAAAATGGCCTTGGGGGACGTCAATAAACTTGAATATATTAGGCTTCCCGTACAAAGGGAATTAAACCCCACATAAATAAGCACGGAATAAACCCAGTTATATAAATTATAGATTCTCAGATGTGTTAAATTATCATATAACTGTACTAGATGTATACTGATTTGTTTACCTTAATGCTGCAGTATTGACGTAACGGTTGTGTTCCAGGTGGTGGTGGCTGTGATGGTCGTCTGGGGCGCTCTCGCCTGGCCTATCACACCTGCTCCGAATGACCTTTCAAGTAAGTGTTCGAACTTCGTTGTCCAAAGTTTCTGCCAGTCTGTCTGTATCAACAAAGGTTCGTTAATCCAGTCCATCCGCATAAGCATAACTTTGAACTTTCCTCGAACAGTTGTCTGTTCGAATCCCGAAATATTTCACCCAAGCCCAACAAATATCAGCCCGTTCTCGTAAACAAAGACCAAATCTTGGTTAATCTAGCCGCCAAAATGAAAAAAAAGGTTTACACACGACTCTACTCAAGTCCATTCCATCCAGCGGTCGACCCCACTGACGGATTCATAAATTTTAACTTGCTGTTCATTCAAAACGGGAATTTTCTCAAGTATAAATTAATATTATAATATATTAGCATATTGTGCATATATAGGCATAGGTTAGGTTAGGTTAGGTGTTTAGGTTCTGTTGGCGATTATTTGTATTTGTAGTACGTGGGTGAAGCATTTACAGCGTTGTGGTTCCTACAAAATTCGTCAGTGAAGCACTTGTTCCGGAAATGTTCGAACGTCAGCAGTTGTGAGTTGTGTGTAAACCGCTTTTCATTCATAAACAGGGGGTTTGGCGGGTGGATGGAATCACTTTTGGATCTTTGTTTGGAGGACGGGCTGGTTACACACGACTCACAACTGCTGACGTTCGAACACTTCCGGAACAAATGCTTCACTGACGAATTTTGTTCGAACCACAACGCTGTAAATGCTTCACCCACGTACTACAAATACAAATAATCGCCAACAGAACCTAAACACCTAACCTAACCAATGCCTAAATATGCACAGTATGCTAATGTATAATAATGTCATTTTATATTTGAGAACATTCCTATTTTGAATGAACAGCATGTTAAAAGTGCTGAATGAGTCTTTGGGGTCGGCCACTGCATGGAATGAACATAGCCTGAGGCCAGGTTGTAAGTCCCTCAGTCAACATAACCAAAACACCTCGCCTAACCTATCCTAGGCCTTACTATGCGTAAATCCCAACCTAAAAAATATTTTTAAGTATTTAGTAAAAAGCTAGTAGTTATTTATCAGGAGAAAGCGCTAAGCCACCATGATTATCTATAGCACTTGGAAGGGATAAGAGGACGAGGAGCTGGGATATGAGGACAAGGAGCTGGGATATGAGGACAAGGAGCTGGGATATGAGGACAAGGAGCTGGGATATGAGGACAAGGAGCTGGGATATGAGGACAAGGAGCTGGGATATGAGGACAAGGAGCTGGGATATGAGGACAAGGAGCTGGGATATGAGGACAAGGAGGCCGGAGTGAAGGAACGATGCGCAACCATTTGGACCATTCGGGAATCGAATGCCGACCTTACAAGAAGCATGGCCGTCGCTCTACAAACTAGTCCAAGTGGTTGAGTTATTAACACCATGGAAGAGAAGCTGCTCGAACCTTAACTGATTTTTCGTGTGATTTACCATCTTTAATCAGACTGTGCTTGTCCAAGCAGCGACCCACCAAAAAACACGCATATAATCGTCAGTTTAAATATTCTGAAGGTGTGAGCGAAACGCCGTATGGGAATAAAATAATTTGTGTGAAAGATATCAAGAGATATGAGGTGTGATGAAGTGGGAGAACTGGGTGCAGGCGAGGAATCACAGTAACGTGGCTAAAGTATGTTGACCAGACCACACACTAGAAGGTGAAGATACGACGACGTTTCGGTCTATCCTGGACCATTCTCAAGTCGATTGTCGACTTGAGAATGTCTAGTGTGTGGTCTGGTCAACATGGGAGAACTGGGACCCCATCACCTCAAGCCACACCTTTCGTCACACTAAATTTGTTGCAAATTTGTTATGTGTATATATCAGCAACGGCTGTATATACCTGTGGCCGTTACCTGGACGTGGGGAACCGCCACAGGGGCCAGTTCGAGCCCCTGTCACCAAAGCATGCTGACGAAGTCCATTAGGCCACAGCCTCATGTGCAATGATTTCTTGCAGTCGGCTTACTCGAATCTGTTCCCCACTCTATTGCAATACAGCCTGATGTAATGAAAGGTTAGGGTAAGCTGTTGGTCAGAATTGCTTGTGCGCTCACCTCAGGGTTTCAAGGTACGAGTAATTCAAACTATGCCCAAATTTAGCATGACTTTACCCCAATAAAAAATGTGTACATCTTTTATCATAAATTAATTAACGTCATCAATAATCGTAGCCGCATTGATGTTGTCCAGTCTTCAATAAAGAATTGAGTAGCCTAGTTTCTCGGCCACGAAATCACTATTAGTTATTATACATTTCAAATATATCGCAATGTTTTCTACTGTCCACTATAATAGTTGTCCAGATAGCTCAATGCAAGAAAAATCTTGTTTACAGAATAGTGTAAATAATGGACATGTATCTCACAATCAAATGAAACTATAATACTGCCAGAAATTGTCCCTGGAAATGGGACCGTAAGAATAATGCAGCCTAACAAATTCAGAATCGTTATCGGTCAACAAATCGTTACTCACAAAGAAATGTCTACAGCTTATCCATTGTATCATTCATCTCTCAGTTCTCATTTCTTAATACAGATACTAGGCCACAAAAATATATAAGCATGTCCTGTGATAAAGTTATTGGTTCAAACGCAATAAAGTAGCCATGGCGTTGCCCCACAAATTTCACCGTCCAACATTGAGAGCGGGCACTGACCCAGATAACTAGTAATCTGGATAAGCATAACTTACCCCAGATTACCCACAATGATTTACTAGTAATCTGCCCCCGCTTTATTAAATCAAATTAGACAAGCAGGTCCAACCGGAGACGAGCATCAGTGTACCTCTGATGTCTCTAGGCTGAGTGAGGCGTCACGGTTATACAATTAATATCAACTCTCCGGGCCGCCTTGCACGATCTTGCACGACGCTACAAGATGGACCATCTACATGAGTCTTTCTTGGTTGTCATGGTAGCTTGGCGTGGTGTCTTGAGCTTCTAAAGGCTCTGGCACGTTCCTGCTTTAGGCGGGAGAATGTCCTCGCCTCCCCAAGCTCTCCTCACCACATAATCGTCCCTAAACTCATATAGTCACACTCGGACTGATCCTACCTATACCTTGTCTAACTCAAATATACTGGCACGAACGATTAAACCACCTCAAGTTACAGCCCCGCTCCTGTGCCGGGTAAGTTCACTACGGGCTCACCATAGCCCGTGCTACTTGGAACTTATAGTTCCCAGTAGCTGAATCTTAAACAACAACAACAGATTAAACCACAAAAGAACGGGTGAGAGGGAAAAGCTCTCATGCGAGGCAGCCTCGGCTAGGCTACCTGGAATCATGACAGGATCAAATAAATTGGAGTAATTGAGTTGAAATTACATTGAACTGAATATCATAAAAGGAACATATGATGTAATGACATTGAATATAACAATAACTTGTAGAATGAGGCTTGGAATATAAATAAGGAATGTGGGAGAGGGTAAAATACGCCAGCTAATAAACTAGGAAATAAGAAATATATGGAAGAGGGAATTATATGTACAAAAGAGGGAGCAGTAGAGAAAATTTGTTATTGTACTGGAAGGCATACACATTCCGGTCACTTGTAGAACAGGCCTAGTCTCACACTTAATTAATTTAATTTTGCCCCGAGGGGCGAGTTTATTGGGCAGCGCCACTCATCCTGTGAGTGGACACACCGCCATAGTGACAGTATTGGGCAGCGCCACTCATCCTGTGAGTGGACACACCGCCATAGTGACAGTATTGGGCAGCGTCACTCATCCTGTGAGTGGACACACCGCCATAGTGACAGTATTGGGCAGCGTCACTCATCCTGTGAGTGGACACACCGCCATAGTGACAGTATTGGGCAGCGTCACTCATCCTGTGAGTGGACACACCGCCATAGTGACAGTATTGGGCAGCGCCACTCATCCTGTGAGTGGACACACCGCCATAGTGACAGTATTGGGCAGCGCCACTCATCCTGTGAGTGGACACACCGCCATAGTGACAGTATTGGGCAGCGCCACTCATCCTGTGAGTGGACACACCGCCATAGTGACAGTATTGGGCAGCGCCACTTATCCCCTGAGTGGACACACCGCCATAGTGACAGTATTGGGCAGCGCCACTTATCCCCTGAGTGGACACACCGCCATAGCAGCATGTACAACACTCCCCAATAGGAAGAAAACCCGCTGGGTTGTTCATCCTGTCACTTGTACCCAGACACAGCTGAGACTTGCTTAACTGTCTCAAGTGAACAGCTCCTCAAACAAGATAGTCTCACACTGTCCCGGCCAAGACAGAGTAGGCTAGGCGCCAGGGGTGAGGAGCAGGCAAGGCCTGGGTGCTAAGGTTTTTTTTTCTACTACAGACGTGGCCAGACATTTACAATGCTAACCAGCATATATACATTTTATTCTGTCCTCCATGGACAGGGTGGGAGATGTGTTAAACATATAGTTCAGCGATTTATTGAACAATCAACCACAAAAGGTGATTGTAGTGCTAACCGACCAAAAAAAAAAAGACATAATTCGTCAATTTTAACATTCTGGGTAACCAAAAAAACTGTGTTTCCCAGGATAAAAATATTTTGTGTATATTGGGTATCTATAATAGGTAAGGTATTGTTGGTAATTATTTGTATCTTGTCAACTTATCCTCAAGTTATGCTCGTCCAAGCTGAGGCGACGCTATAGTTAACTACTCAGTTAACACGACTCTATAGTTAACTACTCAGTTAACACGACTCTATAGTTAACTACTCAGTTAACACGACTCAATAGTTAACTACTGAGTTAACACGACTCAATAGTTAACTACTCAGTTAACACGACTCAATAGTTAACTACTCAGTTAACACGACTCAATAGTTCACTACTCAGTTAACACGACTCAATAGTTAACTACTCAGTTAACACGACTCAATAGTTCACTACTCAGTTAACACGACTCAATAGTTCACTACTCAGTTAACACGACTCAATAGTTAACTACTCAGTTAACACGACTCAATAGTTCACTACTCAGTTAACACGACTCAATAGTTCACTACTCAGTTAACACGACTCAATAGTTAACTACTCAGTTAACACGACTCAATAGTTAACTACTCAGTTAACACGACTCAATAGTTCACTACTCAGTTAACACGACTCAATAGTTCACTACTCAGTTAGCACGACTCAATAGTTAACTACTCAGTTAACACGACTCAATAGTTCACTACTCAGTTAACACGACTCAATAGTTCACTACTCAGTTAACACGACTCAATAGTTAACTACTCAGTTAACACGACTCAATAGTTCACTACTCAGTTAACACGACTCAATAGTTCACTACTCAGTTAACACGACTCAATAGTTAACTACTCAGTTAACACGACTCAATAGTTCACTACTCAGTTAACACGACTCAATAGTTAACTACTCAGTTAACACGACTCAATAGTTAACTACTCAGTTAACACGACTCAATAGTTCACTACTCAGTTAACACGACTCAATAGTTCACTACTCAGTTAACACGACTCAATAGTTAACAACTGAGTTAACACGACTCAATAGTTAACTACTCAGTTAACACGACTCAATAGTTCACTACTCAGTTAACACGACTCAATAGTTCACTACTCAGTTAACACGACTCAATAGTTAACAACTGAGTTAACACGACTCAATAGTTCACTACTCAGTTAACACGACTCAATAGTTAATTACTCAGTTAACACGACTCAATAGTTAACTACTCAGTTAACACGACTCAATAGTTAACTACTCAGTTAACACGACTCAATAGTTAACTACTCAGTTAACACGACTCAATAGTTAACTACTCTGTTAACACGACTCAATAGTTAACAACTGAGTTAACACGACTCAATAGTTCACTACTCAGTTAACACGACTCAATAGTTAACTACTCAGTTAACACGACTCAATAGTTAACTACTCAGTTAACACGACTCAATAGTTAACTACTCAGTTAACACGACTCAATAGTTAACAACTGAGTTAACACGACTCAATAGTTCACTACTCAGTTAACACGACTCAATAGTTAACTACTCAGTTAACACGACTCAATAGTTAACTACTCAGTTAACACGACTCAATAGTTAACAACTGAGTTAACACGACTCAGTAGTTAACAACTGAGTTAACACGACTCAGTAGTTCACTACTCAGTTAACACGACTCAATAGTTAACTACTCAGTTAACACGACTCAATAGTTCACTACTCAGTTAACACGACTCAATAGTTAACAACTGAGTTAACACGACTCAATAGTTCACTACTCAGTTAACACGACTCAATAGTTAACTACTCAGTTAACACGACTCAATAGTTCACTACTCAGTTAACACGACTCAATAGTTAACAACTGAGTTAACACGACTCAATAGTTCACTACTCAGTTAACACGACTCAATAGTTAACTACTCAGTTAACACGACTCAATAGTTCACTACTCAGTTAACACGACTCAATAGTTAACTACTCAGTTAACACGACTCAATAGTTAACTACTCAGTAAACACGACTCAATAGTTAACTACTCAGTTAACACGACTCAATAGTTAACTACTCAGTTAACACGACTCAATAGTTAACAACTGAGTTAACACGACTCAATAGTTCACTACTCAGTTAACACGACTCAATAGTTAACAACTGAGTTAACACGACTCAATAGTTCACTACTCAGTTAACACGACTCAATAGTTAACTACTCAGTTAACACGACTCAATAGTTCACTACTCAGTTAACACGACTCAATAGTTAACTACTCAGTTAACACGACTCAATAGTTAACTACTCAGTAAACACGACTCAATAGTTAACTACTCAGTTAACACGACTCAATAGTTAACTACTCAGTTAACACGACTCAATAGTTAACTACTCAGTTAACACGACTCAATAGTTAACTACTCAGTTAACACGACTCAATAGTTAACTACTCAGTAAACACGACTCAATAGTTAACTACTCAGTTAACACGACTCAATAGTTAACTACTCACTGAAGGAACTACCTACGAAATAATCATGTATGCAGAGGACTCTAAAGGTTGTTAAATACTCTCAAATATTTTGATTATATATCAAATAACTATATATATTATTGTAGAGTTACTGAAGTATCATATATAAATGTGGCAAGCAGTTATAAAAACAAGACTTAAGGCCAGACTTTACCTTGAGAGGGACACAGGAGGAGCGTGACCGTCCTCCCTGACCTCCAGAAACACATTAACTCGGCCACAAAGTTTTCAACAGTATTTCAATGAATGCCTCAAAATTACCTAAAAAGTACCATAAATAAGAAATTCAAATTGTTAAATATTTTTTCTGTTTTGGAGTGACTTCCAGTATGATACTCCCTTGTGTTTCACATTCACATGTTTTACATACTGCGTTATTCAGGGCTCTTACTCTCTCACTCCCAAAATTGTTCATAAACGGGGTTGGTTAGGCTCGTGCGTTTCTCCTTAGGCAAAACTGTTGTATTTTTAAACTTCTGTTAATCAAAACTGTTGTAGTTTCTACGTTTCTGCTGGGCAAAATGGACAGAACGGTATGAAACTATATATACCTGTTTCTGGTCTTGTTTAGAATTTGTTAGTAAGAAGTATTTTGTGATTACTTATATCTCCAAAATCATTTCTGATCTAAGCTGACTCATAACAAGGAAAGTTGAGGGCCACAGGACCAACAACACAACAAACCAGACATGACAAGGCTGATCTCATCCAAACTTTTAAAATACTGAACAATTTGGAGGATGTTGACCCAGACAACTTCTTCAATAGGTCAGATGTAACACAAACAAGGAACAACGGGTCCAAGCTCAACAAGCCACACTGTCGGACTGAAAACAGATGCTTTTTCACCCACAGGGTTATAAACCCATGGAACCGCCTACCCGCCAAAGCTCTGCTGAATTTTAAAATCGAGCTTGAAAAAATCATCAGAGCAAATGGAAGGGAGGACCTTTGACAAGCCGCCGGCTTCCTGTCCACCGTAAGTCGCCAGCCCTCGGTACCTTCAGGACGTCTCTCCCTAAGCTGTCTGAGACAAAGGTCAAAGCAAAGTTTGAGGGGAGAGTAACAGTAATTTTTTACCTGAAGACCACTAACACTTGCGGCCTCGACGTGGACAGGAAGCCGGCGGCTTGTCAAAGGTCCTCCCCTTCATTTGTCCTGATGATTTTGTATATGGTATATAAATAAACAAAAACTGTATATAAATATAAATAAATAAAAATGGTATAATGGTATATAAAAATGGAAAATGGTATAACCATTTAATATGCTTTGGCGACATAAGCAAATCAGAAAGTAACTCCCCGACCAGGCATTATACAGTGTACTTATTCTTATACTGACTGTGTCCACCCGGAGTGAGACGTAAACGCAGTTGTGGTCAGTGTAGTGGTTGACAGTGTTGTCCTTGTCAGTGTAGTGGTTGTCAGTGTTGTTCTTGTCAGTGTAGTGGTTGTCAGTGTTGTCCTTGTCAGTGTAGTGGTTGTCAGTGTTGTTCTTGTCAGTGTAGTGGTTGTCGTTGTTGTTCTTGTCAGTGTAGTGGTTGTCGTTGTTGTCCTTGTCAGTGTAGTGGTTGTCGTTGTTGTCCTTGTCAGTGTAGTGGTTGTCAGTGTTGTTCTTGTCAGTGTAGTGGTTGTCAGTGTTGTTCTTGTCAGTGTAGTAGATGTCAGTGTTGTTCTTGACAGTGTAGTGGTTGTCAGTGTTGTTCTTGTCAGTGTAGTGGTTGTCAGTGTTGTTCTTGTCAGTGTAGTGGTTGTCAGTGTTGTTCTTGTCAGTGTAGTGGTTGTCAGTGTTGTTCTTGTCAGTGTAGTAGATGTCAGTGTAGTGGTTGTCAGTGTTGTTCTTGTCATTGTTGTCCTTGTCAGTGTAGTGGTTGTCAGTGTTGTTCTTGTCAGTGTTGTCCTTGTCAGTGTAGTGGTTGTCAGTGTTGTTCTTGTCAGTGTAGTGGTTGTCAGTGTTGTCCTTGTCAGTGTAGTGGTTGTCAGTGTTGTTCTTGTCAGTGTAGTGGTTGTCGTTGTTGTCCTTGTCAGTGTAGTGGTTGTCGTTGTTGTCCTTGTCAGTGTAGTGGTTGTCAGTGTTGTTCTTGTCAGTGTAGTGGTTGTCAGTGTTGTTCTTGTCAGTGTAGTAGATGTCAGTGTTGTTCTTGACAGTGTAGTGGTTGTCAGTGTTGTTCTTGTCAGTGTAGTGGTTGTCAGTGTTGTTGTTGTCAGTGTAGTGGTTGTCAGTGTTGTTCTTGTCAGTGTAGTAGATGTCAGTGTAGTGGTTGTCAGTGTTGTTCTTGTCAGTGTAGTGGATGTCAGTGTTGTTCTTGTCAGTGTAGTAGATGTCAGTGTAGTGGTTGTCAGTGTTGTTCTTGTCAGTGTTGTTCTTGTCAGTGTAGTGGTTGTCAGTGTAGTAGATGTCAGTGTTGTTCTTGACAGTGTAGTAGATGTCAGTGTTGTTCTTGACAGTGTAGTAGATGTCAGTGTTGTTCTTGACAGTGTAGTGGTTGTCAGTGTAGTGGTTGTCAGTGTTGTTCTTGTCAGTGTAGTAGATGTCAGTGTTGTTCTTGACAGTGTAGTAGATGTCAGTGTTGTTCTTGACAGTGTAGTGGATGTCAGTGTTGTTCTTGTCAGTGTAGTGGTTGTCAGTGTTGTTCTTGTCAGTGTAGTGGTTGTCAGTGTTGTTCTTGTCAGTGTAGTGGTTGTCAGTGTAGTGGTTGTCAGTGTTGTTCTTGTCAGTGTAGTGGTTGTCAGTGTTGTTCTTGTCAGTGTAATGGTTGTCAGTGTAGTGGTTGTCAGTGTTGTTCTTGTCAGTGTAGTGGTTGTCAGTGTTGTTCTTGTCAGTGTAGTGGTTGTCAATGTTGTTCTTGTCAGTGTAGTGGTTGTCAGTGTTGTTCTTGTCAGTGTAGTGGTTGTCAGTGTAGTGGATGTCAGTGTTGTTCTTGTCAGTGTAGTGGTTGTCAGTGTAGTAGATGTCAGTGTTGTTCTTGTCAGTGTAGTGGTTGTCAGTGTAGTGGTTGTCAGTGTAGTGGTTGTCAGTGTTGTTCTTGTCAGTGTAGTGGTTGTCAGTGTTGTCCTTGTCAGTGTAGTGGTTGTCAGTGTTGTTCTTGTCAGTGTTGTCCTTGTCAGTGTAGTGGTTGTCAGTGTTGTTCTTGTCAGTGTAGTGGTTGTCAGTGTTGTCCTTGTCAGTGTAGTGGTTGTCAGCGTTGTTCTTGTCAGTGTAGTGGTTGTCAGTGTTGTCCTTGTCAGTGTAGTGGTTGTCAGTGTAGTCGTTGACAGTGTAGTTGTAGTCAGTATAGTCGTTGTCAGTGTAGTGGTTGTCGGTGTTGCCAGTGTATCTGTGGTCAACGTAACTGACAGTGTAGCTGGAATGGGATCAGTCTGTCAGGCAGTGAATGATGATAACACTGACAGTGTCAAACATTAACACTGAGTGTAATATTGTCTACACTGACGCAGACGACAGAGTGAGCGAGCAAGCGTCGTGTGGCGGGCGCGGGAAGGTCATGCTGGAGGTCACACAGGTGTTGGAGGTCACCTTCAGTAGTGATGGACAGGTGTCTGACCTGGGTGACCTCTGTACCTACACTCTCCGCGTCGCCTTCAAGGTCAGTGTCACTCTCTCTTTGGCAAGTTACAGCACCGCTCCTGTGCCAGGTAAGTCCACTACGGGCTCACCATAGCCCGTGCTACTTGCCCCGCTCCTGTGCCAGGTAAGTCCACTACGGGCTCACCATAGCCCGTGCTACTTGCCCCGCTCCTGTGCCAGGTAAGTCCACTACGGGCTCACCATAGCCCGGGCTACTTGCCCCGCTCCTGTGCCAGGTAAGTCCACTACGGGCTCACCATAGCCCGTGCTACTTGCCCCGCTCCTGTGCCAGGTAAGTCCACTACGGGCTCACCATAGCCCGGGCTACTTGCCCCGCTCCTGTGCCAGGTAAGTCCACTACGGGCTCACCATAGCCCGTGCTACTTGCCCCGCTCCTGTGCCAGGTAAGTCCACTACGGGCTCACCATAGCCCGTGCTACTTGCCCCGCTCCTGTGCCAGGTAAGTCCACTACGGGCTCACCATAGCCCGGGCTACTTGCCCCGCTCCTGTGCCAGGTAAGTCCACTACGGGCTCACCATAGCCCGTGCTACTTGCCCCGCTCCTGTGCCAGGTAAGTCCACTACGGGCTCACCATAGCCCGGGCTACTTGCCCCGCTCCTGTGCCAGGTAAGTCCACTACGGGCTCACCATAGCCCGTGCTACTTGCCCCGCTCCTGTGCCAGGTAAGTCCACTACGGGCTCACCATAGCCCGTGCTACTTGCCCCGCTCCTGTGCCAGGTAAGTCCACTACGGGCTCACCATAGCCCGTGCTACTTGCCCCGCTCCTGTGCCAGGTAAGTCCACTACGGGCTCACCATAGCCCGTGCTACTTGCCCCGCTCCTGTGCCAGGTAAGTCCACTACGGGCTCACCATAGCCCGTGCTACTTGGAACTTTTTGTTCTAAGTAGCGAATCTTAAATAACATCTCTGTTTGGGTACTTTTGTTATCGCAATCACCATCTTTTTGTCCTCGCCATCACCAGGTATCCTCGCCATCACCAGGTATCCTCACTATCACCAGGTATCCTCACTATCACCAGGTATCCTCACTATCACCAGGTATCCTCGCCATCACCAGGTATCCTCGCCATCACCAGGTATCCTCACTATCACCAGGTATCCTCACTATCACCAGGTATCCTCACTATCACCAGGTATCCTCGCCATCACCAGGTATCCTCACTATCACCAGGTATCCTCACTATCACCAGGTATCCTCACTATCACCACCATCATAGTCACTGCAGTCTCCACAGGGTCATAAACCCATAGAACCGCCTACCCGCCGAAGCGGTAATGGCCAAAACATCGCTGAATTTGAAAATCCAGCTTGATAAAATCATCAGGACAAGCCGGTGGCTTCCTGTCGAGTCCACTAAAGAGATAGTGCGCCTTAGGTAAATGCGGGTAAACCACTATTAACATCCCCATCACTGTTCACAATCACCACCACCACTAACAATCTCAATATTGACCTGTTTGTTGTTGTTTACTAAATTCAAAAATTCAAAAATTCAAATTTTTATTCAGGTAAAAGTAAATACATAGAAGATGAGTTATAAATATAATATTGGATTTACAGATAGAGTTGGTACATAGAATGTTGACCAAACCTCACACTAGAAGGTGAAGGGACGACGACGTTTCGGTCCGTCCTGGACCATTCTTAAGTCCATTGTCGACATTCTCACAATCGACTTGAGAATGGTCCAGGACGGACCGAAACGTCGTCGTCCCTTCACCTTCTAGTGTGTGGTCTGGTCAACATACTTTAGCCACGTTATTGCGACTCCTCGCCTGCATATAGTACATACAATACCTAAAGTCACTAATACAGCGTTTGGGGCTTGTGGTAACCTTTGTGGTGGCGTCCCCTGGGACAGGGCGTCGGGCTGAAGAAGTACGGCATCCGGGTGGCCGGCCACGTGGCCCTGGACGACGGTACCAACGACCCCAACTGTTCCAACTCCTTCCTCAGCCTCGTTGATGCGGACGACCTCACCTACGACAAGGCCAAGAAGCAGCGGTGAGAAATATTGACCTCTCTAGCGTCTCACTCCTGGGGCAGGTAAGGTGAACAGGGGTATCAGGTGAAAGGCTTCGAGACCCGGCTTACTGTCTCGTAGCGGGAATTTGTGAGCTTGGAACTGCTAGGAGATTGTCAGTAACTAGCTCGTAAATTGTCATATAAATACAAGGCCGCCATGATCGAGGAAAGATGTACAGGTTTCGTAAGTGGATACTTAAGTACTTGGTGAATCACGGCCAGAAGAAAGTGCTAAGCATAGTGGCCAGGGCAGTCGCCTCACAGCCAAAAGGCACCGGGGTCGATTCCCCCGGCAGGACTGAGGCGTTTGGGCAACTAACGTGGATTGCATCCTGGGGAAAGTTCAGTAGTTGGCTTAGGTGGAACTTGCACCTGATACTTCTGTTTACCCAGCAGTAAATTGGTACCCGGAAGTTGATCTTTTCTCGTTAGAGTTAAGCATTAGAGACATCGTACACAACATTAGAGACATCGTACGCAACATTAGAAACATCGTACACAACATTAGAGACATCGTACACAACATTAGAGACATCGTACACAACATTAGAGCCATCGTACACAACATTAGAGCCATCGTACACAACATTAGAGCCATCGTACACAACGTTAGAGACATCGTACACAACATTAGAAACATCGTACACAACATTAGAGCCATCGTACACAACATTAGAGCCATCGTACACAACGTTAGAGACATCGTACACAACATTAGAAACATCGTACACAACATTAGAGCCATCGTACACAACATTAGAGCCATCGTACACAACGCTAGAGACATCGTACACAACATTAGAAACATCGTACACAACATTAGAGACATCGTACACAACGTTAGAGACATCGTACACAACATTAGAAACATCGTACACAACATTAGAGACATCGTACACAAGATATAATTTAATTATATTGATTTAATTGTTTAATTACAATTTAATTAGCAATAATTTAACATTAAATTAGCTAATTTAATTACATATAATTTAGCAAAATAATATAATAATACCGAGACATAAATCCATTTATCCTTATTGATTGATATTAATTCATTTAAGACTTTAATATTGTCTCCATACAACTACTCTCATTAAGACTTTAATATACTTACTAAGCTCTCTCATCTCATTTTTCTCTTGCAATGTATCTTTATCATTTATCAATTCTGATAGAAATTACCTACTTAAAATTATCTGTTAGATTAAGGACCTGCCCGAAACGCTGCGCGTACTAGTGGCTTTACAAGAGTGTAAATACTGTACTATCCAATGTATTCTCACAAACCCAATGTACCTTCCTGTATATAAATAAATAAATAAATAAATAAATAAATAAATAAATAAATAAATTAAGACGATATTTCTTCCTGGCAGATATTGCAAGAAGGCAAAGGTCAGCTACGAGACCAAGTCCGACGTCGTCGTGCTGAAGCTGAACCTCAGAGACATCGCGCACAAGAAAGGGGAACTCCATCTGCAGATAACGTCGGAGTTCGTGTGCGGGGGTCTGGTTGACTTCGAGGGCACCCTCAGCACACCTTACTACCCCAGTCTGTACCCGGCGGACATCGTCTGTCTGTGGAGGATAAGGGTGAGGCATAATGGGCTGGGGGAGAGATAAGGGTGAGGCACTCACTGGGCTGGGGGGAGAGATAAGGGTGAGGCACCCACTGGGCTCATTAGGACTTTCCCTACTTGCTGTTTTGTCATAATTTATATATATATATATATATATATAACCTTGCATAATAAAGTGTACATCATAATAAAAAAAAAAAGGGGGTGGTAGGAGAAGTGAACACTCTTTCGTATTCAGAGTTAAATGTCAAGTTTTTCCCTGAGTGCTCTGTGTTCCCTTCTCTGAGGCTGTGGGTCCCTATAATTACACCAGTGGTGGTACCCCCCTATATATATATATATATATATATATATATATATATATATATATATATATATATATATATATATATATATATATATATATATATATATATATATATACTGTATATATATATATATATATATATATATATATATATATATATATATATATATATATATATATATATATACTGTATATATATATATATATATATATATATATATATATATATATATATATATATATGTCGTACCTAATAGCCAGAACGCACTTCTCAGCCTACTATTCAAGGCCCGATTTGCCTAATAAGCCAAGTTTTCATGAATTAATGTTTTTTTCGTCTACCTAACCTACCTAACCTAACCTAACCTAGCTTTTTTTGGCTACCTAACCTAACCTTACCTATAAATATAGGTTAGGTTAGGTTAGGTAGGGTTGGTTAGGTTCGGTCATATATCTACGTTAATTTTAACTCCAATAAAAAAAAATTGACCTCATACATAGAGAAAAGGGTTGCTTTATCATTTCATAAGAAAAAAATTATAGTAAATATATTAATTCAGGAAAACTTGGCTTATTAGGCAAATCGGGCCTTGAATAGTAGGCTGAGAAGTGAGTTCTGGCTACTAGGTACGACATATATATATATATATATATATATATATATATATATATATATATATATATATATATATATATATATAAGTATATTTTGGTAGCAGTCTTTCCTGTAGACATATATTATTAAATATGACCGAAAAAGTAAGATTAATAATTCTAACACGAATTTTCTCAATCTTTCGTACATTACGCTTCACTGTTGGAGGTAAATCAAAAATCAATTCTCCAAAATTCATTTTTATTTCTAGTCTGACGCGACACGGGCGCGTTTCGTAAAACTTATTACATTTTCAAAGACTTTAGTTCACAAATACACAACTGATTAGAACTTACGTATCTCCGATTTTATATCTACATTTGAGTGAGGTGGGAGGGGTGATGTGGCATTAACACAAGACAGAACAAGAGGGGATATTAATAGGGTATTAAAAGTATCAACACAAGACAGAACACAAACAATGGGTATTGAATAGAAGTGTTTGTAGAAAGCCTATTGGTCCATATTTCTTGATGCTTCTATATTGGAGCGGAGTCTTGAGGCGGGTAGAATATAGTTGTGCAATAATTGGCTGTTGATTGCTGGTGTTGACTTCTTGATGTGTAGTGCCTCGCAAACGTCAAGCCGCCTGCTATCGCTGTATCTATCGATGATTTCTGTGTTGTTTACTAGGATTTCTCTGGCGATGGTTTGGTTGTGGGAAGAGATTATATGTTCCTTAATGGAGCCCTGTTGCTTATGCATCGTTAAACGCCTAGAAAGAGATGTTGTTGTCTTGCCTATATACTGGGTTTTTTGGAGCTTACAGTCCCCAAGTGGGCATTTGAAGGCATAGACGACGTTAGTCTCTTTTAAAGCGTTCTGTTTTGTGTCTGGAGAGTTTCTCATGAGTAGACTGGCCGTTTTTCTGGTTTTATAGTAAATCGTCAGTTGTATCCTCTGATTTTTGTCTGTAGGGATAACGTTTCTATTAACAATATCTTTCAGGACCCTTTCCTCCGTTTTATGAGCTGTGGAAAAGAAGTTCCTGTAAAATAGTCTAATAGGGGGTATAGGTGTTGTGTTAGTTGTCTCTTCAGAGGTTGCATGGCTTTTCACTTTCCTTCTTATGATGTCTTCGATGAAACCATTGGAGAAGCCGTTATTGACTAGGACCTGCCTTACCCTACAGAGTTCTTCGTCGACTTGCTTCCATTCTGAGCTGTGGCTGAGAGCACGGTCGACATATGCGTTAACAACACTCCTCTTGTACCTGTCAGGGCAGTCGCTGTTGGCATTTAGGCACATTCCTATGTTTGTTTCCTTAGTGTAGACTGCAGTGTGGAAACCTCCGCCCTTTTCCATGACTGTTACATCTAGAAAGGGCAGCTTCCCATCCTTTTCCATCTCGTAAGTGAAACGCAGCACGGAACTCTGCTCAAATGCCTCCTTCAGCTCCTGCAGATGTCTGACATCAGGTACCTGTGTAAAAATGTCGTCAACATACCTGCAGTATATGGCCGGTTTCAAGTTCATGTCGACTAAGACTTTTTGCTCGATGGTACCCATGTAGAAGTTTGCAAACAGGACACCTAGGGGAGAACCCATGGCGACCCCATCTACTTGCTTATACATGTGCCCATCCGGGCTCAAGAAGGGTGCCTCTTTAGTACAAGCTTGGAGTAGTTTCCTCAGAATATTTTCTGGCTGTCAAGAGGAGTACAGGCTGGATCACGATACACTCTGTCGGCTATCATTCCGATTGTCTCGTCCACAGGTACGTTGGTAAACAGCGATTCTACGTCCAACGAGGCTCTTATCCCTGTGGCCCGTGTGCCCCGCAGTAAGTCCACAAATTCCTTTGGAGACTTCAGGCTGAAGGCGCAAGGAACATAAGGAGTCAGCAGGCCGTTGAGTCGCTTCGCCAGTCTGTACGTGGGTGTGGGTATCTGGCTAATGATTGGCCGAAGTGGGTTTCCAGGCTTGTGCGTCTTGACATTTCCATACGCATATCCAGGTTTATATTCCCCAATGATCTTTGGCAGGTGGAGTCCGGATTTCTTGGCGTTCACAGTTTCGATCAGCTTGTTGACCTTTGCTTTTAATTCGGCTGTAGTGTCCTTCGTTACCCTTTGGAACTTAGTTTGGTCAGAGAGTATGATGTTCATTTTCGCTAGATATTCGTCTTTTTTAAGAATGACATATATTGGCGACTTGTCACCTCTCCTGACAACTATCTCCTTGTTCTCACGAAGGCTTTTAGCTGCCGCTTTAAGCTCGGGGGACAGTATGGTGCTTCTGTAGTTGCCTCGATTCTTTCCTCCTTCTGCAATAAGTTCTGCTTGTAAGGTATCTTTGGTAGTGACCTTCTTTTGTGTCTCGAGGTCGAATATGTAGATATAAAATCAGAGATACGTAAGTTCTAATCAGTTGTGTATTTGTGAAGTCTTTGAAAATGTAATAAGTTTTACGAAACGCGCCCGTGTCGCGTCAGACTAGAAATAAAAATGAATTTTGGAGAAGTGATTTTTGATTTACCTCCAACAGTGAAGCGTAATGTACGAAAGATTGAGAAAATTCGTGTTAGAATTATTAATCTTACTTTTTCGGTCATATTTAATAATATATATATATATATATATATATATATATATATATATATATATATATATATATATATATATATATATATATATGTGAGGGGTCAGTCTGCATTTTTCGTCAAGCCACTGTCAATATATATATATATATATATATATATATATATATATATATATATATATATATATATATATATATATATATATATATATATATATATATATATATATATATATATATATATATACTGAATGGGGCACCATTCAGTCAGGATTCATAAAGCACTTACGAGGCCTGTACATCTTATCGTGATCATGTTAAATCGGTATTTACTAAAAGCAGTTTACGAACTACAAAGTGCTACGAGGTCCACCATAACAATGATAATCTTGGGATGAGGATGGTCTCAATGTGCTCCGGAGCACGTAAACTGTTTAGTTAATGCAGACTAAGGTGCTAAGATCGAGGTAAGATGCACTTGCAAGACGCTCAAGTAATGTCTTGTAAGTGAACACGTAAGTGCTTCGTGAATCCTAGCCCATGAAGGTAGAAGTCAATGAACCTTTTGCACTAACATCCCAGGAAAGTAGAAGCCAAACCATGTCTAAGATATCCATAAATAATATAACCATATTTTCAACATGACAAATATGCCCATAAAAAGCAGATGAAAGTAAAATTTACAATTACAGGCTCCCAAAGGATTCATCATATCCCTTGACTTCGCTGAATTCGACCTGAGACCTCAGAAGGGAAGTCAATGTAAGGATTACGTCAATATCGAGTTCGTCAAGAAGTTTTGCGGCAGACAGCTGGAAAATGTGTCTCAGACGTGAGTATATTGACCTGTCCTCACACCTAAAGCACCACAATTTTACTGCTATCGACTATACAGCGTCAGAATTCTGGTGCTTTAATGAAATTAAAACCACCATGATATTGACGCTTCCTGCAGACTATATCTCTCTCTGTTTTCAAAATACATAGCTAGGTGTAGCCGGCGGGCATTGTGAGGGCCAGAATGTGACCCGAACATACTGTTCCCTCTTGAATTATGGCCACCCTGGCCAGCCTATGTCCTCCTCATGCCCCAGACCGTTCCCACTGCAAAGTTGGGTAAGGCTAACCCTAAGCATCCTTTCTGATATATAAAGGATGCTCAAGACCTCAAATTTTACAGGTTTCTTTAAACTCCAAACCTGTGCTGTTGCTGCAAATGAACACACCGTTTTCTTCCTACTCATATACAACAATATTGAATATTAAAAACTTTGTGAAATCCACATTGTCTAGCACAAGTAATTATTAATTGTGAGTGAGTGATAAATTACAAACTTTTTTTAGTTATGGTTTGGATTTTAATACTGTGATCTTTTTCTCAGATATAACTCTGAAGATATTTTTATGACCTTTCAATCAAGTCAACTAGAAAATAATGAATACGTTGGTTTCACATGCAACGTGACCTTCCAGAGGACGACCTGGGACTTTTAATCGACTAAGTTCTTCAGATCGCATATATTATGAAGGATGTTACCACCATCTTGAAAGGATCAGCTGAGAAGTTAAATAGATGATGTCAGAGACCGGGCCGCAGAGACATTGATCTTCAGAACCAACGCAAGGTAACTGCAGTATCAACTAATGGGTATTTTCCAGTCATTCAATTTAAAGTAGAAGCTCCCATGCAAAATATACAGACCCCTTAAAACCAACAGACTTGTAATTGCCCGAAACGCTATGCGTATTAGTGGCTTTAGGTATTGTATGTACTAACTCTATCTTTAAATCCAACATTATGTTTGTAACTCATCGTCAATGTGTGTACCTTTACCTGAATAAAAAATCTAATCTAATCTAAAAGAAACACAACCAGTCACAAGGTGTACAGTCCCTCCACAGGAAGCACATTCTCCATGGAAACATTAGCCACCTTCTGTAATAAAATGTTGTTGCTTACTAAAATATGTTTTGCAAGTACCAAAATAAATTATATTCTACCAGTGTAACAGTCTGATTTTCCATTATAAGTATCCTGGATCAGCGATACGAGAAAAATAATTAACGCAAGTCTCTGTCGATTACATGCATGAATAATCTGTATGCCGGTAAATAAACTCCTTGCTAGACAAAGAAGTCAACAATGCTATACATTGCTCTCAAAGTCACATGTAATTTTTAAAATTCAACAGCCACATTGGGGATTGAATACAGGAGAGATTTTCCAGCCTGCTATGCCCATCCACTTGGGCTGGTTGATACATCGTCTCGTTTCTTCCAGAGTCAGTGGTCAATCCTCAATGGTCCAAGCCGTGAGATTCCGGTACCCATTGAGGTCACTGGAGATAATAGCCCTCAGATAAATTCATAACCCTTCTGAAGTCTATTCTCATATCCTATTGTTGTCTGTCCACATATCCCAACTTTCAGTCTGTCTTCATATCCCATCAAATATACAAGTATCAAATTTGAAAAATGAAAGCAATGTGCAATGATGAAAAGTATGACTAAATTGAGTGAAAGTAAGTACGTTATTATCAAAAGAAGGCACCAAACCGGGAAGGCTATGTAGCACCACCAAATGTGCGGAATAATCAGAGGGCGCTAAATATCACCAAGGATACCAATACGAAAACAGAAACGCATAAGGCGAACGATATCAAAAGTATCCGATTCACCAAGAATTCTATCGAGGGACAAGTGACCGCGAGGGGCAGTCAGAAAGCAAGACACACGCTCGTCCTGGAAGTCAGGACATTCAACAAGGATATGCACGACAGTAAGAGGGGCAATGCAATTTGGACAACAAGGAGCTGGGCGACACTCCATTAAGTGACTCCAAGATGCAACTGCGCCAGAGCCATTTCCCACTGCCGGTTACGGTGACAGGAGGAAGGCCACAGGGACACACGACTCCTAAGAGTACGCAGTTTGTTAACAGTAACAGACGACCAATAACCCTGCCAACGGGCAAGGATGGAGGAATGAATAACTGGGTAAAAGTCGGAATAAGGAATACCTTTATGGGAGATGGGACAAGTGTGGATAGCTTCCTTAGCGGCAGCATCTGCATGCTCATTTAAAGAAACACCAACATGGCTGGGAACCCAGCAAAACTCCACGGATTAAAATTTACTAGAGATAACAAACAGCCAATGTTGAATCTCGACAACTACCGGATGGACAGGATTAAAGACCCGAGAGCCATGAGGGCACTACAAGAGTCAACTACAATCACAAAGGAGGATTGTGGACGAGAAAGCAGGAGACGAAGAGCAAAAAGATTGAGGAAGATGAGAACCAGAGCTAACAGAATTAAAGTGGGAACCCAGTTCGGTTGCGACCTGCAATGAGTCCGCCACAAGAGAACCACGGAGGTGAAGGACCGGCGAGACATCGGGAACGAACTTACCCGCTATCTTGAAGACACACTTCCAGGTCTGTGGCAGAGGAGTTTTGGACGTAATCGTGGAAACATAAGACCTCCAACACTCAAATTGAGTGAAAGTAATGCTCCACTATATAAACATATTGCACAATCTTCTGTTAGTGGAGGGGAGTAAAGCATCAGAAGTTACGTGAAAAATTTGCGAAGTTAAATTATTATTTCCAAGGGCGCCTGACAGCTGGGTGGACAGCGCTTCGGATCCGTAGTCCTGAGGTACCGGGTTTGATCCCCGGTGGAAGCGAAGACAAATGGGCAAAATGTTTCTTTCACCATGATGCCCCAGTTACTTAGCAGTAAATAGGTACCTGGGAGTTAGACAGCTGCTATGGGCTGCTTCCTGGGGATGTGTAATAAAACGGAGGCCTGGTCGAGGACCGGGCCGCGGGGACGCTAAGTCCCGAAATCATCTCAAGATAACCTCAAGTAGGAAGGACTGTATCATTGGATACTTTCATGGAAATAATAAATTACGTCTCCTTCATTAATTAGGCAGCTGAAACCCAACGATCAATTTTGGATGGACATAAATAGGAGCTGCCTCATATAGGCCAATAGGCCTCCTGCAGTTACCTAGATTCTTAAGCAATGACTAGAAACTCTACAGTTCAGGGTAAACAAACACAAAAAAGGTACATGTAAATATACCCAAAATACAATAGAAGATAACAAAATAACATTTCAGCTAAAGATGTTCAGTAGCACGACTAATTGGCTTCAACTACCCAGAGCAGCACTAACATCAAGGGATGAATAAATGTCATTAACAAAAGTATATGTCAAGCGTGGAAGACTATATAGCCCTGTGTGACAAAATATATAAACATTTCCAAAATATCATTCAAGATGATAGTATGAGAGCAAAGTAAGTAATCATCAAAAGAAGGCACCAAGCCAGGAAGACTATATAGCACTGTTTGTGTTGCAGAATATTCATAAGTTCCTATATCACTCGGGATGCCGATACGAGAGCAAAAAGGTGCAAGATGAGCAATGTCAAAGGTGTTCAATTCAACAGGGATTTTATTGAGGGGCAACAGAGGGGAAGAAAAAGGGAATTAATCTTCAAATTTTTGTATTCTTTTCCTTGGATTCACTTGCATAGCAATATGACTAATTTGTTACAATTTCCTCACACTTTCCATGTTGAATTCTGCATAAATAGCAACTTTTCCATACTTTTCTTTCATTGCTTTAAATTCCTTGTGATTTTCAATATCTTCACATCTATTCTCTCACCTGCCTGCCAAGGGAAGCACTGCTTTCACTCAGATATTCACATTTCCAAAGCACTGCTTTCCCTCAGATATTCACATTTCCCAAGCTGTAACTAGGAATAAAGACCACCAAGTACAGATTCATTTATTTATGTTCATATAGACAAACACAGTATACTGTATTCCAATTGACGATGTTTCACACATAAGGGTGCATCGTCATTTAATTCATCCATCGTCTTTTGTGTCTACATGATGCAAGTAGCAAATGGCTCGCGTAAATATCAGCAACGACAACAAGAATTATATGACACCTGAAGACATTTGAACATTTGGGAAAGTGAGACAACTTTGGAGCAATACGGTGGGACCAAACTCGTGTGCAACAGGTCCCACTCTATTGCTCCAGAATTCGCTCGTTGATACAGTACATCATGCTATTGTGATTTCGTTTTACCTCTGGGAAAGAATCTGCATGTGGCTGACCTTAAAGATGGAGCCATTCCAAGGCAATGTGGCATCAGATAAAATAAAAAAATTAAACCAAAAGCAATAACAAAATTAATTATATATTCTGAAAACACAAATCCATCCTCCAGAAACGATAGTTCTTAGAGCAACTAGTAGTGGAATGTGCAAAAATGGATTGTAGAATCCCCCAAAAGTTCATGTTTTGTACTATTGGAATACAGTACTCCAAATGGCATGCCAAAAGTTAGAAAAGTACAGCAACTCTGCAGTGCAATCTTAATTCAGCAAACTATATGGGACCAAACATCCAATTCATTGGAGTGAAGGATTCATTGCAACTGAAAATGCCTTTAGGAGGTATTTGTGTGATGCAATATTTTTTAATTTTAAAGACAAGGAAAGTACAGTTCTATTATTGCTTCTTTCTCCTAATGTTTCATTCATATATGATAATTGTTTAACATGTGACTGAAGCCATAACAACAGTTGCCATTCAATCTTTAATTTTTCCCAGATCCTATGGGTTAATTTCACTGATTACAATTTTAATTTAAATGTATTATTTGCTCAAAAACTAACAGGAGAATCTGTCTGTAAAGACACTTCACCACACTGAGCATATTTCACATGCCCCGGCCTCAAAACCACAATTTCAAATGTAAAAGGGCCATGTGTATGTGAACAAAAGCCACAAGTCAAAAGACACTAAATCATAGAATATAATTTTAAATATGCTCAATGGTCTTTTCAAGGCTCCAATTCCACCCCCCCCCAACATTGAATCCATCTATTAAAATCATGAGTGCAACAATATTACAAGTTATTATTTATACACTTGGAGGCCTGGTCGATGACCGGGCCACGAGGATGCTATGCCCTGAAATCATCTCAAGGTAACCCTAATATTTCCCCATGCTCAATGGGTTAATTTCACTGAGCGAAATATTAATTTCAACCAATCATATGATGGGCAACTTTCCCATAAGTCTGTGAATTCTGGCCCAGCTTCCAAAGCAATCCACACACAGCCCACTTCGCCGATGCTAAGTACTTGTTCAGTGAAACGGGTGAGTAAACCAACGTGAAGTGTGTGTATTGCAATCGGAGATTTGGCAAAATGAGGCTGCACTGTTCAACTTAATCTAACCTGTCCTAGGTCAAATATATGCCATCTTAGGCCTAATTTAGTACATATATGTCCTATAATGGACCAATAAAAGTTTAGGTTGGGTTCCTGCCTTGTTTTGTGTCCTCTACAAAATTAATATTGCAAAAAATTTTTTGGGGTAGAAGAGTCTGCTTTTGTATGTTTTGACCAATAGTTGCTGTACTCTACTATTGTTTCTATTGTTTCTCTACTATTGTTTCTGGATGACAGACTGAAAAAAAACATTCCCTCTTCCAAAGCAATGTGAAAATAACCATAATATTTTATGGAAGACTTCAATAAATGCAAAAAGGTAACAATACAGCTTGCTGCCTAATAATTAAAACTAAAAACTCTTACAGATAATCTTAAAAAGAAATAGTAAAAATTCTATTTGGCTAGACAGATATATAATTGCACTTGCTGAGGCACTGTTTGTTAAAAGTGATATAGACACACATGTCAAAAATTGACAAAACTAGATTATTCTAGAAATTTACTAGTATTACTCCTTATTGTTCAAAGCATCACTTACCATTTATAACAAAATTCAAAATTCAGTCAATTTATTTTACGTGTATTTTACGCGTTTACGTATTTTACGTGTTACGTGTTTAAATGACATCTGAAATGTCATTTAAATCGGTTACCTGGAGGCAAATTCAAATACGTAATGACAAGAAAGAAGATGATATGCCCGAGATAATTAATGTTAGCAAGTTATAATTCACTTTAGCATCTAATCACGACTAGATACGTTTCCATCACAAGAAGGGTAATCAAGAAAGGTATCCCCGAGCTGGCAAATCACAGGACACAAACAGGGCGGTGTAACAAGTATGAGGCTTGCTATGATTGCTGGGCACTGTACTGAGTACAGGGGATATATACAGAGGGGGGTATATGGGGGAAGGGGAAGGGTTTATGAAGCATACATATGGGGGGGGGACGGGTTTATGAAGCATACATATGGGGGGGGGGGGGGTATACGGAGTAGTCTGAGGTCCAAATAACTTTACAAATATATGGGACATGAAGATGAAAATTTGCTTAGCATATGTTACAATTTTAAGACATTCCAAATCTAATTTGAATATCTTTGACCATTCTTTCAATATTCAAAAAAATGAGCCTACATTTGGTTCTACTGCAAAATTTCCTAGTGTTCTGTTCACAACTGAGACTGGTGGAAGCATCTCTAGTCAACAACGCGTGTCAAAATCTTGTCTGTGTTCGGAGTATTCACTCATAGGATATCATTCAAAGTCTTTCCCTTCCTGGAGAAGCCTGTGTTTAAAATGTCCCCAAAATAATAGGCACCTTCCTTCCTCCACCATATATCAAAATTGAAATTTCCAAGGTGATATACAAGGCCATTTTGCAGATATTGCACAAAGAATGCCATTGGTAAAAATAATTCCTGGGAAAACCATTAGGTATCCCAACTGGAGAATAACTACATATTTATGTAATTTAAAATAATATATTACACACTTTGATTCACAAATAATTACTCACATTAATATGACTATTCACTTGTCAATTTAACCTCTATGTCATACTGCACTGATGTAATATATGCAAAGAAAAACATTGGTACAGTAAACCATAAAAAGGTTACATAAACAACAGTGTTCAATAATATGCAATCTGCATTGCAATTACATTGCATAAGCAAACAACCTCAACTCTAGCACAGCTGTTAGGCTAAAAAAATATATATACTTTCCGTATATATTTCTAGCACAACACAATATATCAACATTGGCACAAGGTGATGCAATCAGTCCATGGTACATGACAACTGGAGGCTCATGTAAAATAGCTAGTGATGTTGTTAATAAACAGCAACCCTTAAATGACTACAATCGCAGAGCATTGCGAGGGTTAATTAGCCGAGCCATATTTAACGGTTAAATGACAATCCTACAATGTAAACAACTAATCTCATTTGCATTAGCTTATGCATGAAGAACAGTGACTGTGTATTAACACTATTCAATGGGGGCTACACAATAAAAACATACCTCACTTTATACAGTATATCATATGGCCCATAACACAAAAGGACAGCATTTTCAAGAAGAAACAAATAAAAAAAAAAAAAAAAAAAGAGCCCAATAGCAAAATCCACCTTTTGATATGCTAATAAACGTAAAAGTGGTCCCATACAAACTTGAGCTCAAATACTTGAACTATAAAGGCTACTTCTCAGAGATTAAGTGAAGTGATTTGCTACAGTAAAAATATAGCTTTACAAAGACGTAGTGTAATAAATCTCAACAAGAACCATGGAATCCACCATAAAAACATTGTTGATATAGGATACTGATGCATCTTGACCTTAAATATAAAGCAGGCGACTTTTATATCAAATTACTTAAACTATGTAATATATAAAACAGTTTGTCAGCCAGTCTTGGTCATTTGTCAAGACCATTATACAAAATTACAAATTTAATAAAATTTTCATTTTTTTTTAAATACTGCACCTATTGTTTTTAAAAATACAGCTTAGTCTCTTTGATAAGCAACTTTGGCAATAAATTTCCAATAGTTATTGAACGCACTCCATAAAAGACTATCTGATATTACTGATAATCAAATACGACACAAATGTCTTTCAAATATTTGGCATTGGATCACTTGCATGAAGTATTTACAAAATCAAGGACACTAACAATCAATATACTCAAGAAATCCATCCTAGAAATACTGGACTTGGAAGCCAGTGCCGCTACATTGAAGCATGGTAAATTGTTGGGAGTACGGGCAAATTGGCGAGTCATCACCGAGTTTCTGTGGAAGCCTGCTACATTACTCAAGCATGCTGAATTTGTTGAGAGAGCATATAAACTTGTTGAGTCAACACAGAGTTTCTGTATCGAAGAACTTGCAGCAAGTCTGCTTGACGCTCAAGAACCCATTCAAGATTACTTGGACCCCTGAAAAAAAGTTGTAATTAGTTATCTCTTAAAATATTTTGGCTACATACCAAGATGTTAGATTTCATAAACAAAAGATGTAATAATAAAAAAGCAAGTACAGTACTGCAATTAAAAAAAGGTAGCACCAAGCCAGGAAGACTATTTAGCACCATCTGTGCCAGAGGAGGCTTAAAATGTACTAAATATCACTCATAAAGCCAATATGTACTAATAAGGAAAACAAAAGGCAATACCCCTGTATTTACATTTTTATCATCGTCATCATCAGTGAGTGTATAAATACACCTTATACAATATATCTGAGGCTGAGAAGTGACAGGAAAACACTGTAATAACATCTAAATATGTACTTTATTGAAATAGGAAAACAAAACATCACTGAATGTAATGAAGCGCCTCTTTCTGGTGGATTCCTTGGTGGCTTCCCGTTGCCAGGCTCTGTAGCCTCTTCAGAAAGAGTACATTTACCACTTGGCGTAAATTTAATATTCGTGGGGAATTGTTCCAGGAATGCATCAATTGCAAAACTAAATCTCAAATATATTTTGTAAACTAATTCCTTTTTTAACTTAATCCATCAATCAGATATCCCTTTAATCACACAGTAACATAATTAATAATTACTACACTGGAGTATAAGGAGTGTAGTGTGATAAATTTGATATTTATAAAAAATTTACTGTATATCTAAGACAGCATTTAGCAATCTATCTGAAGACATCAACGAAGAAAGAGATACACTGACGATCAGACGTCAGCGAAAGTTGGAAAAACAATCTCCATTTCGAAATAGCTATTTTGTGGCAAGGGAAGGGAACTATCAGGAGAAAGCACCAAGCCATTATGACTATATAGCACTTGGAAGAGATCAGAATAAGGATTAGGGATGGAATAGGGAAAAGGGGGAAAGGAAGGGAGGTAGGGAGGAAGGTAGGTAGGAGGAGGAATGGTGCCCAACCACTTGGACGGTCGGGGATTGAACGCCGACCTGCACGAAGCGAGACCGTTGCTCTACCGTCCAGCAAATGCATACTAGATTAGACAAACTGAATAGAGCTTCATTTAAAAAACTATCTCGTGCTGTACACTGAATCTCGAAACTTTCAACAGAGCATCTTAGCAGAGGCCCTTATATTGACAATAACAGCTAGTATTTATGTATACGTAAACTAATTTGTATGTACTATTTTGGAGAACATTTGCATATGCTATACTTGTCAATGTACTAGTACAGTACAGTATTTGAAAACAAAATTACAGTAGTACAACATTCATGCTTACACATATACATCATTATTACACTGTTTCTCATTTTCACATACAGTACTAGGGAAAGCAAGGTTATAAATAAATAATAAACTATGCTCACCTGACCCCTACATAGGAATCGGGATGAGTGAATCTTAATGCCACATCTTCTGCCAGGGTGTCTGGGGGAGAATCCGCCACATTGAATCGGACAACATCCACTGTAAGACAACAATTATTAACAGATATGGGACACACACATGGAACACAAGGCCCCAATTGGACATCCTGGAAGAGGAAGGGTTAAAGTAACAATCAAAAGAGGGCACCAAGCCTGGAACACTATTTATTTAGCATGAGATAAAAGATTTCTTCAGTGGTACTAATTTTTTTTACTTTGAGGATGAGTAAGCTCCTATAGACCTTCCCATTCCCCCTAATGCCTGCGAGATCTTTTACTCCAACAAGATCTCGCAGGAATAGAAAATTTGATTTTCTTTTAGAGAAAATTCACACATTATTTAAAATGATTATTTATGATGTTACAACCAGACAAGCTAGAATCTTATTTGCTACAACATTTGATCAAGCTGCCGGTCCCCATCCAAGCCTTTATTGCCCTATATACTCGGTGATTACATTATACGCATTCAGCCAGTTTCTGAAAGCATTCTTTTGTTTCCAACTATTAGTTTTTCTTTATGGTGCATTTATTCCATAATACAGTACAGTATTTTATGTAGAGAAATTGATATTCTGATAATGAACTTATTGTATAATTTTAAATAATACATATTCAATAGAAGAAATTATTATTTATAAAAGTAAAAGGACTTGGGAGAACAAATACCCTTGCTTGCACAACACTCTTAAGAATAGTTGTGCAATATAGCTTGCATCAACTATAACATAATATGGCAAGTTGGCCATACTGGAAAACATGTTCCAAAGTACAGTAGTCCAAAAAACTAAAAAACAATAATGTGTCACCACCTTGCAATACTTTTGCCATTTCAGTTTCAACTTGTATGTGACATTGTGATGCCCTCCTAGTGTGGGTCAAGAAGTGACAACACCCAAACATTGCAGATATTGTACTCTTGCAATTAAAAACAGTAAGTGTCCCAACAAAGTAAATTGCAACATACAAGTATGCCTTTCAGCATAAACAATTTCAGATTGGTATCTTAGCCAGGAACACCAATAGAAAAAATTCAAGAACCAAAAATATTGTGCTCAGCTGTGCTAATCAACCAATCAAGGGAATGCAGAGAACTAGTTACTGTATTTTCCAAGGCATAAGATGCACCTCCACATACAACCAACTCCTATTTTATAAGGATATTTAACATACCAAAAATAATTTTAGTATGTTTCATTATTCATTTATTGAAAATAATTTTAAAGTACAGCTGCCCTATTACCATGATCTTTTGCATAATCTATGGTATTTACCTTAAAATTAATGTTATAACCATGCATTCTATCCACCAGATACCAAGACTCAATCAAGTTCTCTTAGGCAATCTCTCCTTGTGTCCAATGCACTACAGGTACCCAGCCTAAGAACCCCAACCACTTGCTAGAGGGGAGCAAAAAGCAGAGATCTATGTCCAACCCAAAAGAACCTGAGCATGGACCTACGCCAGTCTCTAAAGAACGAGTAGCTGGCGGCTAACTGATGAATACTCACTTGGGTACATGGGAGTAATAGTCCAGAATAAAGCATGAAAAGAAATGCTTGTTTCTGCAGAGCAAGCTGGTCCACCCAATGCCTTGAGAGCAATATCAGCTTTTGCTGCTGAAATTCTGCCTGGAATAGCCAGGAAGCGGCCAGTGAACTGTGACAAGAAAGGAGAAGAGGCAGCAGGAAAGTGATGACAGACATCTCCATCCCTTTTGCATCCCAAGGCGACATACAAGCAGAGCCGGGAAGCCGAGCTGACATGGGTGGCTGGAGAGTTTGTGACGCCGACTGGTGTATAGGTTCCAGAGCCCATTAGGCTCTATTATGTCAACGAGTTAGTAAGTTTATTCTTCAGTCCTGTTGATGATTGCGAGAGTTCTATTCCTGAACCTGTTTGTCCTCATAGCCCAAAGGCCTACACAGCCATAACATCCAGGCTGATCTGGTAATTCCACCACCTATATTCAAATAAACTATACTAAGACAAAACACATCTTACCTATGTGTTTGATAACAAAAGGAATGGCAAAGAAAATTTCCATTATAAAGATGATTTGCTGGTAGTTAACAGGGGTGAGGGAGATCTCCATGCTGCAGCTGGAAGTGCTGTCCCCGAGGCAGTAATCCTTCACCAGGCTTCCCAAAACAATTAAAATCACATTACCTGTGAAAACAAAACTTAATTGAAATTCATATCATAAATGGAGTACAGTACTCCCCTCCTACTTGTACTCACCTAGTTGTGCTTGTGGGGGTTAAGCTTTGGCTCTTTGGTCTTGCCTCTCAACTGTCAATCAACTGGTGTACAGATTCTTGAGCCCACTAGGCTCTATCAAATCTACATTTGAAACTGTGTATGGAGTCAGCCTCCTCCACATCACTACTTAATGCATTCCATTTGTTAACTACTCTGACACTGACAACATTATTTCTAATGTATCTGTGCTCTTTTGGGTACTAAGTTTCCACCTGTGTCCCCTTGTTTGTGTTCCACCCATGCTAAAGAGTTTGTCTTTGTCCACCCTGTCAGTTCCCCTGAGAATTTTGTAGGTGGTTATCATGTCTCCCCTTACCCTTCTGTTTTCCAGGGATGTGAGGTTTAGGGCCCTTAGCCTTTCCTCGTAGCTCACACCTCTTAGTTCTGGAACTAGTCTGGTGGCATACCTCTGAATCTTCTCTAACTCTGTCTTGTGTTTAACTAGGAATGGACTCCAGGCAGGATCTGCATATTTCAGGATTGGTCTGACCTAAGTGGTATACAAGGTCCTGAACGATTCCTTACACAAGTTTCCAAAGGCAGTTCTTATGTTGGCCAATCTAGCATATGCTGCTGCTGATATCCTTTTGATGTGGGCTTCTGGGGACAGGTTCGGTGTGATATCAACCCCCAGATCTTTCTCTCTATTTGACTCTTACAGGATTTCACCTCCCAGATGGTACCTTGTGTTCAGCTCTCTGCTCCCTTTGCCTAATTACATTACTTTACACTTTCCTGAGTTGAACTTTAGTAGCCATTTTATAGACCATTCCTCCAGTTTGTCCAGTAGTCTGTCTTGATTCTTCTCATAATTTTTGCATCATCAGCAAAACATTGAGAGGAATGAGTCTATACCGTCTGGAAGATCATTTAAATATATTAGAAACAGGATGGGTCCAAGTACAGAGCCCTGTGGGACTCCGCTGGTGACATCTCACCACTCTGATGTCTCCTCCCTCACAGTTACTTGCTGTTTCCTGCTGCTTAGATACTCCCTTATCCACTGGAGCACCTTCAGTGCTCCAGTCCAGGAAAACATTCTGCCCGCCCTTCTCTTTCTTGCCTAATTTTTGTTGCTTGGTCATAGAATTCTATTAAACCTCTGAGACACGATTTACCATCCCTGAACCCTTACTGGTGGTGTGTTACAAAGCTATTTCCCTACAGATGCTCTACGAGCCTTTTCCTCACGATCTTCTCCATCACCTTGCATGGTATACAAGTTAGGAAAACTGGCCTGTAGTTCACTGCCTCTTGCTTGTCACCCTTTTTGTATATTGAGACTACATTAGCCATCTTCCAGCTTTCCGGTAGGTCTCCTGTTTCCAGTGACCTGTTATACACCATAGAGTGAGCACACTTAGTGCTTCTGCACTTTCTTTTAGTAGCCAAGGTGAGATTCTGTTAGGCCCAACAGACTTTGTCACATTCAGCTCCAGCAGATTCCTATATAGCACTTTGAATGGGAAGGTAAGTAATTCAGAGAGAAAGCATTAAGCCAATCTGACTATATAGCACATGTGAGAGATATGAGGGTTTGAAGGAACAATACCCAACCACTTGCACCATCGGGAATCGAACGCTGACCTGCAAGCTGTAAGGCCACTCACCTGACCAGTCCAAATGGATGACAAAAGAAATGTATGGGAAAGCTCTTACATTTCTTATAACTTCATGCTAATCAACATTGCATGGAATTCCTACCCCTTTAAAATATCCACAGCAATACCCAATGGTAACATACAACTAAGTGAAGGGTGCTTCTGGTAATTAGTCATTTAAACACAATGCAAAAACAATCACTTGCTCTTAAAATATGTATTCCACCATTGTATAATCCCTATTGCTTTTTGTGTACTAGTCACTCTCAATTTATTTCCTCACATACTCTTTCCCAACTCTTCTCCTAAAGTCAAATTCCCCTGAATAAACTCTCAGGAGGACCAGCATTCATCGAGCATTTACATATCCACTTATGAAACCTGTACTGTACATCTTTCTTCAGTCATGGCGGCTTTGTTTATATTTGTTAAACAGTTTACCAGCTCCAACGTGCTATGAGAACTTCCATGACAACAGTAACAAACTTTGGGTTGTAAAGTTTAAAGCATGTAAATTTTTAATAAACAGTCTAAGTTGCCACGATCAAGGAAAAATAAACAGATTTCATAGGTGGATAGGTAAATGCTTCATGAATCCTGGCCAAGTGCTCTATCATCATCCAGCTGGAAATACGAATGAGCCAAAGAAATGTAAGGAAACACTCTTACCTAGTATGGGTGGTCAACAAGAGGAAGGCACTGAGAGAAGTTGTAGAGGCCACCTCCATCCAAAATTTCAACAAAGAATTTGAATGCCAGAATACACTATAATGCAACAGATACATCAAGGATAGTAGGTAACATAAGCACCGTCACTTTCTCCATGAAGTCCTCAAGCAGCATCTCCTTTTATCATATTCTTCCTAACTCGGGTATTCATTGCACCCGCCACTTTCCATTCAAAATCCCTAAACCTCTACATTTCACAAATTCTGCTGTAGTAAATAACCGACTGCATTTATCAAATTAGCGCAACCCCAATTATTCAGACCAACTGATACCTCTATGTGTTTCAATAATTGTGGCACAGTCGAGTCACAACAGAGGTCCTTGGTTCAATTCTCACGGCAGGACAAAAATGTTTTCGCACATTTCTTTTTTGCTCGATGCCTCTGTTCAAGTAGCAGTAAGTAAGTGCCTGGGAGTTAGCAGCTATTGTTGGTTGCGTCCAGTGAGAGGTCAATAGTTGGCCTAGAGTGACTTCGTTATGCCAAACAGCCTTTCAACATGTGACATTGGCAACCCAAAAGATCGTGTGATGCCATTAGGACAAGGTCAGGCTGGATGTGATGGAGCTTCTGGCATATCTCCACACCAACAATGCTTAGCTTGTAACTTTTCCAAAGTTTTCTTTATCATTTCTCGTGTCAATAAGCATTCTAAAACCTTTCACTATACAGAACGTGAAATAACACGACTAGGTTTACTTAAATAAGAAAATAAGGAAGACATTACCTAGCAGATTACATTTTGCAGTCAATTGAATATAGTTACCAAAGTACTTTCTCATTAATTAATCATGATTCAAATGGTATTTATTGCCCCTGGCATTAGAAAAAACGTGTTTCTCAAAAATTTTTTGCTTGTTGGAAAGCCGAGTAAAAACTTACTCGAACACTAGCAGCGTTTAACCATTCCTCAGGATGCAACACACAACAGTTGACTAACAGCCAATTACCTACTTACTGCAAGGTAAACAGAGGCAGTGGATGATAAAATAGTTTCAGTAGCCTAATACAGTCAAGTGAGGCAGTACACAACCTTTGTTATACGGTACAAATTTGCTGTTATCGACAGCCAATGTCATAAAACCACGTATTGTTTACTTTTGCGCTCTATTGATGTTAAAATAGTGTGGGTTGGTTTTATAATGGAAAATATTAAATGAAGCAGCTGTGATTGAAGGAATATTGATTGGTAGAAATAGCTATCTATTCACATCATCCACAACTATTTCTCACTTTGTAAGCATACATTTGGTCAAAATTTGTATAGAACACAAAACACTTTAATGTTATTAATGATTCTTGTGTTCATAGGGACTCTATTGCTACCATCTTTAATGTTATTTAGGATGATATAATGCTAATATGGCCAGGAAAAAGATGTAAAGACAGTAGTGAATCTGAGGGTTCACACCACTGGATTTCTTAAAAAAAAAAGTGTTGAATGCAATGAAATACCAGTTTCTGGGTGAGCTCCAGAGGCTCGTTGAGGCTATTAAACGCTAATCAGTGCTATACTACTAGGTGCCATCAGTTACGGAGCTCTAGTGGCCTACCAGGGACTAGGAGCCAGAACCTGGGCCCCTCAAAGAAGCACAGGGAGCGATGGCCTATGAACACTTTACACCTAAAGTTAATCATACCTGCCACTAACTGGGGGAGACACCCTAAAAGATAGGTGAACCAGAATAGACGACTACTGTACATAGTTAAAAATGGGACCAGAGCCCCAAAATAACTTCCCCTCCCCCCCCAACAACAACAAAAAATTTGTGAAACTAGCACATGATAGTTCCCCCCCCCCTCCCCTCATTTATGGGGAAAGGGAGGCATACCGGGTCAGCCAGCCCACCCCACATTCAGTTCTATGATGATGAAACACACCGACGCTTTGGGGGGACACTTTGGGTGTCATGACCATGACCAGCGACCGGGGAACCAGTCGGCCGAGCGGACAGCACACTGGACTTGTGATCCTGTGGTGCTGGGTTCGATCCCGGGCGCTGGCGAGAAACAATGGGCAGAGTTTCTTTCATCCTATGCCCTTGTTACCTAGCAGTAAAATAGGTACCTGGGTGTTAGTCAGCTGTCACGGGCTGCTTCCTGGGGGTGGAGGCCTGGTCAAGGAC
Source organism: Procambarus clarkii (assembly GCF_040958095.1). Lineage (NCBI taxonomy): Eukaryota > Metazoa > Arthropoda > Malacostraca > Decapoda > Cambaridae > Procambarus > Procambarus clarkii. Next base: position 30,982,996 of record NC_091168.1, on the reverse strand, counting down.
CGGGCCACGGGGACACTAAAAGCCCCGAAATCATCTCAAGATAACCTCAAGATAACCCTCTGGCTCATGGTCTCCAGTAGGACAATGACTGATGGCAACTAATAGAATGGCACTAAATCAGTGATAATTGCTTTAGGGAACCTCAAGGGGGCTCCCCCAGAAAATCTAAGATTGTAACAGAAGATTTAATACAGTTACAAAAGAAAATCTAAGATGATTACAACATAAAATTGAAGATGACAACACCAGAAAATCTAAGATAGTAAGAACAAAACACCTATGCTGGTAAGCCTCAAGTAAAATATAGCTTTTTTATAAGAAAACAATTAAACACTGAACTAAAGAAGGGAATAACTTGTCAGATATCTAAAACAATCATTAATCATTATTTATTCCTTTATTGAACAGTATAATTTGTTTATACAATTAATATAATCATAACTCACCCCCACTAAGGATATAAAATGTGACCCTATGGAGGTGCCTCGTCATGTTGTAGAAATCGTGGTAGCCAAGGATACGAGACTTCTTGTGCTCAGCCTTTATATACCATGTCAGAGCCTGTAAAATAATAAATAAAATTTACTTCTAATTCCATGGTGGTGCCTGTATGAACTATATATATATACAATACTGTATATACAAAAATACAGTACTACCATTTTGTATAGAGAAAATATAACAATAACACAGCTGAGAATTAATACTCAATTCACGCGTTTGAAAAGAAGAAATATGACAATGTTTCGGTCCATTCTGGAACTTTATAGACACTTTAAGTAAGAGAGGGAGATAGAATCTATATTGCCACTCCTTTTCTTCCTTGGCACAACTTGATAAGTGTCCATGACTGTCTAAAATGTCGTCACTTTCCTTTCTTTTTATTCATGTGAGTTGGGTACTACAGTTTTGTACATTATTTTGGTTTTATTTGAAGTTGAAAACTGTATACAAGGGATTAAAATGTAAACACACACACACAATAAATGGAGCTTGGGAGTTATCACACATATCAATTAGTGGTCAAGCAGTAGATCCCTACACACTCAACTGGGCAAGTACCTTATTTGCCAATGTATAACACACAACAGTGTAGTATTTTATAAGGATATTTTCTGTCCAGCCAATTTTAGTATGTTTTGATATACTGCATTAGCTATGCATCTAGCAGTCATGGTGCTGGCTCCCAGCCAGGTACATTACACACAAGGTAATTATTTTGACAAATTTATTTATGAAAACCTTGCATCCTATCTGCCAGAAAATATGGTACATACTGTACATTAATATATATATTTGACGTGTTACTTGTTTTTACAAAAACTATCTCGTTTACAAAAACCAGCACAGATTTATACAAAAACATATCGTGGCAAACCACTATAAACAATTCTTGATATCACGTACCATGACAAAGCCCCATATGACAACATGGAGGTACTGAAGAGCAGAAAATGCATCCGTTGTCCCTGGGCTGGAATGCTGAAACACCGGCACCAGGAAACCCCCTGCTGGCAGCACAATCTGAGGCAAGTTTATATGTGAAAGTGACTTAGGAAATGTACAATACAACACTGTAAGAGCCCAGTAATTCAGATTCCAGTAACCCGAATTCCAAGCAATCCAAATGAATTCATGTTTGAATTTTTTCCCATTCTGACCCTTTAACCTAAATAGGAATTCAGGTACAAAAATTATACAGTACTGAATGAGAAACTGAAATTCGAGTCCGAGAGCTTTACAGCTCAGCCTGAACAGAAATTCAGGTTACTGGGGTTTCTGCCAAATGAGAAATTTGTTAAAGGCTCCTGGTAAAGAAGTTGGCTAACTCAAATGGGGGATGGAGCCCATATGATTTAGATTACTGAGCACTGGCAGTGTACACTGTAATTCCCAATATTGGGGACCAGAAGCTTGTACTGTATAAGGCTTATTGAGGTCCTCTGAGGCTAGGGGCGGAGAACCTTGGCACACAAAACCCAAGGCTCACCTTAAACAGCAATTAAATAAATAAATATCTAACTTCTTTGCTGAGTTGTTTATTTTAACATATTAGCAATATCAAATAAAATGCAATACAGAAACAATGACAACTGTTTTAGCAATAACAAGAACAGTAATAAGAAAATTATACAAACATCCTATTTCCAAGCCTGGCGATATGTCTCCACGATATACTGATGTACAAACTTTATCCCATTCAACTGTTACATCATTCACCAGGCAGCCAGACCTCACACGACTCCATTACCATCATTGTTGGTAGGCCTATAACTGTACTATTAGCCAGTCTGCACTATCCTGCAAAATTTCTGGTTATCCAAATTGCTATTCAAAAATAACAAAGATTTGCCAGAATATCCAGCCTTAATCTTCGCCGGATAACCTAAAACATTCGGGTCAGTGGGCTTCGGATAAGCAAGGTCATACATTATTAACAAAAATAAATACAGTTCAGCATTTTAGATATAATTCCCATTGTCAGGAATAACCCCACATAGGCATATATTAACATTTTCCCTTAAGTTAACTACTGACCTTTGCCAGTATGCCACACCCACTACAGTTGCCACACTCCCAGGCACATATTTACTGCTAGGTCAACTGATGCATCATGTATAAGGAAAACATGCACAACCATTTCTGTACAACTGTACAAGATATAGATTTATAGAATCTATGTAATGCCTTACCAAAATCAGCAGTTTAGTGTAGAGTGCTGGGATAATGGGCAACGGGTAGTGATGATGCTCCTGTCCAATAATCAGCAGTTCTTCATCTCCCGCAGCAGAATTGACATGGACATCATCTCCAATCACCACAGAACCCTGTACAACAAGTAAAAAATACATATTGTTGTGAACCCCAAATAGCCTCATGAGCTATCTTCTGCCTGGCATGAGAGTTACTGTATTCCTCACTCATGTGCACACATAGTTAAAACAGGAGGTCTAGGTGTGTGTGTGTTGGGGGGGGGGGGAGATTGAGGGCAGTGTGCACGCAGGGTACAGATGAGAGTGTGGGGTACAAATAAGGGTGTAGGGTACAAGTGAAGGTGTGGAGGGATACACATGAAAGTGTGGGGTACAAATAAGGGTGTGGGGTACAAATAAGGGTGTGGGGTACAAATAAGGGTGTGGGGTACAAATAAGGGTGTGGGGTACAAATAAGGGTGTGGGGTACAAATAAGGGTGTGGGGTACAAGTGAGGTTGTGGGGTACAAGTGAGGGTTTTGGGGTACAAGTGAAAGGTGACGGGGTACGTGAGGATGTAGGGGTATAGACGAGACTGTAGGTACAGATGAGGTTGTGCGGGTATGACCACAGACGTGGGTATAGATGAATCTGAGTGGGTACAGACGAGGCTGTGCGGGTATGACCACAGACGCGGGTGAACTCACAGATAAGGGCGTGTACCCACAAACGAGTGATGCGGTTGTGAACGCGGCCCTGCCAACAAGCCTTAATATTAACCCACGCCTTCCCCACAACCTTGAGGGCCTCCCACACCCCAATTACGGCGCCTATAACCATAGTCAACTAGTAAAAAGAGATGACAAAGAGCGTGAGAGGTGTGATAGAGACCTGAGAGTGGTGGGTCGCCATCAGCCGTGTTGAAGGAGACTCTCAGCCGACACTATCAAAACAAACCCAAACTCTCCACATCATCGTTAACCCAAATAACTGCAAATTAAGCTTTAATTGAAAAATATGGTGGTTTTCATATTTTATGGATATGTAAGGGGCTATTATATTTGTTTTTTTAGAAGTTTGTAGGGAGGAAGGAGAGAGGAATGGGCTAGGGATCTTGAGGTGTCCAAAAAGAGCATAATAAGTGGGTGTTCTACGTCATCAATAATTTTGAAACTCGCTTAACTTCTTCTATGATAACCTAAGCTATCGAAAATTAAGCTAAACTAACCTAATCTATTCTTGCTTAAGCTATTCTAGTCTATCATGAGCTAAGCTAACCTAGTCTATCTTTACCTCATGTACTTGACCTAACCTATCTTCAGGTAATCTGAAAAATCCTGATCTACTGTAACATATTTAAACGTAACCAATCTAACTCAGTCTAATGTAATCTATCATAACCTAAATCACCATTACAAACTTAAACTAACCTAAATTAACAAGCAAAAAATTTTTTTTATAAATACTCTAAGAGAGTAACATCACTGTGACGTAGACACACTACCTCAAGTGGGTTATATTTGAACCCTCCCGCACCCATTCCTCCACACACCAATAACAACCCTAAACAACCCCAAACCATGACTAAAACTAACAAATAACCAATTAATAATATTTAACAAATGTAATTATAATAGTAACAAATTTAATGGTGGGATAATATGGGTTCAGGCGAGAGGAGGTGGGGAGGAACCTCCTACCCGACGTCCACAACACTCCGGGTCTCCTCTACCGCCGCTCCTCCAGCCATGGCCGTCGGCAAGAACAAGGGCCTCAACAAATCGGGCAAGAAGGGGTCCAAAAAGAAGGTGTAAGTGTTTCTCGTGATGGCGTAGCGGGCCCCGGGAGCCGCGGGGAGGCCTGGGACCAAGTAACGAGGGCCCGGCGGGTAGAATATGGTGGATGATGGGTGATATAAAGATGTGATGGGGATTGCTCGGGTGGTGTAAACAAATGTCTTGTTCTGTGTTTCCACAGGATCGACCCCTTCACCCGCAAGGACTGGTACGATGTCAAGTCTCCGGCTCTGTTCTTCAACAGGAATGTGGGCAAGACCCTCGTTAACAGGACTCAGGGCACCAGTAAGTAGTTTCCTAAGTGTTGTATAGGCCTAGAGTAGCGGGGCACGTGTAGCCATGTGATGGTCCTGGGGGTCACACGGCCTACTGCTGGCCAGGTAGGCCTATGGTCGGCCTTAACCTTGCAACCACGTACTCAAAATTGGGGGAAATTTGATACCAATCGTTCCATACTCATAACTATACAAATTGTATACTTGAGGCCAAGCTTGTGTTGTAATTGTTATATATGGATAGTTGGGTTGTTAAATCAGATTTTAAAACCTGGTGACCTATTTTATTTTTTTGTATTTCCAAGAGTATCGAGGTTGGCAGCCTGTAGTAGTGGTGCTCGAGGAACGTTACGTATACGAGCACTTGGTAAACCCGTACGTCAACCTGGTATCGTGGTGGCTTTATTTGCTCTTATTAGAACGGCTTTGAACTGTGAAACATTGCGGTTATAAGAAGTTAGGTTGTGAAGTTTGAGCTCAAAAGCTGCTAATAACTAAATAAAGGTGCGAGGGTTGCAGAAAGCTGGACATGTTTTGTAAGTTGTGTAAGTGGTTGATGCAGCGTTGGCACGAGGAGTTACAGCGCTGGTTGTGCTTCAACTCTTCAAAACTAACCATAACAAAAATATAGAATGGGTGATTATCTGAGGCATGTGGTTATCTTACACCTGCCAAGACCTCATGTTGTCTTGGAATGTTTCTAGATTGCTGGCTAGACCCACATGGTTATCTCGATTTCGGGGCTTAGCGTCCCCGTTCCATTTAAAGAAAACCATAGTATAACATTAAAAATTTGTGACAGTATTATATATACTATATATATTCAATGCTTGTAGTTACAATTTCATGTAAAACATGCATTGCTAGGCTGAACTGACCACATGTTAATTACCAGACCCACCAGAATGCCTTGGTGGTTTGTAATTGTGAAAATGTAGATAGTTATATATAGTGTGTGTGTACAGTATAACAGCTAAAATAATGTTTTGTCTAGTATGCAGCATAGTGACTTTATATTGAACATTCAGCTGTTCTAAGCATTTTATTATATATATATATATATGTATCAAGACACATTATTGAATAATATTGAAAAAGCAAACCAATCAAAAACATGGGAATATATATGTAAAAATATATTTGTGGCATCTCATGCCTCTGCTGGCTTCGGGTGACCGCCCCAGAGCAGTTGGTCGATGAACGCTCATGAATCGAGAGTTTGGTTCACGGGCTTGTTATTGCAGGGGACAATCTTTGTATTTCATTCACAGCATATAAGGATACCTAAAGACCTTCCTAACCATGGATTCTGGTGGAGATAAATGTCCAGAACCTGTGCCGACTTGTAAATTATCACACCTCGTACGCAATCAAAACATATATATTGCAATTTTATCATTGTTTTAATAGATTGGGTTGGATTAAGTTTGATTTAATCCTTTAACAGTTATGCATATAATGTACAAAAGCCTTGGGTGACTCACCGCAGCAAAGCCTAAAGTCTGCGAAAGTTACCAGTGAGCGCACAAAATCCGTAAAATGTGTATACTCATTTCAGTTTTCTCACCTTAATTCTTTTACCACATTGTTCGTTTTAGTATTGTTGTTGTTTGCAATTAAATTCCCTGAAGGTGTATATACATATAATGTCCAAACGCACGCCGTGACTCTCCACAGCAAAGCCTAAAATTACCCGTGAACAAGCGCCAATTTGCACACCTCGGTCTAATATGTATACTCGTTCAGTTTGAAAACATCAATTTTTGTGTTATGTCTTTCATTTTGGTATAAAATTGTTCAGAATATAAAGGCGCGTATTTTAAACCTATTCCCATAATGATAGAGCAATAACTGGAATTTTAACATTTTTATTTTGGACGCTCATCACAAAATTGTTTTTGTTAAAGATTTGCTACTTTTAACAAAGTTCCAAGCAGCATGGGCTATGGTGAGCCCTTAGTAATTGTTTATATTTTTCCAGTGTTCTGACATAAATTTTTGTTACATCTTTCATTTTGGTATCAAATTGTTCGCAATCTAAAGGTACGCAGTTTAAAACTAGTCCCATAATAATAGCACAATAAATAGAATTTTAACAAATATTTCAAAAATTTTGACCAAAAACGTATTTATAATCTTTCAAGTGTTCTGACAGTTTTGTGTCACATCTTTCATTTTGGTATCAAACTGTGCATACTAAAGACGCTCATTTTGAAACTATCCTAAAGTCTATCAGATAATAAAGGAATTTTATACAAATGTGTTTTTATCGACTGCACATCATGTCCGATGCTTGGACTCGAGAGAGAAAAATAAAACGTCCATTGCATTCGAAGAGTGCTATAGTGTTACAACCTCAGGTTGTGAACCCTGCGTGATGAATATCTGCACAGAGGTTGCAGGTCCATGAGGTGCTGTGCTACAGAATTAGGTTGAGTAATACTGAATAAAATAAGTAATAGCACTGATCCTAACTGTGAAAAAGACTTGTGTACATAATGTTCAGATATCGATGATCACAGCATGAGGCAAGAGAGAACATTGCCACTGTTTCGTGCATCTACGCATCATGAAATGACCTCGTGCTCCTTTATAACCTTGTGGAAATATATTCATATTCAGGATTTAGTTCATTTATTCAGGAATATGATAGCAGTTCTGTTGCTAGTCTTAGTAATGTGTGTAGCGTATTGGAAGCATTTTCTAGTGTCGGATGACTTACCGGGGCACCTGTTTGTATCATGTGTCTCCCATGCCGTGTTGATATTACGACCCAAAAATGGTTTATCGGTTAGTTATGGTGCCTAAAAAGTTGATATAGTGTATATAGTGCTGAACAGCAAAAACTGTATTGTTCGAAGATGTATTTGATATTTGAACTAGTATCATGAATTGAAGTTAAATAACTAATTGAAACAACAAATTGAACAAATTTCAACTCGTATTAGCACACGACAAGAATGCTGTATATCCGAGTACCAGTATTCTTGTATCACTTTCTGTGATACAAATATTAACAGCCCAAGCATCATTACATTTGAAAAAATGTTAAAAACTTTTACAATTTAAAAGAAAAATATTGAATGTGTGCTTTTACAACTTATGGGGCCATGGTACCAGGATATAAGAAATTGTTGTAGGGTATTCATAATTTATTATCCTGATACATGTGAAAGGTGCTGCACCTAGGCCAAGTTTCAGCATCTCAGCCTAAATAGAGACGGAGAAAAAAAAACGAAAAAAAAAGGATTTTTCAACCATGTTCAATTGATTTCACAGCCCACAATTGTGAACCAAAATCATTTATACGACACTCAGCTATGACCTTACTATATAATAAAGATTTGCATGTCACATCATTATCCCAGATGTATTTAGTGCAATAATACAGATTTTATAAAAGTTTCCCAAAAACGTATGCAACAAAATGAAGTGTATCATTATTTATAAAATCAATAAATCTACGTAGATAAGAATAATGACATGCGTTTATAGAGGCGTAAACTCTACATATAATGTGCAAGTTTCATGTAAATAGAATAATAAATAAAGGCTGTGAAACGAGATCTAGTTGTAAAAGTTGGAGTTGCGTAGCGCGCTCGACAAGTTTACTCAACCTGCTGTCACTCGTGACTGGTGATTTACGCATTGCGGCCAGCTCGTATGGAGAGCTCGCATGCATCTAGCTGTCAATGCTTTTCTCTTGTTCGTTTGGTAAGTCATATTGCAGTACAAATAGCTAAAAATAGCAAAAATAGCATGTTCTGGGAGATAGTGTGAGCGCGTCAGCATACATCCTCTCTCCATGAGAGACACGCAGTCACTGACTGCACCACCCTCGTGTCAGACCATATGTTGTGTTGCCATATGTGTTAGTTTATATTCATTTTATGCATAACATGTTATTTTCAACGCTATTACGAAAAATAAGACATCTACAACGTAAGATACAATACCCCGCGGCGTACTCACGGCGCGAGGACCAGATTCACGAAAGTTGCAGCGGGAAATTTGACTCTAATTACGTTATTTTTCAAGATATCATTAAACTGTTTGGACCACAGTGTTGCCAGAATGTTGTAGTATTTTTCGTAAATATTCCATTTTTCATCGGATTTTCGGGTACCATGGCCCCTTATGTCAACAAATTCCATGATCAGGGATTGCATCCCTGATTTATTTATTTATATAAGAGTTCTTACATTCTTGTTCAGCCACTAGCATGCATAGTGTTTCGGACAGGTCCTTATCCCAATACAGTATTCCCCAGAATACGACCCCCACCAAATCATTTAACAACCCAGTACCCATTTTATTGTTGTGAACATAGGCTACAGTTGAAGGATTGGTACCCAGTAAATCCTCCCTAGCCAAGGCGATCGTGAGGTGAGCATTTTGCCACTATGCCACGGGGACTGATTTATCTTGCATGCGCATAGCTTGTAGGTCTGGCGTTGCCTGTGAGCATACAACCAATGTTAAATTCTTTCACTTGCAAAGTTTATACTAATAAGAATGAGCACAAATTTATTGTTGATGGCATTGGCATCATGCCTCGAACTGCATGTATTGTTTTATTTATTATGCGAATGTCTTCACGATGCCAAAGTGTGTTGACCATACCACACACTAGAAAGTGAAGGGACGACGACGTTTCGGTCTGTCCTGGACCATTCTCAAGTCGATTGTGATGAGGAAGTAGATGCAGGCAATAAATAGGCAAGAGAGAGGTGAGGAACAAAGTAAGGTGTAGTAGAGGGGGATAGTAGGAATAAGAACTGCAGAGGGCCTATTGGCCCATACAAGGCAGCTCCTATTATAACTACCGAATGAGGAGATAGTATTAGGAATAAGAAGAGGATAGTAAGGGAACGTAAGAGAAAACAATGAACAGAAAAGAGAGAAGAAAAGGAAAGGGAAAGAAAGATAATTGGAAGGGTAAGCTTATGTTTGGTCACGTTTGTTAGAAAGATTAGAGCATTTGAGTATATACTGTGAAAGGGAAGTTCACAGCAACAAAGCCAAAGTGTGTTTAATGCACAGTAGAATGGTTAAGGATATGAATAAATATGGCCTAACCCTATATGTATTTGTATCAAATTTTTTTTTTTTCAGAGATTGCTTCTGAAGGCCTGAAAGGTCGTGTGTTTGAAGTCTCCCTTGCTGATCTTCAAAATGAAGCAGATGCCGAGAGGAGTTTCCGCAAGTTCCGACTTATTGCTGAAGAAGTCCAGGGCAAGAATGTTCTTTGCAATTTCCATGGATTCAATTTGACAACTGATAAACTACGATCCATGGTCAAGAAATGGCAGGTAATAATGTTCACCTTTTGGTGAATTGAGTCGTCTAATCCTGTGTTAATGAAAATCCTAGTTGGTTGGATTTCATATGTAGCAAAGTAAGTTTTCCTTGGGTTTGCCCCAAATGGTCTAGCATATGCAGTAGATCTGGAAGTGTTGTCTTCTACAAGTTGGTAAAAGGAAGGACACCAAGTATAAGTGCTAGTTGTAAATACTCCTTTAGAACATTGTATTGCGAACAATTTGATACCACATTGAATGAAGTAGCACAAAAATTGAGGTACGAAAGCTAAAGGGTGTTTTGTAGTGTGACGCCGAGCTGACGGCCACTGCATGGCCTGCCTTGGGGTGTGCTGTGTGCCTGGGCAGCAAGTGTTATTACATTTGAAATCAAATGTAATGTGTAATAACAAATGTTAGTGCCAGGAGAATTTTAGGGGGATGCCTTGCACATTTAAAATATACAAATGGGTTTGACTAGAGAACTGTACCAGTGATGGCATTTAGAGTACAATCTTAAGTTTACTTAAAATATTTCAGATAATTATTTTTGGTAGTACTGTAGTTCAAAGCCGGTTTTAGGGGTTGTTTAGGCTACATAAGGTTCAGGCTAATACCCCTATAGTATACAGTACATTTAAAAATTAAAAGTTATCCGGGGTGCTGTAATTTATCCTTTGATGAATTCATTCATCTTCACCTATACATTCATTCAACTGCATAGGTGACAAAATATTGAAATGATAAACAACTGCTAGTACAGTACTGTACTTGATTCTTACAGCAACGGCCTCGAGTATTGCAGGTTGGCATTTGATCCCCAGTCCAGATGGCTTAGCACCATTCCTTACCTTCTTCCTATCTTGAAACGAATAAAAGGACAGTGTTGCAGTCATGCTGACTTAATACTTTCTATTAATAATTAACTTGCCTTATCCTCATGGGAAACTATATTAAAACATTTAATTAGTTTGAGATCTAGTGAAATAGGTACAATGAGCAGAGAAGACATTGAAGAAAGGCAACATACAATAATGTTGGTTAGTGATGTCAGTGGTCCAGGTTAGAGGATGTGGTGGCCACTTGTGGGGAAAAGTGGTTGGTGATGGGACATGCTTGACAAATGATAGATTCCTTTTGTCGATGTTGTTTACAAATGAATACATTTATTGTATTTTAATATTACCCCTTTTTTAAATTCCTAAATCCTCACTGCTCTAAGAGACTTCATTTTTTTTATAGACTTGCATTGAAGCTAATGCTGATGTCAAGACAACCGACGGCTACATCCTTCGTGTTTTCTGCATTGGCTTTACTGAAAAGGTTACAAGCCAAACCAGGAAGACTGCCTATGCCCAACACACACAAGTTAAGAACATCCGCAAGAAGATGGTGGACATCATCACACGTGCTGTGAACAGTAGTGAACTGAAGGAAGTGGTCAACAAGCTTATCCCCGACTCGATGGCTGATGATATCCGAAAAGCTTGTAACCTCATTTATCCCCTCAAGGAAGTACATATTCGTAAGGTACGGACCCCTTATTCTTAGTTTGTTTATACTGTGTAAATACCAGTAGATGATACCTTTTTTATTTGTAGTTGTTCTTCGTCTTTTGTAGACACGTGGGCTGTCGGCCATATATTCTTGGATATTATTATTTTTTATCCTAATTGGTAAAAATACACGGGTCAAGTCAAGCCTGGTCTCGGACCTGGCTTGGGGAGTAGAAGAACTCCCAGAATCCCATCAAGCGGGTATTAATAGCTAGAGGTCTAGCAAATGACATCCTCCAGAGAAATGGTGGGACAGTTAAGTAATGCAGGGTGACAGTAATTACCCCTGATAAAGAAACTATCTCACTATATCTTTAGGACCCTGGTGAATGAATTACTCCCACAGGATCCGACACTTGTGTTTTAGTTGGGCCCAGATTTGTGTGAACTTAACCTGGATATTAAATAGAGTACGTACTGCCAGTGACCTCATGTTTACATTTCCAGATAAATTATTCCAAAGTCCAGGTTGTCCTGTAACTTATAAAATGTAAGATATTAGTTATTTATGAGGTATACCAGTTGTTGAAGAAGAAAAAACTAGTGAATGCCCATGTACTGGTGGTTATTTGGGACAGTATTTGATATCAAAGTAGGATTTGCACATGACAGCTCCAATAGTTTTGAGAAACCCACAAGAAAAGTTCATAAACATGTCAGTGCTCATTTACTTTGTTTGCTTTAGCACTGCTACTAGAGAAACCATTTGTTTCTTGATATTTTAACCCTTCAACTGCATATGACAATCTGGGAAGTACGACGTAAATTTTATAAATCCCACCAGTGCACAGGGCTCTTGTCTTCTTCCTCAGGCCTCCAGTAAACAGATTTTCTTGAGAAAAAATGGGCACTCCTTGTGTGTGAGGAGCTCTGTACCGAGTGGTACACAGCGGCAGCTCATAGCACTGCAATATCATTTAATAATGATTGTCATAGAAGAATATATATAAAGATAAAACACAAAGCAGTAACTTAATGTTCAAAAGAGTATAATATTGTGCACATAATAGTGTTACTAATGTGTGTGTACTTACGTTCTACTCATTCTGTGATATATCAAACATTGATAACCCGATGCACTTGAAAACTTTGTAAAGGCATTAAAAATACCAAGAAAATATAATATTTTCAGTGTGTGTGTGTGCAGTTACAACTTCATGCAAAATATGAAGGGTTATGAACATTGGTAATTGGTACGAGCTTATTACACCTTCCAGAAATGTTCAGTGGTTCAAAATGGTACATTAAAATGTAGGTGGTTGTGTGTGCTCGCAATGTAATATCAGTTTTTTATTATTGTTAGAATGTTTAGAATTTATTAGCAACACACATTTGAGCACACTGATGTTCCACACATGTTCTTACATAAGTTTCTCAAATGGCACACTTAAATAATACTGCAAGAAAAGTAAATTAACATATCAGTGACATTGAAATAATGAGGAATGTATCTATGACAAAATCAGTAGGAGCCATCACATTAATATTATTCCATTGTGCATTGAGGTAATGTAAAAATATCTGCTGCAGCTCCTGGCCCAAACTGCATTATTTCTCTTACGGTCGTGCACAGTCTTGTTGAATGTCCCAACTTCCAGGACGAGTGTGTCTTGCTTTCCGACCGTCCCTCGCGGTCAATTGTCCCTATGCTACATTGCCTTTTGATAATTACTTGTGGACTGGTGGATTGGTAAATGTCTCCGCATTTGTTGTACGTTATTCCAAGGTAACGAGTCGTGCGCCTACTAATGTTGTTCTCAACTCCAACAATGAGAAGTTAGTGATATTTACATTTCTTCCCCCAGGTAAAGGTCCTGAAGAAGCCACGTTTTGATCTAGGGAAGCTGCTGGAGATGCATGGCGAGAGTGGAAAATCTGCCACAACCACTGGTGAGGATGTTGGTTCCAAGGTGGACCGTCCTGATAATTATGAACCTCCAGTTCAGTCCAAAGTTTAAATAAATGTAAGGATTGATTTATTGTATTATTCACCACCTCCATCCAACAGATCACTTAAGAAACCAGTATGTGTAAAAACATTGCACATTAATATTCACAGTACTGTAAAGTATTTTGACTAACTGGGATTGTAGAATTATTTTTTGTCTATTGAAATATACAGTAAGAATTTAAAATTATCTAGATTCTTCTGCATGATCTGGTGTAGTGGCTGCTCACTTTCACCACACACATGGCTGTATGCTTTTGTGCAACTGAATAATTGAAATTGCTATATTCTCCAATAATATAAATCGCTAAAACAATGATTGAAGTTTTTAAGTTATCCATTAATAAATGTAATTCAGCAACTAGCTTGCTATTGTGTGTAGGATGAGTACACAGTGGGGAGTCAGTTTTGGTGTAGAGTCCTTTGGTGACGAGGTTGGGAACCACTGATCTAGGTTGTTGATACCGTTTTCGGGGCTCAACTTTCCCACGGCCCGGTCCCCGGCCAGGCCTCTAATGATGTGGTGTAACAATTTTAAATACGTTTATGGTGAATCTAATGAATATTTTTGTATGTGCCAGAAACCTGGTAATATCCAAGGGGAGTTTAGTAGTGCCATTTTAATAGTAAATGGAAAAAATTAATAAATTTGTAGTCACCCAGGCTATTATAGTTAAGAAATAAAACACTGAGGTCTTATTTGATATAGATAAATTATTGCGGAAATATAGTTTTAAAGGTAATTTATAGATTATCTACTAGAGCAGGAATTTTCAACCCGTGTGCCGCGGGAGTTTGAGGGAAGGTAAACAAAAATGAAACATTCATTTTAGTAATCTTTTTGAAGTTCATGAACAATATACTGTATACAATGTTCTTAAAAATATAATGGTGTCTTAATTTCAATAGTATTAGTACTAAGAGTTGAAAAATATTGAAGATCTGTGCATGAGCTTTTTTTTGGCAGGGATAAGCCTGCGCGGGCCCTAAGCCTTTGGCTGACCCACTAAGTGTTGCTTGTTTCTGTTTTACTTGGGCGGAGTATGAGTATTTGACTAGCATACCAGTCGCTTCAGTAAGGTTTTGCCCCATGTATTTAACAACTGCTTTGTTGAATCCAAGTTGAAATCTTATTGGGTTTGTAACTGCACTGTGTAAACTGCCTTACGAATCACCTCTTCAGTTCCCCCATGTAAGTGTAAGAGCGGTTCCCCCCACCCACAAATCTGGCTAGGCTGGATTAAGACAAATTAGTTATACTGCACATAAGTGTAAATTTAATGAATAAAATACAAATGTTATTCCATCAAGTGATACGCTCAGGGAAAGGAAATTTGATTGCATTTGCCTACTAGGTTAATTTTGTCCTTGTAAACTTGGTGTATAAGCTGTGCCCTTATCTGGCAGATATTGTAGAGTACATTCAAATGGGTTTCAAACTAAAATTAAGAAATGGGCATTATAGCCTCACAGTATTTGATTAACAAGAGCTCAAATATTTAGAAACGTAATTTAAATGTGTATGTACCTGAAACATAACTTAAATGTGTGAATATACTGAGTATATATTTTTTAATGTACAAAGCAAAATAGATGTCAATGCATACACAAAACCTTAGTTTACAAAATGTGGTTTGTAACTTATCTATCTGGCAACATTTTAAGAACTGAGAAAAATATTTGTTTTCCGATAAATCTTGTCCTAGCGGTTAAATATATCCTCTTAGGATCTTACAGCAGCAACAGAAAGGTGCTTTTGGCACCAAGGGAGGTCAGGTAAGCGTGTCTTAAGGATTCGAGCTGAAATTTAGAAAGAGGAGTTATTACAAGCGTTATTACAAGTTATTATACACACGGTGCATTATAGTACATACACGGTGTGTGCTTGCCTAACTATGTGAATGTGAGTACATACACGGTGTGCTTGCCTAACTATGTGAATGTGAGTACATACACGGTGTGCTTGCCTAACTATGTGAATGTGAGTACATACACGATGTGTGCTTGCCTAACTATGTGAATGTGAGTACATACACGATGTGTGCTTGCCTAACTATGTGAATGTGAGTACATACACGGTGTGTGCTTGCCTAACTATGTGAATGTGAGTACATACACGGTGTGTGCTTGCCTAACTATGTGAATGTGAGTACATACACGGTGTGTGCTTGCCTAACTAACTATGTGAATGTGAGGTCTAGTGTTATGCCCAGCTAACCAGCCTTGTTAGACCTGCTGCATTTTATTTTAATTTTATTGGCATTCAAATTCATTGTTAAAAGTGGCCTAAGTAGTAGATGGAGGTCTTCCAAGACTTCTCTCTTTATTAAGTGCGTTTTACGCATTGACAACATGATAGGAGTATTTACTCATATTTATTCAATTTATTTGTATTCCCTTCAGTATTTTGTATATAAAGATTATATCTTCAGTTCCTTTTAGGATGAAAGATTTACTTCCCTTAACATATCTACAGAGTAACTACTATTTTTAAATATTGTGAATTCGTTTCTCAATAATTTTATTGTAATCATATCTACCCAAGCCTATAGAATACCATATTAGTTTTATGTACTGTATTCCTAAAATTTCGTTCTTTACAAATCTGAACTCAACAGTACGCTAACAACGAATTTAAACCAAATAAGAAAAGAAAATAAGTCACAGATATGAGAATTTAGGAATTGAAACCTGTTATATTTGAAAGGTAAAAATATCTTATGATTTCATCCACAATCATGTTAGACACTGGCAGATTGTATATCTTTTTATACTAGGTTTCCATTTTAGACTACAGAAGAATACTCAATGCTGACTTCTTATCAGCGTTTTAAAATAAAGATAAAGGTAATGCAAGCATGTTATGTCAAGTAACTTAGTAGTTGCTGAGTTTGCTAGCCGATTTGGTTTATGTATTAGATAACCAAATTATGCCAAGTTTGAGCATCACATGATATAGAAGTCAAAGTTGAACTCTACTCAGACTTTGGCTCATAGAACTACAGTCATTCACATCCATTTCATGTCAGAATTTTTTTGCCTATCACTCTTTAGTTAAGACTAACAAAAATATTGTACCAAACTGCGAGTCTAAGTAACGGCTACACTATTATCTTATACCAAATAAATATAATAAATGTTGTAAAAGGGTTCTTAAAATCGACTATAGTAAAATACCAATATTTACCGTTGGCGCTGGCCATGTTGTCTGTTCTAGGAGGGCCGTGCTCCAGGAAGCTCACTTTCACATGTGGGTGCTCCAAATACATACACTCCTGGTATTTGTGTTACAGGTACCTGTGTGAGTGTTCCAGGTAGCTGTACTCCCGATGTGGGTGTTCCAGGTACCTGTGCTTCCGATGTGGGTGTTCCAGGTACCTGTGCTTCCGATGTTGTTGTTCCAGGTACCTGCGCTTCCGATGTGGATGTTCCAGGTACCTGTGCTTCCGATGTGGATGTTCCAGGTACCTGTGCTTCCGATGCTGATGTTCCAGGTACCTGTGCTTCCGATGTTGATGTTCCAGGTACCTGTGCTTCCGATGTTGTTGTTCCAGGTACCTGTGCTTCCGATGCTGATGTTCCAGGTACCTGTGCTTCCGATGCTGATGTTCCAGGTACCTGTGCTTCCGATGCTGATGTTCCAGGTACCTGTGCTTCCGATGCTGATGTTCCAGGTACCTGTGCTCCCGATGTTGTTGTTCCAGGTACCTGTGCTTCCAATGTTGTTGTTCCAGGTACCTGTGCTTCCGATGCTGATGTTCCAGGTACCTGTGCTTCCGATGCTGATGTTCCAGGTACCTGTGCTTCCGATGTTGATGTTCCAGGTACCTGTGCTCCCGATGCTGATGTTCCAGGTACCTGTGCTTCCGATGCTGATGTTCCAGGTACCTGTGCTTCCGATGCTGATGTTCCAGGTACCTGTGCTTCCGATGCTGATGTTCCAGGTACCTGTGCTTCCGATGTTGATGTTCCAGGTACCTGTGCTTCCGATGCTGATGTTCCAGGTACCTGTGCTTCCGATACTGATGTTCCAGGTACCTGTGCTTCCGATGTTGATGTTCCAGGTACCTGTGCTTCCGATGTTGATGTTCCATGTACCTGTGCTCCCGATGTGGATGTTCCAGGTACTTGTGCTTCCGATGTGGATGTTCCAGGTACCTGTGCTTCCGATGTTGATGTTCCAGGTACCTGTGCTCCCGATGTGGATGTTCCAGGTACCTGTGCTTCCGATGTGGATGTTCCAGGTACCTGTGCTTCCGATGTGGATGTTCCAGGTACCTGTGCTTCCGATGTGGATGTTCCAGGTACCTGTGCTTCATGTACATATGCTCTTGGTAGTTGTACTACTAATGTGTATGCCTCAGGCATTTGTTCTCTTGATGACCGTGCTCTATAAACATATGTTTCAGATATTTTGGGTTTCGATGCATGGGTTTCAGATGTGTGTTCTCTCGGTCCCTGTGACTCCGAATACTTCTGTTCGCCTTTAGAAGAAGCTTTGCAACTCCCCTGCACAGGTAACCGAATTTTGGTGCCTCCACCGAGAACATTCCTCCTGGCGGTCTCTCGATCGAGAGTAATCGGTATATCTAATGTTCTTGAATGAACTTTTACACACTCAAGCCATTGTATACCAGTATAGCAATTCATCTGGAACGAAGCAGGGCCCACCTTTCTATTGGCCTTAATGCCACAGTAGCTAAGGTGACGACCGGTGTTGATAGGACATCCAATTAACTTACCGTGAATCAGACAGTAGGCTATGTAGGCTTCCTTTAGAGCTTTTTGACAAATATAATACTTTTTCCTCATCTTTGATGCTGTCTTTCTAACGGTGAATTTATTCAAGAACTCTATAAAGCTGTCCTTTCCTACGTAGTTACGTGGGTAATCTGTGTACTCTCTCCTGGCTTTTCGACTAAAGGATCGTTGAGCGGAGGGTTTAATGTCCTGTTTAGTGGTTGGTTTACTATCCGAGGGTTGACTGGCTGGTTTACTAACCGAGGGTGCGGGGGCTTGCCCGGTGGCTTGACCGCTGTCAGGGAGGTCTATATTTTGTTCAGTGTCAAAGAGTCCTATGTCAAAGTTATATAAATAGTCGTTTCCTTCGGTGATAAATGGATCGCTGAGAGAGGGTATGCTTGCTTGCCTGCTGACAGTTGACTCATAATGTTCGCTGACAGTGAACCCATCAGCTTCTTTGCTATGAGTGGACCCACCATCTTCACTGACGGTGGACCATTCATCTCCGCTGACAGTACAGCAATCAGCTTCTTCGCTAACAATGGTCCCGCTATCTTCGCTGACGGAGGACCGAACAACGCTAACACTTGTCCCAGCGTCGCTTACGGAAGACCCATCAGCGTCTTCGCTGATAGCGAACCAATCAGAGTCTTCGCTGATAATGGACACATCAGCGTCTTCGCTGATAGTGGACCAATCAGAGTCTTCGCTGATAGTGGATCCATCAGCGTCTTCGCTGATAGCGAACCAATCAGCGTCTTCGCTGTTAATGGACCCATCAGCGTCTTCGCTGATAGTGGACCAATCAGTGTCTTTCCTGATAGTGAACCAATCAGTGTCTTCCCTGATAGCAAACCAATCAGCGTCATCGCTGATAATGGACCAATCAGGGTCTCCGCTGAAAGGGTACCCACCAACGGCTTCGCTGACTTTTCCACTGGTGTTTCGCTCCCAGTCAATGAGTTCTTTGTCAAATTCAAATCTGACGTCGTATCTTTCGTTATAAAACAACTCTCTAGGAAACAGTCCTCTGGGAGGTTTGCGGGCTTGTCCGCTAACACTGGGTACGTTGACCTGTTCCTTAACACTGGGTATGTTGTCTTGTCCACTAACACTGGGTATGTTGTCTTGCCCAATAACACTGGGCACGTTGTCTTGTCCACTAACACTGGGTATGTTGTCTTGTCCAATAACACTGGTCACGTTGTCTTGTCCAATAACACTGGGCATGTTGTCTTGTCCACTAACACTGGGTATGTTGTCTTGTCCAATAACACTGGGCATGTTGTCTTGTTCAATAACACTGGGTATGTTGCCTTCTCCAATAACACTGGGCACGTTGTCTTGTCCAATAACACTGGGCATGTTGTCTTGTCCACTAACACTGGGTATGTTGTCTTGTCCACTAACACTGGGTATGTTGTCTTGTCCAATAACACTCGGCATGTTGTCTTGTTCAATAACACTGGGTATGTTGCCTTGTCCAATAACACTGGGTATGTTGTCTTGTCCAATAACACTCGGCATGTTGTCTTGTTCAATAACACTGGGTATGTTGCCTTGTCCAATAACACTGGGCATGTTGTCTTGTTCAATAACACTGCGTATGTTGTCTTGTCCAATAACACTGGGCATGTTGTCTTGTCCAATAACACTGGGCATGTTGTCTTGTCCAATAACACTGGGCATGTTGTCTTGTCCAATAACACTGGGCATGTTGTCTTGACCAATAACACTGGGCATGTTGTCTTGTCCAATAACACTGGGCATGTTGCCTTGTCCAATAACACTGGGCATGTTGTCTTGACCAATAACACTGGGCATGTTGTCTTGTCCAATAACACTGGGTATGTTGTCTTGACCAATAACACTGGGCATGTTGTCTTGACCAATAACACTGGGCATGTTGTCTTGACCAATAACACTGGGCATGTTGTCTTGACCAATAACACTGGGTATGTTGACTTGTCCACTAAAACTGGGCATGTTGGCTTGTCCAATAACACTGGGTATGTTGACTTCTCCACTAAAACTGGGCATGTTGTCTTGTCCAATAACACTGGGCATGTTGTCTTGTCCAATAACACTGGATATGTTGACCTGACCAATAACACTTGGTATGTTGACTTGTCCAATAAAACTGGGTAAGTTGACCTGTCCAATAACACAGGGTATGTTGACTTCTCCACTAAAACTGGGCATGTTGTCTTGTCCAATAACACTGGGCATGTTGTCTTGTCCACTAACACTGGGTATGTTGTCTTGTCCAATAACACTGGGCATGTTGTCTTGACCAATAACACTGGGTATGTTGACTTGTCCACAAAAACTGGCTATGTTGACTTGTCCAATAACACTGGGTATGTTGACTTGTCCAATAAAACTGGGTATGTTGACCTGTCCAATAACACTGGGTATGTTGTCTTGTCCACTAAAACTGGGCATGTTGTCTTGTCCAATAACACTGGGCATGTTGTCTTGACCAATAACACTGGGTATGTTGACTTGTCCACTAAAACTGGCTATGTTGACTTGTCCAATAACACTGGGTATGTTGACTTGTCCAATAAAACTGGGTCTGTTGACCTGACCAATAACACTGGGTATGTTGTCTTGTCCACTAAAACTGGGCATGTTGTCTTGTCCAATAATACTGGGCATGTTGTCTTGACCAATAACACTGGGTATGTTGTCTTGTCCAATAACGCTGGGCATGTTGTCTTGTTCACTAAAACTGGGTATGTTAACTTGTCCACTAAAACTGGCTATGTTGACTTCTCCAATAACACTGGGTATGTTGTCTTGTCCACTAAAACTGGGAATGTTGTCTTGTTCACTAAAACTGGGCATGTTGTCTTGTCCAATAACACTGGGCATGTTGACTTCTCCACTAAAACTGGATATGTTGACCTGACCAATAACACTGGGTATGTTGACTTCTCCACTAAAACTGGATATGTTGACCTGACCAATAACAC
The DNA here is from genome assembly GCF_040958095.1 of Procambarus clarkii. Taxonomy (NCBI): domain Eukaryota; kingdom Metazoa; phylum Arthropoda; class Malacostraca; order Decapoda; family Cambaridae; genus Procambarus; species Procambarus clarkii. The sequence goes on along the minus strand of NC_091168.1, from coordinate 30,961,707 downwards.
TGGGTATGTTGACTTCTCCACTAAAACTGGGTATGTTGACCTGACCAATAACACTGGGTATGTTGACTTCTCCACTAAAACTGGATATGTTGACCTGACCAATAACACTGGGTATGTTGACTTGTTCACTAAAACTGGGCATGTTGTCTTGTCCAATAACACTGGGTATGTTGACTTGTCCACTAACACTGGGCATGTTGTCTTGACCAATAACACTGGGTATGTTGTCTTGTCCAATAACACCGGGTATGTTGTCTTGACCACTAACACTGGGCATGTTGTCTTGACCAATAACCCTGGGCATGTTGTCTTGACCAATTACACTGGACATGTTGTCTTTGTCTTGACCAATAACACTGGGCATGTTGTCTTGACCACAAACACTGGGCATGTTGTCTTTGTCTTGACCAATAACACTGGGCATGTTGTCTTGACCACAAACACTGGGCATGTTGTCTTGTCCAATAACACTGGGCATGTTGTCTTGACCAATAACACTGGGCATGTTGTCTTGACCAGTAACACTAGGCATGTTGTCTTGCCCACTAACACTGGGCATGTTGTCTTGACCAATAACACTGGGCATGTTGTCTTGACGAATTACACTGGACATGTTGTCTTTGTCTTGACCAATAACACTGGGCATGTTGTCTTGACCAGTAACACTAGGCATGTTGTCTTGCCCACTAACACTGGGCATGTTGTCTTGTCCAATAACACTGGGCATGTTGTCTTGCCCACTAACACTGGGCATGTTGTCTTGTCCAATAACACTGGGCATGTTGTCTTGACCACAAACACTGGGCATGTTGTCTTGTCCAATAACACTGGGCATGTTGTCTTGTCCAATAACACTGGGCATGTTGTCTTGTCCAATAACACTGGGCATGTTGTCTTGTCCAATAACACTGGGCATGTTGTCTTGACCAATAACACTGGGCATGTTGTCTTGCCCACTAACACTGGGCATGTTGTCTTGACCAATAACACTGGGCATGTTGTCTTGCCCACTAACACTGGGCATGTTGTCTTGTCCAATGACACTGGGCATGTTGTCTTGCCCACTAACACTGGGCATGTTGTCTTGACCAATAACACTGGGCATGTTGTCTTGCCCACTAACACTGGGCATGTTGTCTTGCCCACTAACACTGGGCATGTTGTCTTGACCAATAACACTGGACATGTTGTCTTGCCCACTAACACTGGGCATGTTGTCTTGACCAATAACACTGGACATGTTGTCTTGACCAATAACACTGGGCATGTTGTCTTGCCCACTAACACTGGGCATGTTGTCTTGCCCACTAACACTGGGCATGTTGTCTTGACCAATAACACTGGGCATGTTGTCTTGACCAATAACACTGGGCATGTTGTCTTGCCCACTAACACTGGGCATGTTGTCTTGACCAATAACACTGGGCATGTTGTCTTGCCCACTAACACTGGGCATGTTGTCTTGACCATTAACACTGGGTATGTTGACCTGCCCACTAACACTGGGTATGCTGGGGGTGTCCAGGAGAGAGAGAGAGAGCTCGACGTCCGTCCCCCAGCTGACGAAGAGATACACTGACTGTGTTTGAAATTGTTGTGACCTAGTTTTAGCTTTTAGAAAATATGATGTTTTGAAAAGCAAACAATATCAACAAAGCACAATATTTTCTTAAAATAACTCTAGTCGTTTTACTGCCTTATTACTCGAAGTAAATAAGCTGCTAATAACCGTGTATAGGAATCTTTTACACCTGAAGGATATATATAATGCGTCTATCAAGAACCATAAACTGGTCTCCTCAGTTCCAATAATATTAATATTAAATTAGGCTATAAAGTGCACTTTATTTATATATTTTATAATGCTATAATAAAGACGACATAATCCTCATACGAAATATATGAGTGTTTAAAAGATATATGTGTCATATTGGGCCTCAGAATAGCGTGTATTAGGCCTCAGAGTGATAGATTAGTTTAGGTTTTATTACTAATGTAAATACAAAACCTTTTCCGATTTTCTTAAGTTTAATAGTAACCAATTCTGCTTTCTAATTGTCCATTACGTCAATATATGTACGATGATGCACGTAGTAATACATTCTATATGTAACGTTTTGAGTTAAAATGGCAGGTGTTTGAGTGAATGTGGCAGATGTGTGAGTGAATGTGGCAGGTGTTTGAGTGAATGTGGCAGGTATTTAAGTGAATGTGGCAGGTATTTGAGTGAATGTGGCAGGTATTTGAGTGAATATGGCAGATGTCTGAGTGAATGTGGCAGATGTCTGAGTGAATGTGGCAGGTGTTTGAGTGAATGTTGCAGGTGTTTGAGTGAATGTGGCAGGTGTTTGAGTACATCCATATTCCTATTATCACCGTAAACAAAACATTAATAACATTATATATATATATATATTTTAACTATTAAACTTAACTAAAGAGGGTAGACGAAAATCGCTCATATTCTACTAGGCTTTGCAAAATATATTATTTTTAGCCTGTGATTTTAATAATATCAGCAAAATTTGCAATTAAAAATACCCAGTATATAGTAAATATATTTAAAAAATCAAATTATCTTCACAAATTTGTACAATTGTTATATATTATCTATCTAGATAATAATTATCTAGATAATTATTATCTATATAGATAATTATATAGATAGATTATATAGATAATTATATAGATAGATAACAATTATCTATATAGATAATTGCTATATGGGTATAACGGCCATTGATAAATAGCCTAGTAATAGTATTTTTTTATTTTGTTTTTGTTTTTATCTTTATTTAAGTTAATACAATGTAAATCATATATACATAAGTAGCAACCAGTTATCATGGCGAAAATATAACCACGCTCTCTAAGTTATCAGAACTATTCTAACCTCTGCTATCGTCATGATAGCCACACGAGTATTCAACACATCTATACTATGAAGAGCATGACATAGCATGCAGATGTTGAGTCATTATAACGTGGGTGAAGATGGCGACCAAATCACTCATCACAGGATGAGGAAACGATGATGTTTTGGTCCGTCCTGGACCTCATACTCATCCTGTGAGTGGTGGTTTATTGTGCACTCTGTACTCATCCTGTGAGTGGTAGTTTATTGTGCACTCTGTACTCATCCTGTGAGTGGTAGTTTATTGTGCACTCTGTACTCATCCTGTGAGTGGTGGTTTATTGTGCACTCTGTACTCATCCTGTGAGTGGTAGTTTATTGTGCACTCTGTACTCATCCTGTGAGTGGTAGTTTATTGTGCACTCTGTACTCATCCTGTGAGTGGTAGTTTATTGTGCACTCTGTACTCATCCTGTGAGTGGTAGTTTATTGTGCACTCTGTACTCATCCTGTGAGTGGTGGTTTATTGTGCACTCTGTACTCATCCTGTGAGTGGTAGTTTATTGTGCACTCTGTACTCATCCTGTGAGTGGTAGTTTATTGTGCACTCTGTACTCATCCTGTGAGTGGTGGTTTATTGTGCACTCTGTACTCATCCTGTGAGTGGTAGTTTATTGTGCACTCTGTACTCATCCTGTGAGTGGTAGTTTATTGTGCACTCTGTACTCATCCTGTGAGTGGTAGTTTATTGTGCACTCTGTACTCATCCTGTGAGTGGTGGTTTATTGTGCACTCTGTACTCATCCTGTGAGTGGTAGTTTATTGTGCACTCTGTACTCATCCTGTGAGTGGTGGTTTATTGTGCACTCTGTACTCATCCTGTGAGTGGTAGTTTATTGTGCACTCTGTACTCATCCTGTGAGTGGTAGTTTATTGTGCACTCTGTACTCATCCTGTGAGTGGTGGTTTATTGTGCACTCTGTACTCATCCTGTGAGTGGTAGTTTATTGTGCACTCTGTACTCATCCTGTGAGTGGTGGTTTATTGTGCACTCTGTACTCATCCTGTGAGTGGTAGTTTATTGTGCACTCTGTACTCATCCCGTAAGTGGTAGTTTATTGTGCACTCTGTACTCATCCTGTGAGTGGTAGTTTATTGTGCACTCTGTACTCATCCTGAGAGTGGTGGTTAATTGTGCACTCTGTACTCATCCTGTGAGCGGTAGTTTATTGTGCACCCAGTACTCATCCTGAGAGTGGTAGTTTATTGTGCACTCTGTACTCATCCTGTGAGTGGTAGTTTATTGTGCACTCTGTACTCATCCCGTAAGTGGTAGTTTATTGTGCACTCTGTACTCATCCTGTGAGTGGTAGTTTATTGTGCACTCTGTACTCATCCTGAGAGTGGTGGTTAATTGTGCACTCTGTACTCATCCTGTGAGTGGTGGTTAATTGTGCACTCTGTACTCATCCTGTGAGTGGTAGTTTATTGTGCACTCTGTACTCATCCTGAGAGTGGTAGTTTATTGTGCACTCTGTACTCATCCTGTGAGTGGTAGTTTATTGTGCACTCTGTACTCATCCTGAGAGTGGTAGTTTATTGTGCACCTCATACTCATCCTGTGAGTGGTTGTTTATTGTGCACTCTGTACTCATCCTGTGAGTGGTAGTTTATTGTGCACCTCATACTCATCCTGTGAGTGGTAGTTTATTGTGCACTCTGTACTCATCCTGAGAGTGGTAGTTTATTGTGCACTCTGTACTCATCCTGTGAGTGGTAGTTTATTGTGCACTCTGTACTCATCCTGTGAGTGGTAGTTTATTGTGCACTCTGTACTCATCCTGTGAGTGGTGGTTTATTGTGCACTCTGTACTCATCCTGTGAGTGGTAGTTTATTGTGCACTCTGTACTCATCCTGTGAGTGGTGGTTTATTGTGCACTCTGTACTCATCCTGTGAGTGGTAGTTTATTGTGCACTCTGTACTCATCCTGTGAGTGGTAGTTTATTGTGCACTCTGTACTCATCCTGTGAGTGGTAGTTTATTGTGCACTCTGTACTCATCCTGTGAGTGGTGGTTTATTGTGCACTCTGTACTCATCCTGTGAGTGGTAGTTTATTGTGCACTCTGTACTCATCCTGTGAGTGGTGGTTTATTGTGCACTCTGTACTCATCCTGTGAGTGGTAGTTTATTGTGCACTCTGTACTCATCCTGTGAGTGGTAGTTTATTGTGCACTCTGTACTCATCCTGTGAGTGGTGGTTTATTGTGCACTCTGTACTCATCCTGTGAGTGGTAGTTTATTGTGCACTCTGTACTCATCCTGTGAGTGGTGGTTTATTGTGCACTCTGTACTCATCCTGTGAGTGGTAGTTTATTGTGCACTCTGTACTCATCCTGAGAGTGGTAGTTTATTGTGCACTCTGTACTCATCCTGTGAGTGGTAGTTTATTGTGCACTCTGTACTCATCCTGTGAGTGGTAGTTTATTGTGCACTCTGTACTCATCCTGTGAGTGGTGGTTTATTGTGCACTCTGTACTCATCCTGTGAGTGGTAGTTTATTGTGCACTCTGTACTCATCCTGTGAGTGGTGGTTTATTGTGCACTCTGTACTCATCCTGTGAGTGGTAGTTTATTGTGCACTCTGTACTCATCCTGTGAGTGGTAGTTTATTGTGCACTCTGTACTCATCCTGTGAGTGGTAGTTTATTGTGCACTCTGTACTCATCCTGTGAGTGGTGGTTTATTGTGCACTCTGTACTCATCCTGTGAGTGGTAGTTTATTGTGCACTCTGTACTCATCCTGTGAGTGGTGGTTTATTGTGCACTCTGTACTCATCCTGTGAGTGGTAGTTTATTGTGCACTCTGTACTCATCCTGTGAGTGGTAGTTTATTGTGCACTCTGTACTCATCCTGTGAGTGGTGGTTTATTGTGCACTCTGTACTCATCCTGTGAGTGGTAGTTTATTGTGCACTCTGTACTCATCCTGTGAGTGGTGGTTTATTGTGCACTCTGTACTCATCCTGTGAGTGGTAGTTTATTGTGCACTCTGTACTCATCCCTGTAAGTGGTAGTTTATTGTGCACTCTGTACTCATCCTGTGAGTGGTAGTTTATTGTGCACTCTGTACTCATCCTGAGAGTGGTAGTTTATTGTGCACTCTGTACTCATCCTGTGAGTGGTGGTTTATTGTGCACTCTGTACTCATCCTGTAAGTGGTAGTTTATTGTGCACTCTGTACTCATCCTGTGAGTGGTAGTTTATTGTGCACTCTGTACTCATCCTGAGAGTGGTGGTTAATTGTGCACTCTGTACTCATCCTGTGAGTGGTGGTTAATTGTGCACTCTGTACTCATCCTGTGAGTGGTAGTTTATTGTGCACTCTGTACTCATCCTGAGAGTGGTAGTTTATTGTGCACTCTGTACTCATCCTGTGAGTGGTAGTTTATTGTGCACTCTGTACTCATCCTGAGAGTGGTAGTTTATTGTGCACCTCATACTCATCCTGTGAGTGGTAGTTTATTGTGCACTCTGTACTCATCCTGTGAGTGGTAGTTTATTGTGCACCTCATACTCATCCTGTGAGTGGTAGTTTATTGTGCACTCTGTACTCATCCTGAGAGTGGTAGTTTATTGTGCACTCTGTACTCATCCTGTGAGTGGTAGTTTATTGTGCACCTCATACTCATCCTGTGAGTGGTAGTTTATTGTGCACTCTGTACTCATCCTGAGAGTGGTAGTTTATTGTGCACTCTGTACTCATCCTGTGAGTGGTAGTTTATTGTGCACTCTGTACTCATCCTGTGAGTGGTAGTTTATTGTGCACTCTGTACTCATCCTGTGAGTGGTGGTTTATTGTGCACTCTGTACTCATCCTGTGAGTGGTAGTTTATTGTGCACTCTGTACTCATCCTGTGAGTGGTGGTTTATTGTGCACTCTGTACTCATCCTGTGAGTGGTAGTTTATTGTGCACTCTGTACTCATCCTGTGAGTGGTAGTTTATTGTGCACTCTGTACTCATCCTGTGAGTGGTAGTTTATTGTGCACTCTGTACTCATCCTGTGAGTGGTGGTTTATTGTGCACTCTGTACTCATCCTGTGAGTGGTAGTTTATTGTGCACTCTGTACTCATCCTGTGAGTGGTGGTTTATTGTGCACTCTGTACTCATCCTGTGAGTGGTAGTTTATTGTGCACTCTGTACTCATCCTGTGAGTGGTAGTTTATTGTGCACTCTGTACTCATCCTGTGAGTGGTGGTTTATTGTGCACTCTGTACTCATCCTGTGAGTGGTAGTTTATTGTGCACTCTGTACTCATCCTGTGAGTGGTGGTTTATTGTGCACTCTGTACTCATCCTGTGAGTGGTAGTTTATTGTGCACTCTGTACTCATCCTGAGAGTGGTAGTTTATTGTGCACTCTGTACTCATCCTGTGAGTGGTAGTTTATTGTGCACTCTGTACTCATCCTGTGAGTGGTAGTTTATTGTGCACTCTGTACTCATCCTGTGAGTGGTGGTTTATTGTGCACTCTGTACTCATCCTGTGAGTGGTAGTTTATTGTGCACTCTGTACTCATCCTGTGAGTGGTGGTTTATTGTGCACTCTGTACTCATCCTGTGAGTGGTAGTTTATTGTGCACTCTGTACTCATCCTGTGAGTGGTAGTTTATTGTGCACTCTGTACTCATCCTGTGAGTGGTAGTTTATTGTGCACTCTGTACTCATCCTGTGAGTGGTGGTTTATTGTGCACTCTGTACTCATCCTGTGAGTGGTAGTTTATTGTGCACTCTGTACTCATCCTGTGAGTGGTGGTTTATTGTGCACTCTGTACTCATCCTGTGAGTGGTAGTTTATTGTGCACTCTGTACTCATCCTGTGAGTGGTAGTTTATTGTGCACTCTGTACTCATCCTGTGAGTGGTGGTTTATTGTGCACTCTGTACTCATCCTGTGAGTGGTAGTTTATTGTGCACTCTGTACTCATCCTGTGAGTGGTGGTTTATTGTGCACTCTGTACTCATCCTGTGAGTGGTAGTTTATTGTGCACTCTGTACTCATCCCGTAAGTGGTAGTTTATTGTGCACTCTGTACTCATCCTGTGAGTGGTAGTTTATTGTGCACTCTGTACTCATCCTGAGAGTGGTAGTTTATTGTGCACTCTGTACTCATCCTGTGAGTGGTGGTTTATTGTGCACTCTGTACTCATCCTGTAAGTGGTAGTTTATTGTGCACTCTGTACTCATCCTGTGAGTGGTAGTTTATTGTGCACTCTGTACTCATCCTGAGAGTGGTGGTTAATTGTGCACTCTGTACTCATCCTGTGAGTGGTGGTTAATTGTGCACTCTGTACTCATCCTGTGAGTGGTAGTTTATTGTGCACTCTGTACTCATCCTGAGAGTGGTAGTTTATTGTGCACTCTGTACTCATCCTGTGAGTGGTAGTTTATTGTGCACTCTGTACTCATCCTGAGAGTGGTAGTTTATTGTGCACCTCATACTCATCCTGTGAGTGGTAGTTTATTGTGCACTCTGTACTCATCCTGTGAGTGGTAGTTTATTGTGCACCTCATACTCATCCTGTGAGTGGTAGTTTATTGTGCACTCTGTACTCATCCTGAGAGTGGTAGTTTATTGTGCACTCTGTACTCATCCTGTGAACGGTAGTGGAAAGGGTTACAGAGGCATATAATGGGCTCAGGGACTGAACCCCACAACTCATTTAGCTAAGCATGTTACAATCTTGATGAGCTAGTTACGAAATTCAATGCACATCGTCACATCATCAATGGGCTCGAGACCGACCACATGTTAGTAAATCATTTTGGTAATATTTAACATATTTTTCAACATTAGATATTGAAGAATAAATGAAAAATTGGTGTTTATAATTTTCGGCTCCACAGCTGAAACTTAGATAAATTTTTATCTTCTGAATAAGTTACAATGGATATAGTGACAGAATTTTGATTATAATTAGCAATGGAATACGAATATTTTAGAATTATTCTTAATTGCAGAGACATAATCATGGTGTCTTAATCATTTTCCAAGAGAAGTGAACCTTGATATGAGAAGGAAAGAATGCTAGACATTAGTTTATAAGGATATCTTTAGTACTAATACTATGTAGACAAGGATGGAAAAATTATGGATGTAACATCCGTCAAAAATGCAGAAAGTTCATTTCATTACACTCAAATAACCAAATAGTAGTGCTCGGGTTAGTTGCCTCCTAGAAAAATATTTTAAATATAAAAGGAAGTCAGAATTTTATGTAAATACTTTGAAAATTAAAAGAATGTTATTCTTTTGTTTACTAATTCCACATAACGTTTTAATAAAATTTATTACTGCATTTTATAATTTTGTAATTTGTATTAATAGTATATAAGTTTTATATTAAAGTTCTGTTAATCGTAGAGCGAATTATGATCAACTATATCAACGCTGCCTTAATCGACTGAGCTACGACATGGTCAAAAGAGTTGAAACCAGTAGTTCTACTGCCCTTGGATCCTGCAGCCTCTCCGAGACATAAACCTGCATGGGGGAGTTGTGTAAAACCCTGGTTTGTGTCTCAGAAAGGCTGCAGGATCCAAGTAAGGGCAGTAGAACGTCTCTTTTCTTTTGACCATGTCGTAGCTCAGTCGATTAAGGCAGCAACAGGGATGATCTCGGACGCAGGTTCGAATCCTCGTCACGGCCCTTGTGGATTTGTTCATTGATACATCACGTTATTGTGATTTCTGTGTGTAAATCAAAGCAAAAAACCTAGTTTGTATAAAATAATTTAAAGTTAAAATACTTGGTATAAGTATAAAATAAATTCAGAACTTTTGGCTCTTAAATTCAACAAATAAGAAATATAAGTATATCTAAAATATGTTTAATCAGTTTATGTTCGAGTTTAGAGTAGTCGACCAGCAACATCTCTCCGACGCTTACATCTATAAAAGAAAATGAAAATTGCAGATGGAGATTATATTGTTTGACTTAGATATGGTTTATTAGTATAGCCTTTATGCTTTTTCAAAAGTGTTTTATGATTTATCATTGAATTTAGCTAATCGAATAACGCGCATGTTATCAATGCATCATTGAGTTTTTTTTATATCACAATTGTTGAGCCACTGAGATTAAAAAACATAGTCATTTTTTTTGGTATTAGCAAAATTAGGTCTACACAGCAAAGTGTTACTACACTACTCTATGAGAGATGTTACAGTCTATATTAAGAGCAAGTTATTATATTTACATACTTTTAGATATGTTTTTGGTCATAATTGACATTTATTTACCTTTTATAATAATTAACAGTCACTATGTCGGTTGTGTGTGAGGTGTTGGTGTGTTGATCTGGTAGAGTTGGTCACTGTGTGTGAAGCCTGAGGATGGTGTTTACATCCAGGGATGCCAGATTGGGCTACAAGTAGCGAATTGGGCTACTTTTCAGAGCCCCGCGCTCCCAAATTTTTAATTTCGCTACTTGCGACTTTTTGGGCTACTTTAAAAACAAGTTGGGCTATTGATGTTAAGAAACTCAATGATGATTTTTATGCTTTTTATAATGTCATGTGTAGAAATCACAGCCGCGTCCAACAGCTTGATTGAATAGACCACTTACCGCAGGAGGCCAGGTCAGAGACCGACCCCCTGGGGACGTTGATCCTAGGAACTTCCCAAAGAAAAAGTAACAACAAGGCAAGATAATCCTCCCCAGGGGCCATAGATTTCCCAACCTTAATTTGTCATTAATACTTCATCCCGGGTACTGTCTATGTTAAGTGCCCTCCCACTGTTGCCTACTGTAAATATTAGGTTTCTCTTTAGGTGTTTCCAAGAATCAAATGACTGTCGTTAGAGCGGATTAGCATACAGTGAACTTGGCAGCTTCATCTGTGCTTGCATTGTTAGTGTGGCTCTGACCTCCAGGACCTAGATTCAGGAAGCTCTGTGTATTTCTTCGTAAGTGGGTTTGCTACGAAGGTTCCTAAGTGCGCCCTAAGAAGATGCTTAGGTGCGATTCAATAAGGTATACTTAGGAAGAAAATTGTTGGTTCACCTGCGTGCCGATAGAGGTCACTACTGTGTTTCGTTTGGCCAATCAGAGAGCAGCAACATTCTTCATATTGTAGATTTAGCGCTGGCTTATCGGAGCTCTACTGCCGCCTATTTACGTCGAATTTTCTTATAAAATTAGTATATTTCGAAGTAAAACAATGTTTTTTCAACTTCTACAGCCAGCACCGACATTGTAGTAAACAAATATGTTACATTTGTTGTTTACCTACGTAATTCTAAGAGATACTGTGTAGCTGTCCTTGTTGCTCGGAAGATGCGCTGACAATTATTGTATATATTTACTGAATTTACCCAAGGGCCATTAACTATCTAGTGGCCTCGAAGAGGACAGAAAGCCGGCGGCTTGTTAAAGGGCCCGCCAATTGTCTTAATGATATTTTTTAGCTGGAATTTGGCATTTACGGCTTCAGCGGGTAGGCGGTTCCATGGGTTTATAGCCCTCTTGGTGGAAAAAAAACATCTGTTTTCAGTCCTACTTGAGAGAACATACTCTCCAACACTATATCTGTGATTGTCCTGTTATCAGTGACTTCATACCAAATGGTATGAGGTATTTTGAGCTCTGTAATTACTTCATACACTCAGGAATATTGGAAGATATTCTTGTGCTGCACCCAGATTTTGCCAGTGGAGGCTAATAGATCAGCATTAAGTATTTTGTTCTCTCCTAATTCCATGTATGACTGGCCATCCTGTGAGGTGAGGATGTTGGGTGAGCTGGTAGCTGGTTTTTGATCTACACTGTGTGGTCCTTTATACAGAATAGGAAAGCAGCACATTGCTGTGTATACCTAATCTTCTTAATAAAAAAAATCAGTAATAAAGATTTTAAATTATAGTTTGTATTATTACAAATCATGCCCGAAACGCTTTGCGTAATAGTGGCTTTAGGCATTGTATGTACTAGCTATACCTATAAGTTAAACAATCCTTGTAAATATTTATTGTATGTATGTACCTTACCTAAATAAAATTGTATTGTATTGTAAATACAGTACTGTATTATCCTTATTAAATCATGTTGACCATGGATCATTAAGATCTCATGTTGATATGTAATACAAGTCATATTTCTTTTGAACTGCTAATCCATGCTAATCATTCATTAAATTGTGCATTATGTCTCAATTTTTCACTTCCTTGGATATACTGTACAGTACAAAAAGATAGGATAAAAATAAACCAGTAATATTTCTTTCATTATATTTTTCATTTAAATAACTGCATCAATATTTTTACAGCTGACAGGATTTGTTTTACCATACAGGTGCATTATTTGTTAAAAAAAATTTGGTTTATTGTTACACACAATGGTGCTACATAGCCTTCCCAGCTTGGTGCCTTCTTTTAATACTTACTGATTAAAAAATAAATAATAAATACATTTTATTCAGGAAAAGTACATACAGTTGATTTACAAACATAATGTTGGATATATAGACAGAGCTAGTACATACAATACCTAAAGCCACTAATACTCATAGCATTTCGGGCAAGGTGTGGGGGAAAAAACACAGACTAAAACTTAATAGTAATCGGGATTAGGTATAAATTGTGTTGAAAGAAGGAATAAAAAATACAAAAAGGGGGGTTAGCATAGCATAACTCAGCAATTGCACATGTTGGTGAACAGCGTTGTTTAAAAAATAGCAAGACATGGGTTGACATTTAGGAGGTAAGTTAGGTTACATGGAGTTAATTAGGCAGTACTTGGTTTAACTCTTAAACTGGTTGAGAGAGGTACAGCCTTTAACATGATTCGGGAGGTCATTCCACATTCTGGGTCCCTTGATTTGTAGAGCACTTCTAGTTTGGTTACACACAGCCAAATTGAGTAACAGGAAGAGGTCTTGGACACAAATTTGTTTCATGCTAAATGTAGAGGAATCAGCTGAGTATTCCTCAAATAAAATAAGTTGCCTCAGCTTATAAGGTAAATAAAATAAGCATTTCTCAAATAAGTAGCTGCCTCACCTCACTGCCTTACTGCTACATAGCCTTCCCGGCATGGTGCCTTCTTTTGATAATTACTTGTTCCACACCCAAATTGTATAACAGGAAGAGGTTTTGGACCCCTACTTCCCTCTCTCTTTTTTAATAATCTACAGTATATAGTCATAATTATAGCTTTAAGTATTCAATGAATAAAGTTTGTGACATTTTTACCCTTCTCCTTACCTAACATCATTTGTGCAGCATATTTTTATTTTATGTCTCACCCAGATTTAATTTCAAAATAAAACCAAACTAAATAAATTAGAAATGGGTATGTATAGCTAAGGTACACCCTTACTACTAGGTGAACAGGGGCATTTGGTGATAGTAAATGATCCCATCAGGCAGGGCTCATCACCTTCTCTCATATTTCATGTTCACCAGTGTTTATTTACTTAATAACTACTGGTATAATATCTTGCTATTATAAAACTAATTCTACTATCATCAAACACATATTTACTTCAAGTTTCAAGCAGAGAATGCATATATAACTAACACGAAGGATTCCTCTTCACTAGATTCACCAGCTATAATATTTTGGTCATGTTCCAATATCATAAATCGATCCCAGTGTTATGTAGTAGAGAAAAAATGACTTATATCCAGTTTACGTAAAGCTACGAGTGGTCGAAACCACACTTAAATCCCGGAATGAACTTACGAAGATTTTTCCACTTAGGGTAGCTCTTTGAATACGGACGTAGCCGCCACGAAGGCGCTAAGACGGAATTCGTTCTTAGCTAAGAGGAAAAACCTTCGTAAGTACCTTCCTGAATCCGGCGATAGTTCGACACAAGTTACCGCATATAGAAAAGAAGTTACCGCAATAACAGCACCGCTGTTACTTTTAGAATTTGCTTAAGTGTTAAAATAAAGAAGTGAAAAATGGGGAAGTAGTCTAAATACCAGAAAGCGTTTCACATGTCCTGGCTTAAGGATCCCGTGTTTGAAAAGTGGTTGGCTGAAGTGAAAGAAGATGGAAATAAGGCATATTGTAAAGTTTGTAGAACTGAGATAAGAGCTCATAGAAGTGGTTTAAAGAAACACAGTGAAACATTAAAACACAGACAAAATATCTCGGAGGTAAGTCATCAGCAGATGAGCATCAAGTCTGTTCTATCAAAGAAGGAAGATAAATTTACTAAATTTGAATGTCGTCTGTCTGTATGTACTGTCGCTATCTAGAAATTTAACAATATGTTTGTAACTCATCTTGTATGTATGTACTTTTACCTGAATAAACATTTGATTTGATTCGATTTGATTAAACAAAAAATTGGGCTACTCTACTTGCAAATTCGCTACTTTTTGACCATCAGCTCGCTACTTTTAGCAATTTGGATCTGGCAACCCTGTGTTTACTTCTGAGGTTAGTGGAACACCGGAGCTGGACGTGGGAGGACGCGCACGCTCCTGGAAGATAAGGCTGTTATTTTCAGTTGATTATTAGCTATTGTCTGGTTTTTCATTCAGTGATTAGGTTGATTTATACGTAAATATATAGTGAGCATTGTGTTACATTTGTAATGACAGTACCACTTGGTTAATTCTGCCACCACCTGAACCCTCAGGCCTATAAGAGTGGTTTTTCTTAATAATAATAATTGTCAGTGGTTTCTTATTGTATTATACAGCAAGTGATTTCAAGATTAATATTTGTGGTAAGTATTTAGTAGTTTTGATTCGGTTATATTGAAATAAACTGGTAGCTTTTTAAACTGTTTCCGTTTGAACTTAAGAGTAACTCTAGCTTGGGGTTAAGTTTATTAAGGAAAAGACTATAGGGAACACGATAACTATGACCCTATATAGATCACTTATAACACTAACCTATCTTAGGCCAATATACACAATTATAATAATTCGTTTATATAAAATTAGAGAAAATAGTTATTTAGATTGCACAGCACGTTAAGATTGACGAATGCTTGTTTGGGTCAACAAGCAGGTCAGGTCAGGTCAGTTAGGAGACGAGCAAAGTCTGAAGATGAGTTGTGTCAAGAGGTCAAGTGCAGCACAAGTTTATTATCTTAATAACCTGAAAAGAATGTCCAACATTTTTTTGCCCGAAACGCATTGCGTAATAGTGGCTTTAGGCATTGTATGTACTAGCTCTATCTATATATCAATCCATTAATGTAACATCACTTGTATGTATATACCTTACCTGAATAAACATCTGAATCTGAATCTGAATTTGGGATGAGTTCTTGACAGTTACATATATGAGGCTGTTTGGATGGAGACCGACGACACGGGAGACATCTCCCGTCACGCAGGGTGCAGTCACACCTCCACAGATCTCCAGTATCAGCTCTTGATACTGGTAATGGCTCAAAAGGGCCACCACTTACGGGATATTCATGCCCGTGCCACCTTTTGGGTGGCTTAATCTTCATCAATCGAGACCGACGAAGTATTCGGGATATAATTCACTGTGTCGGGGGGACAGGAAGCCAGAGTGTATTCATACACGTTAGGCTTTTATGCAGTCTCCGTGGCGACGCTCGCCTGGCGTTTCGCGAGCGCTTTGTCCTGGGTTCATATCCTGGCCGGGGAGGATTTACTAGGCGTCAATCCTTGGCTGTAGCCCCTGTTTACCCAACAGTTAAATGTTGGGTAATACTTGGTTGTTAAACGATTAGGCGGGTCGTTTTCCGGGAACATAGGATTAATTAAGGACTTGCCCGAAACGCTACGCGTGCTGGTGGCTGTATAACAGTGTAACAACTCTTGTATATATAATAAAAAACAAAATAAATAAAAATATCTAGGTCCTCTCCTCCCTCCCTCCCCCCCCCCCCAGCAGTGTCGAATTACTGACCCCGTCCAGAATGCAACCCCGCAACAAGCGGACTAACTCTTGGATACCTACTTGCTACTAGGTGAGCGGAGGCATTAGGCAAAAAGAAATGTGGCCAACCATTTCTGTCCCGTTCGGATTCGAACTTGGAATTCATGATTGTGTATCGAGAACAAACCCAACTGTACTACCGAGACTCTTTAACGAAGGGCTGCAGTTCGAAGTTTTCATTTCGATATTATGGACTCTACATCCGTCAAAAATATTAGAAACATTTCAAATTACTCGAAAATTAATTACCTATGGTTTCTTATTTTTTATCATTTACATCAAAATTTCAGAAGTTATCAGAATTTTATGTAATTTAAAAAACTTTTATTATCTTATACTAATTATTATGAAGATTTTTTACTTAATTGATAATTTAAAAATTTATTTTATTGAAAAATATTTCTTTCTTTTAAGATTTTTTGATTGTCAAGCAGACTATTCCTTTTTTGACCGAGCTTAATTTTGTCCTTGTATGGAATAAGGCTTTGATATTAATTCGGTTTGTCGAGGACAGAAAGCCTGTAGTACTCCTGAGGTACCTATTTACTTCTAGGTGAACAGAGGCATTCGGTGAAAGAAACGTGTCCAGTCATTTCTGTCCTGGCCGGAAATCTGAATCCAGAATCCTTGATTGTGGGATCCACTGAAGCCGAACTAGGCTTCAGTGGAAGCCTCGGAAATCTTCGTGGATTCAGCAGAACCCCAGGTTGCAATTCTATTGACCATGTCGTGGCCTAGTTGTCTAGAGCGTGTCTGGGAATACCCAGCGCATAGTTTCGAATCCTCATCACGGCTCCTGTGAATTTTCTCAACTCTAATTAAATTAATGAAGATTAAACCACCCAAGAGGTGGTACGGGCATGAATAGCCCGTAAAGGTCTCAACTCTCTTGTTGTTTTAAAGTCAGCTCCTGGGAACAAAAAGCTCCAACTAGGACGGTGAGCCCGTAGTGGACTTACCTGGCACAGGAGCGGGGCTGTAACTGCTCACCTCTCTGCTTCCTATTGCTTAAGTACTTCCTTATCCGCTGGAGCACCCCCTACCATTTAACTCTTGCCTGTTTCTCTAACTTAAGCACCAGCCTCTTATGGGGTACTGTCAAAGGCTTTCCTACAGTCCAAGAAAATGCAGTCTGCCCACCCTTCTTTTTCTTTCGTATTCTTTCTCACCTGGTCGAAGAACACACCTGGACGTGTGGCTATTCTTGCATGCTTGTGTGATGATAGATGTAACTGCTAGTGTAGATTTCACTTTCTCAGATGTATAAAGTTTTGATGAGGTTCGTAGTGTATTATTGCTCTCAAACTGTTTATAGGTAATCCAAAGTTATGATTAACTCACTTGAAGATAGATTCTTATCTAGCACGTCAGCTCTATCATAGATTCGGAGGCCAACATCCACCGTGGAGATGTAGTCCACATGAAATATGTGGACTACATCACCAACAATAATTTTGTTGTATTTGTGTCGAGCTACAGACACGACTGTTAAGTTTATCATGCCCGAAACGCTTTGCGTAATAGTGGCTTTAGGCATTGTATGTACTAGCTCTACCTATAAGTCAAACAATCCTTGTAAATATTTATTGTATGTATGTACCTTACCTAAATAAAATTGTATTGTATTGTATTGTATTGTTGTATTGTATTGTATAATTGTGTCTTAAAGAGTTGAGCGCAATTAAGGATGATAAAGAATCACTTACAATTAATGTGTCTAGCGAAGTGGGACGTGAAACACCCCCCCCCCCACACACACACTGGGAGTACCCGGGAAGTGGGTTGCAGTGTTGCATCCTTCCAGAGAGATTTTCCCGCTGAGTATGTATAGAACTTTGTAACCCAGGTCCCGTCCGTGGTCGATCACTACACTTCTTCGGTCGTTCTTCACTCTCACAATCATTTAACTCGCTACACACAGTTTTCCGTTTGTTTCTCCTGATCATCACTAAGGCCTGGAATCGTCTTGTCCATCGAAGTCACTGGATCACAAGTTCACAACTTCATAGAGCGCTGCAAGACGCGCCCTTCTTCCACTACAGCTGTAACGTCAATCCCTGTGCAGTCTTGTTGCATCTGTCTGGTGAGATGTTCTACTAGAGATTTGTGAAAAATTAAAGACCTTAGTCCTGTCATGCGTCGATCATGGATATTTTTTTCAGTTGTTTGTCGTCCCGACTACTCTCACTGTCGCTTCTTACCCGTGTGTAAGAAATAAAGAAAAAAATCTTACCGGTTTTTCTATTCATTACTACCTGAAATGACCTGGAGTCGTGTTGTGTCATCCTCTCTCTCACACTCTGTACACATAATAGATGTTCGCTCCATTTCCTTGATAAGCCCGAGTACTGGTTCGCACAAGTTCAATATGCAACAGAAAACTTCACTCTTGAAGGATTCGAACCCAGACAATCCTTGCCCAACTGAGATGTTCCACTGTCCCTGCCTCCCTCTAAACACAGTAATTTAGTGATCCACAGCGCTCTTGTCATATAGATTGTCAACTACACTGGTGGAAAGTTCATCGTCTGTCCTGATAAACTTCAAACACTTAAGTACAGGAAAACTTTAAATAATTAACAATTATAGAAGCCTCTCAATTATAGGTATAAATACTTATGGATGAAATATCCAGTAAAAAAATGTTTTAAATTATATTTTTGATTTATGTAAAAAGATATTACGATTGGGTATTTAATAGAAATAATAAAAGATTTAACAAAGACCTGAACATTTTATGCAATACTTTGTTACATTTAAAAAAATATTTATTTTAATATTATTAAAAACAAATATAAAATTTACAAAGCTTTTATTTATGGATATATTTATATATATATTACGTTGTAAACAACATCTGAAAAATGTAAGTTTAACATAATTATTACAGATTCTTGTTATTTAGTTTAGAGCAGTTTACCAGAAAATTTGTCGGGGTATGGGGGTAGGGGGGTGAATGAAGAAAGAAAACGAAAAATAGTAAGGGACACTATTTTTTATTTATATATCTAACCTTCCGTCTGTAAACTGGACGAAGAGATGCGATGTTCAAACATTCTCGATATTTACAGTCATTACTCTCAATGGTATCTTATCTTGAGGTTATCTTGAGATGATTTCGGGGCTTTAGTGTCCCAGCGGCCCGGTCCTCGACCAGGCCTTCACCCCCAGGAAGCAGCCCGTGACAGATGGCTAACACCCAGGTACCTATTTTACTGCTAGGTAACAGGGGCATAGGGTGAAAGAAACTCTGCCCAATGTTTCTCGCCGGCGCCTGGGATCGAACCCAGGACCACAGGATCACAAGTCCAGCGTGCTGTCCGCTCGGCCGACCGGCTCCCAACTAACAGCTTTTACATATATAAAACAGCTTATCCTCCATTAATGATAGTACTTACTATCATAAGATGGTACTTAAGTTGGCTGGCGGTTTTCTTGTTTTTTGAAGTAAATTGTTCTGTCTACTATGTAGTGAATCAACCAACACCTGTACCTCCTATTAGATTGTGTTACAGGAACTTCTTTTCCACGGCTTATAAAACAGAGGAAAGAGTCCTGAAAGATAATATTGGTAGGAACGTTATCCCCACAGACACAAATCAGAAGATACAAGTCACAATGTACTACAAAAATAAGAAGACCGCCAGCTTACTTATGAAGAACTCTCCAGACACCAATCAGAACGCCTTAAAAGAGGCCAACGTTGTCTATGCCTTCACATACCCACTTGGGGACTATCAGCCCTAAAGATCTCAGTATATAGACAAGACAACAACGTCTCTCTCTAGGGAATTAACAATGCACAAACAACAGGGCTCCATCAAGGAGCATATAATCTCCTCACACAACCAGACCATCACCAGACATCTTAACAAGCAACACTGAAATTATCGACAGGTATAACGACAACAGAAGACTCGACATCAGCGAGGCCCTACACATCAAAAAGTCAACACCAGCAATCAACAACCAGTTAACACATAATTACATTCTACCCACTTCAAGACCCCGAACCAACACAGAGACGGTAGAAGCAAGAACATAAGCTGCTTATGTTCATACATGTAATAGCCTCATTAATATCCATTATATTTCATCCACTTGTTCATCTCAATCACGTCCTATACCACCTCACCCCAAGCGAATATAAGCCTCTGCAACAGCATGGTAAATTTGTCTTTTAAAATGTAAGGAGTGTACAACAGTTACTGTTGTAACATGTCACCTCACCCAAATGCAGGTATAAAAAATCGAAGCTGTTTTAAACTCTGTTCAGTTATAGTTGTGTGTGTGTGTAAGCTAAAGTCTTTGAAAATGTAATAAGTTTTACGAAACGCGTTCAAGTGTCGCGTCAGACTAGAAATAAAAATGAATTTTGGAGAATTGATTTTTCAGTTACCATCAACAGTGAAAAAGAATATTAGAAACATTGAGAAAATTCGTGTTAGAATTATTAATCTTACTTTTTCGGTCATATTTAATAATATATGTCTACAGGAAAAACTGCTACCAATATATATATATATATATATATATATATATATATATATATATATATATATATATATATATATATATATATATATATAATATATATATATAATATATATATATATACACAACTTTAGAACACTTTTCCACCAGGAGACTCGAACCCTAGCCAGCACAGAAGCCTTCCAGCAACTGGCATAACAGGTACGCCTGTAACCCACTGCACCACCGCTCAGACCCTTATGGAGTATGGGATTTTTATTTCACCCGGGATTCGAACAATGTATTCCCGATTGTGAGTCAAGAACGAACCCAAGCTTATTAGGATCCAGCAATCCACTTTTCTGTTTGAGCAAATAGTTGCTGTAATTACTATCATTAATGGAGGCTAAATATAAAATAGTGTCCCTTACTATTTTACGTTTTCGTTTCCTTATATAACCCCCCCTCTAAACAGACATCATTGCTGGTAAACTGCTCTAAACGTATAACAGTCATCAATAATAGTTAAGGTAAACATATTTTTCTGATGGTGTTTACAAATATTATGTACAAGTAAATACAAACAAAAGTGTTTATAAATTTTAAATTTAGTATTTATAAAAATAAAATAAATAGTTATGTACATTTTTTAAATTTTTCATAAAACCTTCAAGTCTTTGTTTAATCTATAAATATATTAATAAAAGTGGCAACTGTAGCCTCATTAGTTACCCAAAAATATTAACTTTAAAATAGTTTTTTGATGGATACATCATCCAGAAAGATCTTGATTCAATATATCTCAGGCCTCATCATGTATAGTTAATTATTTAACCATTTCCTGTACTTGAAAGTGTCAACACCTAGGGTGCAGTCGCACCTCCACAGATCTCTAGTATCATCTCTTGTTACTGGTAATGGCTCATAAGGGCCACCACTTACGGGCTATTCATGCCCGTGCCACCTTTCGGGTGGCTTAATCTTCGTCAATCAATTAAAAGTGTCAGAAGACAACCAGGAGAGATGATGAGTCCTTCCAACATAGTGTGGTAGACAATTTATATAACAAGGACGCTGTGGATCACTAATTTACTGTGCTTAGAGGGAGGCGGGTACGGCCTCACCATAGCCCGTGCTACTTGGAACTTTTTGTTCCAGGAAGCGAATATATGTCAAAACGGTCAGTTACCAGGGAGCTGGTCGGCCGAGCGGACAGCACGCGGGACTTGTGATCCTGTGGTCCTGGGTTCGATCCCAGGCGCCGGCGAGAAACAATGGGCAGAGTTTCTTTCACCCTATGCCCCTGTTACCTAACAGTAAAATAGGTACCTGGGTGTTAGTCAGCTGTCACGGGCTGCTTCCTGGGGGTGGAGGCCTGGTCGAGGACCGGGCCGCGGGGACACTAAAGCCCCGAAATCATCTCAAGATAACCTCAAGATACCATTGAGAGTAGACTGTAAATATCGAGCATGTTTGAACTAAATCGCGTCTTCTCGCTCAGTCAGGTTTACAGACGGAAGGTGAACAGTCTCCATGGCGTAGAGTTAGACGCTCGCCTGGCGTTCCCCGAGCAGTTTATCCTGGGTTCGTATCCTGGTGCAAATCCTTAACTGTAGCCTGTGTTTAACTCCACAGTAAAATGGGTACCTAGTTGTTAAAACTATTCTTCGCGGGGGTCGTATTCCAGGGACCTTAGGATTGATGACTTGCCCGAAACGCTACGCGTACTAGTGGCTGTACAAGAATGTAACAACTCTTGTATATATAAATAAATAATAATAATAAAAAAAAAAGATGTTAAAATAAAGAAATAGTGTCCCGTAATATTTGACGTTTTCTTTCTTCATATAACCCCCAGAAAATGTTGCTAGTAAACTGCTCTAAACTTATAAGTCATTGATAATAATTATATTAAAGTTATATTTTTATGATGTTGTTTAAGAAAATAATATACATGTATAAATATACACAAAAACGTTGTAAATGTTAAATTTTTTGTTGATAAAAAGGAAATTAATAATTTGTAAATTTACAAGTTATTGCATAAGATATTTAGGTCTTTGTTTATTCTTTTATTATTTCATTCAAATAAGCATACATAGAACACACTCTTATCCAAATCTTTACTACTAAAGTATATTTTTAATGGATTTAACATCCCAAGTTTCTTAAATGTATATATATAAAAGGCTATAGTAATTAATGTTAATTATTTAACCTTTTCTTATACTTAAAAAGGTTAGACGACAGCCAGAGCCCTTCCACCATAGTGTAGTTGACAATGTATATCCCGCCAAACACACCGAAACTACGACGTTGGTACAACGTTCGAACAAGTTTTAACACCTCCTAACCAGTTATAACAAGTTGTAATAACGTTCTAATACGTCATAAACACGTTAAGCCAAGATGTAACAACTTTATTACAAGTTGTAACAAGCGGAAAATAGAGACAGTTTCGGTTTGTTTCCAGGGTATGACAAGGGCACTGTGGATCATTAATTTACTGTGCTTAGAGGGAGGCAGGGACGGTGTAACACCTCAGTTGGGCAAGTGTTTATATATATATATATATATATATATATATATATATATATATATATATATATATATAATGTTGTATACCTTAACACTACACTTATGATACACTGTGTATGATAGTTTTGACCTAAATCTTGCTTTTTATTCGTTTTGGATGAGGTGACACAAAGGTTTTGGGTGACGTGGGTACATGAGAATGGAAGTAACTGCAGAGGGCCTATTGCCCCATTCGGTCCCTTGAAGTGGGTAGAATATAGTTGTCCATTAATTGGCTGTTGACATTTTGATGTGTAGTGCCTCACTGATGTCGAGCCGCCTGCTATCGCTGTCCCTATCGATGATTTCTGTGTTGTTTGTTAAGATTTCTCTGGTGATGGTCTGGTTGTGAGAAGAGATTATATGTTTCTTGATGGAGCCCTGTTGTTTATGCATTGTTAGTCGCCTGAAAGAGACATTGTTGTCTTGCCTATATACTGAGTTCTTTGGGGCTTACAGTCCCCAAGTGGGCATTTAAAAAGCATAGGCGACGTTGGTGTCCTTCAAAGTGTTCTGTTTGGTGTCTGGGGAGTTTTTCATGAGAAGATTGGCCGTTTTTTTGGTTTGATAATAAATTATCAATTGTATTTTCTGATTTTTGTCTGTAGGGATAACGTTCCTATCAACAATATCTTTCAAGATCCTTTCCTCCATTTTATGAGCCGTCGAAAAGAAGTTCCTGTAAAATAGTCTAATAGGGGGTACAAGTGTTGTGTTGGTTGACTCTTCAGAGGTTGCATGGCATTTCACCTTTCTTTTTTATGATGTCTTCAACGAAACCGTTAGAGAAGCCGTTGTTGACTAGGACCTGCCTTACCCTACAGAGTTCTTCATCGACTTGCTTCCATCCTGAGCTGTGGCTGAGAGCACGGTCGATGTAAGCGTTGACAACACTCCTCTTGTAACTGTCTGGGCAGTCACTATTGGCATTGAGCCACATTCCTATGTTTGTTATATATATATATATATATATATATATATATATATATATATATATATATATATATATATATATATATATATATATGTCGTACCTAGTAGCCAGAACGCACTTCTCAGCCTACTATGCAAGGCCCGATTTGCCTAATAAGCCAAGTTTTCCTGAAATAATATATTTTCTCTATTTTTTTCTTATGAAATGATAAAGCTAGCCATTTCATTATGTATGAGGTCAATTTTTTTTATTGGTGTTAAAATTAACGTAGATATATGACCGAACCTAATCAACCCTACCTAACCTAACCTAACCTATCTTTATAGGTTAGGTTAGGTTAGGTAGCTGAAAAAGGTAAGTTAGGTTAGGTTAGGTAGTCGAAAAACAATTAATTCATGAAAACTTGGCTTATTAGGCAAATCGGGCCTTGCATAGTAGGCTGAGAAGTGAGTTCTGGCTACTAGGTACGACATATATATATATATATATATATATATATATATATATATATATATATATATATATATATATATATATATATATATAATCTAACAGCCTCGCCCATCCAGTGGCCGGTAGTGGACCCATACCCATCCTGTGGGTGGTAGTGGACCCCATACCCATCCTGTGGGTGGTAGTGGACCCCATACCCATCCTGTGGGTGGTAGTGAACCCCATACCCATCCTGTGGGTAGTAGTGAACACCATACCCATCCTGTGGGTGGTAGTGGACCCCATACCCATCTTGTGGGCGGTAGTGGACCCCATACCCATCCTGCGGCCGTACCTCAGAGAACGAACCCAAGCTTACTGGGATCCAAATAGTTGTTGTAAGTACCATCATTAATGGAGGATAAACTGTTTTATATATGTCAAAACGGTTAGTTACCATTGAGAGTAATGACTATAAATATCGAGCATGTTTGAACTAAATCGCTTCTTTTCGCTCAGCCAGACTTACAGACGTAAGGTTACATGTTTAAATATAAATTAGTATCCCTTAATATTTGACGTTTTCTTTCTTCATAGTATCCCCCCCCCCCCGACAATATAGCTGGTAAACTGCTCTAAATCTATAACTGTCATCAGTAATAATTATGTTAAAGTTATATTTTTCTGATGTCTTTTGATGGAAGTTATATATTTAAGAATAATTAAAAACGTTGTTAATGTCAAATTTGTTTTTGACAAAAAGAAATAAAAATGTTTGTAAATTTACAAAATATTGCATAAAATATTCAGGTCCTTGTTTATTGTTTTACTATTTCAATAAAACCGGCAAACGTATTGATTCACTTTACCCAAAAACTTTAACTTCAAATTACTTTTTGATGGACAAAAATCCAACATATCTATTACTAATATATTTAATATAAATAAGTTAAATACTTGACCTTTTCTTATATTTAAAAGTATCAGAAGACAACTAGGAGAGATGATGATGAGTCCTTCCAACATAGTGTGGTAGACAATTTATATAACAAGGGCGCTGTGGATCACTAATTTACTGTGCTTAGAGGGAGGCGGGTACGGGCTCACCATAGCCCGTGCTACTTGGAACTTTTTGTTCCAGGAAGCGAATCTACAACAACAACAACAACAGGGAGGCGGAGACGGTGTAACACCTCAGTTGGGGAAGTGTTCTCTGCCTCGGAGATCTTTCTTATTGGGCCTCCTGATAGCTCAGTGGGAGAGCTTCCGTCTCACAGTGTGGGGTCGCCGGTTCGAGTCTGCCAGTGCCTAAGTGAAGGAAATATTATTTCCACGATAGTGTGGTTGTCAATTTATATATATATATATATATATATATATATATATATATATATATATATATATATATATATATATATATATATATATATATATATATGTCGTACCTAATAGCCAGAACGCACTTCTTGGCCTACTATGCAAGGCCCGATTTGCCTAATAAGCCAAGTTTTCCTGAATTAATATATTTTTTCTAATTTTTTTCTTATGAAATGATAAAGCTACCCATTTCATTATGTATGAGGTCATTTTTTTTTATTGGAGTTAAAATTAACGTAGATATATGACCGAACCTAACCAACCCTACCTAACCTAACCTAACCTATCTCTATCGGTTAGGTTAGGTTAGGTAGCAGAAAAAGTTAGGTGAGGTTAGGTTAGGTAGTCGAAAAAACATTAATTCATGAAAACTTGGCTTATTAGGCAAATTGGGCCATGCATAGTTGGCTGAGAAGTGCGTTCTGGCTATTAGGTACGACATATATATATATGTCGTACCTAGTAGCCAGAACTCACTTCTCAGCCTACTATTCAAGGCCCGATTTGCCTAATAAGCCAAGTTTTCCTGAATTAATATATTTACTATAGTTTTTTTCTTATGAAATGATAAAGCAACCCTTTTCTCTATGTATGAGGTAAATTTTTTTTTATTGGAGTTAAAATTAACGTAGATATATGACCGAACCTAACCAACCCTACCTAACCTAACCTAACCTATATTTATAGGTAAGGTTAGGTTAGGTAGCCAAAAAAAGCTAGGTTAGGTTAGGTTAGGTAGGTTAGGTAGACGAAAAAACAATAATTCATGAAAACTTGGCTTATTAGGCAAATCGGGCCTTGAATAGTAGGCTGAGAAGTGCGTTCTGGCTATTAGGTACGACATATATATATATATATATATATATATATATATATATATATATATATATGTCGTACCTAGTAGCCAGAACTCACTTCTCAGCCTACTATGCAAGGCCAAATTTGCCTAGTAAGCCAAGTTTTCATGAATTAATTGTTTTTCGACTACCTAACCTACCTAACCTAACCTAACCTAACTTTTTCGGCTACCTAACCAAACCTAACCTATAAAGATAGGTTAGGTTAGGTTAGGTAGGGTTGGTTAGGTTCGGTCATATATCTACGTTAATTTTAACTCCAATAAAAAAAAATGACCTCATACATAATGAAATGGGTAGCTTTATCATTTCATAAGAAAAAAATTAGAAAAAATATATTAATTCAGGAAAACTTGGCTTATTAGGCAAATCGGGCCTTGAATAGTAGGCCAAAAAGTGAGTTCTGGCTACTAGGTACGACATATATATATATATATATATATATATATATATATATATATATATATATATATATATATATATATATATATATATATATATATATATATGTCGTACCTAGTAGCCAGAACGCACTTCTCAGCCTACTATGCAAGGCCCGATTTGCCTAATAAGCCAAGTTTTCCTGAATCAATATATTTTCTTTATTTTTTTTCTTATTAAATGATAAAGCTACTCATTTCATTATGTATGAGGCCAATTATTTTTTTTTGGAGTTAAAATTAACGTAGATATATGACCAAACCTAACCAACCCTACCTAACCTAACCTAACCTATCTTTATAGGTTAGGTTAGGTTAGGTAGCCGAAAAAGTTAGGTTAGGTTAGGTTAGGTAGGTTAGGTAGTCGAAAAACAAATATTTAATGAAAACTTGGCTTATTAGGCAAATCGGGCCTTGCATAGTAGGCTGAAAAGTTCGTTCTGGCTACTAGGTACGACATATATATATATATATATATATATATATATATATATATATATATATATATATATATATATATATATATATATATATATATGTCGTACCTAGTAGCCAGAACTCACTTCTCAGCCTACTATGCAAGGCCCGATTTGCCTAATAAGCCAAGTTTTCATGAATTAATGTTTTTTCGTCTACCTAACCTACCTAACCTAACCTAACCTAGCTTTTTTTGGCTACCTAACCTAACCTTACCTATATATATAGGTTAGGTTAGGTTAGGTAGGGTTGGTTAGGTTCGGTCATATATCTACGTTAATTTTAACTCTAATAAAAAAAAATTGACCTCATACATAGAGAAAAGGGTTGCTTTATCATTTCATAAGAAAAAAATTATAGTAAATATATTAATTCAGGAAAACTTGGCTTATTAGGCAAATCGGGCCTTGAATAGTAGGCTGAGAAGTGAGTTCTGGCTACTAGGTACGACATATATATATATATATATATATATATATATATATATATATATATATATATATATAACCAGTTGCGTTGCTTCTGGGAGTATGGGTTCGAGTCACTTCTGGGGTGTGAGTTTTCAGTTGCATATTGTCCAGGGGACCATTCTGGCTTGTTCGCATATATATATATATATATATATATATATATATATATATATATATATATATATATATATATATATATATATATATATATATATATATATATATATATATATATAATATGTATGTCGTACCTAGTAGCCAGAACGCACTAGTGGACCCCATACTCATCGTGCGGCCGTACCTCAGAGAACGAACCCAAGCTTACTAGGATCCAAATAGTTGCTGTAAGTACCATCATTAATGGAGGATAAACTGTTTTATATATGTTAAGACGGTCAGTTACCATTGAGAGTAATGACTGTAAATATCGAGCATGTTTGAACTTTATTTATTTATTTTATTTATTTATGCATATACAAGAATGTACATAAGGAATGTGAGGATACAATTATGGTAATTACAGTCTTGTAAAGCCACTAGCACGCGCAGCGTTTCGGGCAGGTCCTTAATCTAAGAAAATTTTAAGGAGGTAAATACTTGCAAAATTTATAGACAAAAAAATGATAACAGATTACATGGAATGAAAAAAAAAAAGATGAGAGAAAATTATAGGTACAGTATATTAAAGCACATAGGTAGCTATGATTGATTGCAATGACAGCTTAAAATGGTAGTTGACAACAAATTGGTAGGCACAATACAGCAGAAACAATATAAGATTGATTGCAATGACAGCTTGAATGGTAGTTGACAAAAATTGGTAGTCACAATACAGCATATGGCTAGCACATAAAAGAAGACAGCAATGAACACAATGATAAGGTTGTTTGATATTACATAAAAATTAGGAGATTGGGTACCACTAGGTACAGAGCAAATTAAAGCTCAGTGTAGGAAACTAAATAGATGAAGTTAGGTACTTTTTGGTTTTGCTTTTAAATAAGGCAAAAGTTTTACAGTTTTTCAATTCACTAGGGAGTGAGTTCCATAGACTAGGTCCCTTAATTTGCATAGAGTGTTTACACAGATTAAGTTTGACCCTGGGGATATCAAAGAGATATTTATTTCTGGTGTGGTGATAATGGGTCCTATTACATCTGTCCAGGGAGAGTTTCAGAGCATGGTTTGCATTTAAGAACAGGGTTTTGTAAATGTAGTTGACACAAGAGAATGTGTGGAGGGAGTTAATATTTAGCAAGTTTAGAGATTTAAACAAGGGAGCTGAGTGTTGTCTGAAAGCAGAGTTAGTTATTATTCTGATAGCAGATTTTTGCTGTGTGATGATGGGCTTAAGGTGGTTTGCAGTGGTAGACCCCCATGCACAGATACCATAATTAAGATAGGGGTAGATTAGTGCATAATATAGTGAGAGGAGAGCAGAGTTAGGAACATAATATCTGATTTTGGAGAGTATACCAACTGTCTTAGAGACTTTCTTAGTTATGTGTTGAATGTGGGTGCTGAAGTTGAGTCTCTTGTCTAGGAATAGGCCAAGAAACTTGCCATCATTTTTATTACTGATGTTAATGTTGTCTATCTGTAGCTGAATTGCATTTGATGATTTGTTTCCAAATAAGATGTAGTAAGTCTTTTCGATGTTTAATGTTAGTTTGTTCGTTGACATCCATAAGTGGACTTTTTTTAATTCATTATTCACAACATTATTTAGTGTATGTGGGTTGAGGTTTGAGTAGATAAGGGTAGTATCGTCAGCAAACAATATAGGTTTGAGAATATTAGAGACATTAGGCAGATCGTTTATATATATAAGAAATAGAAGAGGTCCTAAGATGCTGCCCTGTGGCACTCCAACGGTAATTGGTAGAGTGGAAGAAGTTGTATCATTGATGGTTACATATTGGTGTCTGTCACTAAGATAGGATCGGATGTAGTCAAGGGCAAGGCCTCGGATTCCATAATGCTGGAGTTTAAATAAGAGGTAGTTGTGATTAACAGTATCAAAGGCTTTTCTTAGGTCAATGAAGAGTCCAATCGGAAACTCATTTTTGTCAAGGGCTGAGTAGATAATGTCAAGGAGACTAATGATTGCATCATTGGTACTCTTTTGGGACCGGAAGCCAAACTGGCAGGGGCTGAGTATGTCGAATTTTACGAGGTAGGAATAGACCTGTTTGTAAATAATTTTTTCAAATATTTTTGATAGAATGGGTAGATTTGATATTGGTCTATAATTGTTTATGTCCGCCGGATTGCCTCCTTTATGGACTGGCGTTACTCTTGCTTTTTTGAGGATATCAGGGAAGGTGTGACACTCTATAGATTTGTTGAACAGTAGTGCTATGGGTGGGGCAAGGGCATGGGAGGCTCTCTTGTACACAATGGACGGAATTTCACTGGTGTTCCCTGCCTTGGTTTTTAGAGAGTGTATGATGGACACAACATCTGCCGGGCTGATTGGTGAAAGGAGAAGAGAGTTTGGATAGCTGCCTGAGAGATATGTGTTAATATGTGTCTGAGTCTGTGGGATTTTACTGGCAAGATTAGCACCAACCGATGAAAGGAAACTATTAAATTCATTTGCCATTTCTAAATCAGTTGACGGTATATCCCCATCCTTGTAGAGTTTAATTTGGTTATGTGAGTGTTGTTTAGTTCCTAGGATACTAGAGATAGTTTTCCAAGTGTTTTTCATGTTACCTTTTGCTTCATTGAATCTATTCACATAATATGCAAGTTTTGCCTTTCTTATGATACTGGTAAGCATTGATGAGTACCTTTTAGCTACTTCCCTTGAAACTAGGCCAATCCTAACTTTCTTTTCATATTCATGTTTCTTGTTGATTGAGTTGAGAATGCCATTTGTGAGCCATGGATTGTTTAATCTTTTGTCAGTTACTTGCTTTGTAAGAAGGGGACAATGAAGGTTGTAGAGGCTTAGAGTTTTGGAGAGGAAGAGGTTAGCTAATGAATTTATATCATGGGTATTAATGAATTCAGAATCCCAATTAATATTGTGAAGTGCCTCTGTAAGATTGTCTAAAGCTGATTCACTGTGTAGCCTAAATGAAAATTTCTTGCTTTTTGGTGGTGTTATGTCCATGTTCACTATGAGAAAGGTAGGATAGTGGTCAGTTGTTCTGTCGTAGATTATACCAGATACAAGGGGAGCTGTTATGTTTGTCCATATGTGATCCAGGGTAGTGGCTGATGTTTGAGTGACTCGGGTAGGTTTGGTGATAGTGGGGATTAGCATACAGGAGTTCATGCTGTTAAGGAAATAGTCAACTTGAGAGCAGTTTTGTTGACCCAGGTCAATATTAAAGTCTCCTCCCAGAATGATGTGGTTTTTGTTGAGATTGTTGTTTATAATAAGATTCCTTAGGTTGTCTGAGAAAGAAGCTATGTTAGTATTAGGAAATCTATAGATGGCTCCAATAGTCAAAGAGGATTTAAGGGATTTAATTGTAAACTGAGCAAAAGTATATTCACAGTAGTCATCTCTGTCACTAATAACACTGTTGCAGATAAATGTATCTCGGTAATATATAGCTGTGCCACCACCTTTTTTATTAGGCCTACAGTTATGAATGGCTTTATAACCAGCTAAGTTGTAGAGTTGGGTATAGTCTTTATTTAGCCAAGTTTCTGTTAAAATAATGAACGATAGGTTAGTACCTAGTGCTGTGAGTAGTGCATTTAAATCGTCAAAATGTTTACCAAGTGATCTAACATTTTGGTTATAAACTGATAGACAGGTGCTATTTTGGAGTTTGTTTTTAGCCTGGTGTGCTGTGAAATACTTACAATAATGATGATCAATGTGCTGGTTGGTATAGATATGAGACAGAAGATTTTGATCAGGATCAATATCAGTGTGCATAGAGATGCAGAGGGATCACGATACAAGATACACGATAAAGCAAAACACAAGAATAAAAGCAGATACAATAAAATAGTAACAATTTAGAAGTAAAATAAAGATCCAATAGATAGCCAGGGAGGACACAGAAGTTACATAAAATAAAACACAAAAAATCAGTAGAGACTGACAATATAAATGTAAAATAAAAAATAATAAGAAAAATAATAATAATCAGTCTCCGTGGTGTAGTGGTAAGACACTCGCCTGGCGTTCCGCGAGCGCTATGTCATGGGTTCGTATCCTGGCCGGGGAGGATTTACTGGGCGCAATTCCTTAACTGTAGCCTCTGTTGAACGCAACAGTAAAATGTGTACTTGGATGAAAAAACGATTCTTCGCGGCAGGGGATCGTATTCCAGGGACGATAGGATTAAGGACTTGCCCGAAACGCTACGCGTACTAGTGGCTCTACAAGAATGTAACAACTCTTGTATATATCTCAAAAAAAAAAAAAAAAAACTAAATCGCGTCTTCTCGCTCAGCCAGGCTTGCAGACGGAAGGTTACATGTATAAATATGAAAGTTGCCCATACTATTTTACGTTTTCTTTCTTCATGTAACCCCTTCCAACCCAAACTGTTTTGCAGGTAAACTGCTCTAAACTTATAATAGTCTTCGGTAATAATTATGTTAAAGTTATATTTTTCTGAGACAGTGTAAAAGAAATAATATATTTAACAGGACAGAAAAAAGTTTATTAATATTAAATTGTTTTTGACTCAAAGTAATAAATATTTTTGTAAATTTATAAATCATTGCATAAAATAATCAGGTCTTCATTTATTGTTGTATTATTTCAATAAAATGGGCAATCTTGCTTTTCTTTTCTACCCCAAAAACTTTAACTTCAAATAACTTTTTAGATGGATAAGAAATCCAAAAGTTCTAATACTAATATAAGGCCTTGCTTTTTAAAGTTAATAAGTTAAATATTTAACCTTTTTTTATTCTTAAAAGTGTCAGGAGAGATGATGAGTCCTTCCACCAGTGTGGTAGACAATTTATATGACAAGGACGCTGTGGATCACTAATTTACTGTGCTTAGAGGGAGGCGGGGACGGCCTCACCATAGCCCGTGCTACTTGGAACTTTTTGTTCTAGGAAGCGAATGTTAACAAGAACAACAGGGAGGCGGGACGGTGTAATATCTCAGTTGGGCAAGTGTTTATATAGATATACATACACACACATTTATGACCGAGAGGGTAATATTAATAATTCTAACACGAGTCTTCTCTATATT
Source organism: Procambarus clarkii (assembly GCF_040958095.1). NCBI lineage: Eukaryota > Metazoa > Arthropoda > Malacostraca > Decapoda > Cambaridae > Procambarus > Procambarus clarkii. The sequence goes on along the minus strand of NC_091168.1, from coordinate 30,928,695 downwards.
TCTTACGTTCTTTTTCTCTGTCGAGGGTAATTGATAAATTAACTCTCCAAAATTTATTCTTTATTCCTGGTCTGACGCCTGAACACGTTTCGTAATGCTTATTACATTTTCAAAGACTTAGTTTACACATAAAATACATTCAAACTTATACTCGTTTTGGGTGAGGTGATATGGTACAAAAGTTTTGGATGAGGTGACAAAGCTATGACAGAACACGAAACAATGGGTATGAGAACATAAAAATGGAAGTAACTGCAGAAGGCTTATTGGCCCATACTTCCTCTTGTTGTTTCCATGTTGGTTGGGGGTCTTGAAGTGGGTAGAATATAGTTGTGTATTAATTGGCTGTTGATTGCTGGTGTTAACTTTTTGATGTGTAGTGCCTCGCTGATGTCGAGTTTCCTGCTATCGCTGTATTTTTCAATGATTTCTGTGTTGCTTGTTAAGACTTCTCTGGTGATGGTCTGGTTGTCAGAAGAGATTATATGTTCCTTGATGGAGCCCTGTTGCTTGTGCATTGTTAATCGCCTAGAAAGAGACGTCGTTGTCTTGCCTATATACTGAGTTCTTTGAGGCTTACAGTCCCCAAGTGGGCATATGAAGGCATAGACGACGTTGGTTTCCTTCAAGGCGTTCTGTTTGGTGTACATAATGGGATCGGGGATTGAACCTTATAATTCATTTAGCTAAGCAAGTTACAGTATTGATGAGTTACAAAAATTCAATTCCCATCAACAGTGTGTTCGAGACTGACCACTACTCATGTGACAATGTCCTTTGAATTTTGTAACTAGCTCATCAAAATTGTAACCTACTTGGCTAAATGAATTTTGGGGTTCAGTCCATAACAGGCGTACCGTAACCCCCTCGCAAATATGGACGAGACTGGTCTAAAACATCTTGCTTAATAGTTTTATATGTTTAGAATATATATGGACAATATATCCACCAAAAATTTTTATTGTCACTAAATTACTTGTTATTAGATTTAACGTAGGTGTGTTTATTTAAGACAAATAATAAAAGTATTAACAAAGATAGTAATTTTGTATGCAATTATTTTTGTGTTTATCTAAAATATAATTTTATATTTTAACTTTTTAATACAAATACTTATACACTTTTATATATAATAATATAAGTAATATTATCAACAACTTCAGTAAATTATCTGTTCAACTCAATTATTATTTATGCCTATTATAAACTTTAGAGTAGTTAACCAATAATATTGTCCCGGGTAATATAGAAAATGTAATTTTATTAGGAAAATATTTTTAATTTTTAATTGTCTACCGTAGAAAACCTCACATCTTTTATTTAGATAAACAAGGGCTCTTATATTCTTGTGCAGCCAGTCAGGCATTAGCACGCAGAGCGTTTCGGGCAGGTCCTTAATTCTACAGCCCTAATTTCCTCTGGAATACGACCCGACAAATCTTTGGTTGTTAAAGGATTTGGTGGGTCGTAGTCCCGGGAACATAGCATTAAGGACACTGGTGACTGAGCAAGAATGTAACAACTCTTGTATAAACAAAATATAATTTTAGTATTGTGACGATAATCTCCTTCAAGAGATTGAGCCTGCTCTTCCCTCCATAATTACGTCTTCACAATTATATAAAAAGACTATGGAAGAAATGTCCAACAACGGCAACAACACCAGCAAGGCTTGCCAGGGTGAGCAAAACGTATGCAGCCAGCCACCTGTTCGAACTCCAACCACCAAACTACCCGTTGATCGCTACGGCTCCGCTGATTGGTCGCCGGTCTGGCTGCACCTGCCTCGCCCCCCCCCAATACTACCTGATGTCTGGGGTCGCCCCAACATCAGTCCTCAGAATGTTCAGTGCTTTCGTGGCCATCACACCTCCCAGCTAGACTCTAGCGTGTACTGAGAGAGGTGGTGGCTTTAAGCCAATATTCCAGCACCTCCCACTTAACTTTTATTGCACTTCTTGTTATTTTGCCTTAACGTAACTTTTCATTGTGTCATTTAATTATTCTTATTATTTTGATTGATTTTATTATAAGAATTTGTTTGTGCATTATTTTCATGTTTTGATTTATTTAACGTAATTAAAATTTCATTGTTAAAGTTTACTTGTGTTTTGTGTGTCTTCTCCTTACCTTACCACAGACGAAGTTCCAGTTTTTTCTATTTTTTTTTATAACTATGTGACGAGGCCATACCCCTAGCCTTAAACAGCCGAACACCAACGCGTTACCGTCACAGTATATAGAAAAAATATATAATAAAAAAATAATAATTATTAATTTAAGCAACAACTTTACATAATAATAATTAAGCAACAACACAATATAATAATAATTTAAGCAACAACAGAATAATTTATGGGGTATTATATTGATGCTCCCTTTACTGTTATATTAACCAAAGCGCTATGCGTCTTAGTCGCTTTGCAAGATTGTAAGAACACCAATGTTATGTACGCCTACAACCCAGTGTACCTTCTTGTATATAAATAAACAATTAATAAATGTTGACGTCAAAGTGACATCTCTTGGCCCTTTTTGAACCCTTCTTGGTTTGTTGACATTTCATCATTTTGTTGTGTCCAGGAGGCGGCCGCGCTAGCGAGGCAGGAGTCTTGCTGTTTTGTTTATTTCCTGTAGATCTTCACCCTTTTATTAGGTAAGCTTATGTTTACCTGAAGGGCCACTATCTCTAGCGGCCTCGATTGGGACAGGAAGCTGGCGGCTCGTCAAAGGCACCACCATTATTGTTTCGGGGGGGGGGGGAACTTTGACAAGTTACCGGCTTCCTGTCCTCATCGAGGCCACTAGTGTGTTAGTGGCCTCAGGAAAGGTAATTTATTTAAATTATGCCATGGAGGGTTAGGTTATTGGGCAGTGCCACTCATTCTGCCAGTGAACATACAACCTTAGTGACAAGCAGGAAAGTCTTTCCTCGATGAACTTAACCTGCTTGAGCAGACCCGGGAGCTCCTGCCTGTAGGGATGTTACCTCCCTTGGTGGAAGAGCCATCTAAGATGGTCATAAACGAGACGATCAAGTCCAACATGATACCACAAAAAATGAGGCATAAGTATCTTGAGGAAATGTATAAAGATGCTGGAAATTAATAAAGTCAAATCTACACTATTGGATCATCATATCCTACTAATGGCAGGGCTGGAGCAACATTTACCTGAATTTACCTGAGGGCCACTAATACTAGTGGCCTCAACAAGGATAGAAAGCTGGTGGCTTGTCATTTGCCCTTTTCCAAGCTTATTTTAATTCCCAACAGAGTTTTGGCATTTACGGCATCGGCGGGTAGGCAGTTCCTTGGGTTTATAATCCTATGAGTGAAACAGCATCTAATGAACAAATCCACAAGGGCCGTGACGAGGATTCGAACCTATGTCCGAGAGCATCCCAGACACTGCCTTAATCGACTGAGGTACAACATGGTAGCTCAGCATCTCCTGTTTTCTGTCCTGCATTGAAGGCCAGGTCCCAAATTTGCACTGTAAAATATTCAAATTAAATTTTTTTATTCAGGTAAAAGTACATAGAAGATGAGTTACAAACATAATGTTGGATTTATTAATAGAGCTAGTACATACAATACCTAAAGCCACCAATACACACAGTGTTTCGGGCAATAACAACATACTAGGGCGAAAGATACAGAAGGAAATGCAGAATAAAGCCAGTGAGGAGTAGAGGTGCCATAGACACAATCAGAGAACACTGTCTGAACATTAGAGGTCCACAGTTCTTCAACACCCTCCCAGCAAGCATTAGAAATATTGCTGGAACAAAGGTGGATGTCTTCAAGAGGCACTTAGGGCACTTTCTTACAAAAAGTGCTGGACCAACCAGGCTGTAGCGGATATGTGGACCTGTGAGCTGCTCCAAGCAACAGCCTGTTGGACCAAGTTATCACATGACAAGTCTGGCCTCAGGCCGGGCTTGGGTAGTAGAAGAACTACTGAAACCCTCTCCAGGTATGCTCCAGATAATGCATGCAGAGCTAACTGCCATTATTATGGCATTAAGATTTCTTGAAAGAAACATTAGAGGTGCAGTGATCTACACTGACTCAAAAGCAGCACTATAAAGCCTTAGAAAAAAACAGGCAGAAAACCAAGCAATAGTGGCTGAAATCAAGAGAGTGGTGAGAGTATTAACCAATCAGGGAAGGGTGATCCAACTTCTGTGGATTCTCTCTTGTTGGAATCTATGGACACAAATGAGGAGATGCTGAGGGCACTGACAGAGACCATATTGAATACTGTACTTCATATCCAAGACTCTTCTACAAATTAGAGGCATTATCAGACAAGACCACACACTAGAAAGTGAAGGGACGACTACGTTTTGGTCTGCCCTGGACCATTCTTAAGTCGATTGTGAGACTTGAGAATGGTCCAGGACGGACCGAAATGTCGCCATCCTTTCACGTTCTAGTGTGTGGTCTGGTCAACATACTTCAGCCACGTTATTGTGACTCATCGCCTGCATTATCAGACAACATGACCATGACAAGGTAACTAAGGAAAAGAGGATAGAAGAACAAATTTGTGAATCTGTACACTGGTACAATGTGGTTGCAGCTGGCAATCCCAATCATTATAATACTGTAGTTAGAAGTCCACAAAGTGGATGTGCGGCTGGTGTTTTTATAGCATTCCTGAGTAATACATAATAACACAAATAATAATGAATACGTACGTTATTATGCTCTATTTTGGTATATATCATACAAATACATTGTCCAATGGTAATACCTGTTATTTTCACCAATGTCCACAATTTTTTTTTTTTAGGGGAGATTTTTTGAGTTTTTGTTTGTTTATTATGTGATATTGTTGTAACCTGTACATCCGGGAGAATGCATACCCTTCCATAACTACGTGAAGTTAGAATTAAATTGGTCAACAAATAAATCGGTCATAACTGGAAGAACTTGGGACTTTGAATTTTTTTTGGCTGATTTTTTCACAGATTTCAAACTCTATTTTATTTGTTTCTTTAGATTTTTTTTTATTAGGGACCAGATTAGGGCTTTTTGACTTATATAAAGTATACCCTAAATATATACCCTAAATCATTATAATTATTACAATTATCCTATATTTTGTTTTTTTGGGGGTTATATTTTCTTGACTTCATTTCAACATATATTGACCTAAAACTTTCACATATTTGAGTATGAATGCCAAACAATGTTTATTAATTAAATTAAAACATACAAATAAATTAATGAATTAGAACAACCTTATACATTGTCGATAACTTGAACTTGAGTTTCAACATTGAGTCAGCTTAAAAAAAATTCAGTTTTCGACTGATTCTCACCATTTTTACATATTCAGTAGTGTGTGCTGTTGTCTGTTCTACACTCCTATTAGAATGGATTTTTTATAAACTCTAAATGTTTTGAGTTATAAATTTTGTTATCTGAATTTGGTGCATATTTCAAATGCCATATTGACAATTTTTTTACATTAAACTATACTGAAAATCTATATTCTAAATCTATTAAAATGAAGCTCATATACTATTCTGAGAGCATAATAACACTTAATGAACAATTTGTGATATTTAATATTTTTGCAGCTGATCTGAAAATCTGAAACTTTCAATATTAAATTATATAATTATTTTTAATTTTCTTGTTTTTCAAGTTACGTTGATGATCATTTAGACAAAGTTGGAGTGTTTGTCTAGTAGATTATGCACAAAAAATTTGAAAGCGTTAGAACAACTTTGAAAAATTTAAATTATGGTGCCATTGGGCCCTGTCATATATATACGCCATGCACAGTTTAAGGGTTAATTAATGAGTTGCTTAAGGAAGCAATCGTCTATTAATTCAAGAAAAATCTTCTGCTTCGTTGAATAAATCCACAAGGCCTGTGATGAGGGTTCAAACTTTCGTCCAGGATGATCCCAGACGCGCCCACCCAGACGCAGGTCTGTGTACAGTATTCACCTAGTTGTGTTTGCGGGGGTTGAGCTTTGCTCTTTTGGCCCGCCTCTCAACTGTCAATCAACTGTTTACTAACTACTATTTTTTTTTCCAACCCCCCCCCCCCCCCCCAGGAAACAGCCCATGACAGCTGACTAACTCCAAGGTACCTATTTACTGCTAGGTAACAGGGGCATTCAGGGTGAAAAAACTTTGCCCATCTGTTTCTGCCAGGTGTGGGAATCGAACCCACGCCACAGAATTACGAGTCCTGCTCGCTATCCACCAGGCTACCAGGCCCCCCGGTGTGTGAGAGCAGTAGCAATCCTGGTTGCAATTCTTATACCATGTCATGGCGCAGTCGATTAAGGCGCATCTGGGATCATCCTGCAAGTAAGTTCAAACCTTCAACACGGCCCTTGTGGATTTATTCATTTGATATATCACACTATTGTGATTTGTGTGTACTTACCTAATTGTGCTTGCGGGGGTTGAGCTTTGGCTCTTTGGTCCCACCTCTCAACTGTCAACTGGTGTACAGATTCCTGAGCCTACTGGGCTCTATCATATCTACATTTGAAACTGTGTATGGAGTCAGTCTCCACCACATCACTGCCTAAAGCATTCCATTTATTAACTACTCTGACACTGAAAAAATTCTTTCTAACGTCTCTGTGGCTCATCTGGGTACTAAGTGTCCACCTGTGTCCCCTTGTTCGTGTTCCACCCGTGCTGAAGAGTTTGTCTTTGTCCACCCTGTCAATTCCCCTGAGAATTTTGTAGGTGGTTATCATGTCTCCCCTTACTCTTCTGTTTTCCAGGGATGTGAGGTTCAGCTCCTTTAGCCTTTCCTCGTAGCTCATTCCTCTCAGTTCCGGGACGAGCCTGGTGGCATACCGCTGAATCTTTTCTAGCTTTGTCTTGTTTAACTAGGTATGGACTCCAGGCTGGAGCTGCATACTCCAGGATTGGTCTTACATAAGTGGTATACAGGGTTCTGAAAGATTCCTTACACAAGTTTCTAAAGGCAGTTCTTATGTTGGCCAGTTTAGCATATGCCCCTGATGATATTCTTTTGATGTGGGCCTCTGGGGATAGGTTCGGTGTGATATCAACCCCCAAATATTTCTCTCTATTTGACTCTTGCAGGATTTCACCTCCCAGATGATACCTTGTGTTCAGCCTCCTGCTCCCTTCGCCTAATTTCATCACCTTACACTTTCCTGAGTTGAACTTTAGCAGCCATTTTCTAGACCATTCCTCCAGTTTATCCAGGTCATCCTGTAGTCTCTGTCTATCTTCATCCGTCTTGATTATCTGTATTCTTGTGTATTCTAATTCATTATTCCCTGTTCTGTTAAGCCAGTTTATTCCACTAAAATTAAAGTCACCCATAACAAATACTGTTTGACTTAGATGCTCTAGATATTGTATTACATCCCATGGATGCTTTGCTTCCATTCTAAGTTTGGTGGCCTGTATATAACTCCTATTATAAGTTTTTTAGATTTTTTGTTTAATTTTAATCAAATAGTTTGTGTGTGGCTCAGTTTTGATTCCCTCTTTGAGACTGTATTTCAAATTTTCCCTAACTAAAGTATCTACTCCCCCTCCTCGTCTAATATATCTATCTGTATGAAATAGTTTAAATTTGTTTATTTGATATTCAGCTAATAGTTTTCTGTTTTCTATATTTATCCATGTTTCTGTAAGCGCAATAACATCTATTGTTGTGCAGATAAGAGCATTAAATTTTTTTACTTTGTTTCTTAGATTCCTACTGTTCGTATAATACTATACCTTAAGTGTATTGCTATTTTGAGGTGTTTCTCCTTCCCTGTTCCTTTTACCAATTTTTCCCCCGCCATTGTTCAGGTAAACTTTTTTTTTTTTTTTTTTTTTTGAGATATATACAAGAGTTGTTACATTATTGTACAGCCACTAGTACGCGTAGCGTTTCGGGCAGTTCCCTGGAATATGATCCCCTGCCGCGAAGAATCGTTTTTTCATCCAAGTACACATTTTACTGTTGCGTTAAACAGAGGCTACAGTTAAGGAATTGCGCCCAGTAAATCCTCCCCGGTCAGGATACGAACCCATGACATAGCGCTCGCGGAACGCCAGGCGAGTGTCTTACCACTACACCACGGAGACTGTAAAATTGTTTCCATTGTTCAGGTAAACAATGTAATGGGAGACTTTGTAAGGATTATATCTTATTAAACAGAAGCCGTGAAGATATAGTTTACAATGTTTATTGTTATAAACTGAGTTATATCGTACTGTGACAACTGTAACCTTGAAGCATCTATGCTACAAACTAACAATCATTAGCTACACCAACTACATAAGTACTGTACTATTGTTGGGTGGTTTAAACATTTGTGAAATAAATAGTATACTTTTCTAAATAACATAAACAATTTCTGTGCATACTTAACTTAATACATTTATTAATCTAATTACGTGATCAATAAAACATTTTGAGTACTGTATTTACTGATCAATAAAACATTTCGAGTACTGTATTTATTGAACGGTAAAACATTTAGAGTAGTGTATTTATTGGTCAATAAAACATTGCGTATTGTATTTACAGATCAATAAAATATTTTGAGTACCTGCCATACTGTTTACTAAAGCCCAAAAATGTACCTTTGACAACTGTAATTTTCCTGTCCCTATCATTGCCACTAGAGTTGGCAGACCTCAGGTGACTATTACAGAAGTGTGTTTTGCTGTTATAGGTTTCAATGAAGCAATACATACTGCACATTGTTATAAATAGGATTACTTTTCAGTACTTTTATGTTGCACGAAGTAGCAGTTTACAGTGTGAGTGTATGTTGCCAGTTCAGTCAGGTTAAGCACTGTTGCATCTGATCATTAAATGGATGGTAATCAGTGGCTAGGGGGTTCCTGGATAAGTGATACATCAGTTTATCTGTGACAGGGTATACCAGTGTGCACATACTGATGCAAAAGACCACACTACAGGGTACAGAACAACACAATAAAGGGTATAGAACACTTCAGTAAAGGGTACAAAACAATATTGTAAAGGGTACAGAACAATACAGTATAGGATATAGAACAACAGAGTATGGGATATAGAACAATACAGTAGACGGTATTTAAACCTCAGTACAGGGGTTCGCATATCATAGTATTAGGATATCAAACGGCACATTAGAGGGTATTGAACTTGAACAACACAGTAGAGGGTATCAAACAACAGTAGGGAGTATTGAACAACATGGTAGAGGGTATAGAACAGCACAGTAGAGGGCATCAAAAAACACAATAGTGGATATAGAGCAGCACAGTAGAGGAGTATTGAACAACACACACAAGTTCATGTGTGTTCTATTCTAGTTCATGCAAAATAGAATCAGTGAAGAGCAAGGGTGCCAGAAGCACAATCAGAGAACACTGTATAAGCATCAGAGGTTCGCGGTTGTTTAACATACTCCCAGCTTGTATAAGAAATATTGTCGAAACAAACGTGTACCCATCTTCAAGAAAAAACTAGATAGTTTTCTTCAAGGAGTGCCGGACCAACCAGGCTGTGATGGATATGTGGACCTGCGGGCCGCTCCAAGCAACAGCTTGTTGGACCAAGCTCTCACAAGTCAAGCCTGGCCTCGGGCCGGGCTTGGGAAGTAGAACAACTCCCAGAACGAATAAATCCACAAGGGCCGTGATGAGGGTTCGAACTTACGTCCAAGATGATCCCAGACGTGCTTTAATCGACTGTGCTACGACATGGTGTAAGAATTGCAACCAGGATTGCTACTGCTCTCATGCAGGTAGAGAGCAGGTAACACAATAGAGAGTATCGAACAGCACAGTAGAGGGTATCGAACAACACAATAGAGGGTATCAAACAGCACAGTAGAGGGTATTGAACAACAAAATAGAATGTATAGAACAGCACAGTGGAGGGTATACATTCAATCTGTTCTCTTACAAATAACGTCTGAATTTGGCCTTTTGCCCGTATGGCCAAAAACGGATGTAATTTGAAAATAAAAAATAATTGAAAATAAATTTTACAGTTTTATTTTCTCAAAAACAGCAAGTTAAGAGTCCTCTGGTAGGTTAGGAGGGCAAGAAGTTCTCCCAAGATTTCAAAAGTCATGAAAACCATTAATTGAAAGTTTCTTCTAACCTAACCAAGTAAACCGGAGGACTAAAACAGAAAATGGGTCAGTTCATCACTTTCGTGAGCTGATTTAATTTTTATTTATTTATTTATTTATTTATATACAAGAAGGTACTTTGGGTTTTAGAGTACAGAGATTTGAAGTTTTACATTCTTGTAAAACCACTAGCGCGCATAGCGTTTCGGGCAGAAACGCTATGCTAACGCTTCATTTCAAATTACGTCCATTTTTGGCCATAACACACATACAAGCAAAAAGCGACGTTATTTTAAGAGGACAGGTTGGTACATTAGAGGTGTGTGGAGCAACACTGTATTATGTGATTATGAAACTACAGTAATTTGCTTAGTTCTCTCTGTGTTTACTTCAGTCACTCAAAGTATTATAGAAATAAATTTTTCTTTGTGAAATTATTAGTAATTTTACACAAAGTACAAGATACTAAACTCAAGAATATTTTCTGAGTAAATATTTTGATTTTCAAAATATAGATTATGATAAACTAAGACATCTGTTCATAATTATTTAATACAAAGTATATGCTTATATCTTCTATCTTTATAATAAGAATTATTACATTTTTTTTTAACTATTAAAATTTGTATCAAATTATACCCACATATACATTGTAAATCACGAGTAAAACACTATGGTTATCTTGAATAACTGCCCCAAGCATGATATATTCAAATAGAGATTTTGAATATGGATTGATGAGGCAGTAGTTATTTATACAAATCATTTTGGTCTTATCATTCAAGTGTTCTAATGTAATTAAAGTACTCAGATAAAGGTCCTAATACTGTACAGTGTCAATGGCACAAAATCCATATTATTTTGTGTTTCTAATGAGACCTTTAGTATTTTAATAATCTAGGGTTTTAAATGCACAGTACAACCTTAGTTCGATGAATCTCACTTCGGCAAATCTCGGTTGCAATTATTCGGGGTTGGTCCCATGTAGTTCATCAAATTGAGATTGGACTGTAAATATAGCTGGCTAGTAACCCAACCCCACACATGAAATGATAGGAAAATGACAACAATTCAGCCCACCCTGGATTAAAAGGGCATCACCTTCACGTATGGGTCAAGGTTACTATTTTTTAGCCATATTATTGTGACATTCTATGCATATAGTTGGCTGCCATCAAGTGACTTTAATCCACAAGATGCATGTTCTACAGCTTGCATAAAATTATGTAAATACAGTATCTATGAGTGTGTATGTATTGAGTATATATACTGTACTTTATAGCAGTAGCAGCACAGTTACACCCCATCTAGACTATACAATATATTGTACTCTCTATAGAGAGTACAGTATGTAGCTTGGATGGGGTGTAACTGTAAAACAGCACAGTTACACCACTAGTCTGTTTAAACTATTATACTCTAAACGTAAAGATGATATCCGGGATACTTATTGTTTATGATGACACTTCATCATTTAGCGATGATAAGATCACACACACAAGTCATTTCACTTCGTTTTATTAGTCCTGAGGTTTATGCAGTTGATATTACCTCATATTATTATTTGATTTATGAAAATGTTTGTATATTTTTCTCACACACGACTACAAAATCAATTTCAAAAAGAACAATTACAGCAACAAAAAATGTCTAGACAAGTATCTTGCAAAAGAGATAATAGGTATCTAAAACAAATTGAAAAGCATTTATTTGTAGTTCTATTTGACTAATCTTCGATTATTATTACAGTATCTTCAACCACTGTCAATGAATTATTGGCTGCAAGGTGCCACAGTTATTTGCAAGCCTCTATAGGAGTGTACAGTACAGTACTCTGCTTCATTCTGATTAACTAAATAGTTTTTAACATCCCTTTTAGGGGATTTTTACTGTTCATCTCGCACTGTTTCCTGGATATTTTGATTACCTTCTTGGTTTGATACTGGATGTTCAATATTAGATGGCACAAAATTTGTTATTTCACTAATGCCATCGAGGGGTAAAACATCTTTAAGAGGCTTTCTGTTGCCATTAGAAGCAGAACGATTCTGATGTGAACCAGTTTTCCTATTTCGACCACGAGGAGTACGATTCTCACGACAAATCTTGCGGCAGTTCTTGCCGCAGTTACCGAGACAAGTCTTTCCACGATTCTTCTTACATCTTTTGCTACAGTTTTTTCTGCATCTTTTCTGGCAACTCTTTGGGCGAGTTTTAATATTTCCATTAGATCCTTCATCTTCGGTCCGTTGTTTAGTGAGTGGCGTAGCCTCTAAGTTGTTTGTAATCAGATTGGGGTCAGAACAGTTCAGGCCACGACGAAACATCTTCAGAGCTTGACGTAAAGGCTGCAAAAATATAAAAATTCCATTAGATATGCCAAAAAGATTTTGTCATGAAGTATCTTTTCAAGAAGCAATTTAAAGACTTGAAAATTAAATAAACTTTTTTTATTGCAGTCAAGTAAGCTGTATCTTGGGATGAACTACCAAGAAAAGAAATTGTTGTAAAGAAAACTAAGTTTTATTATTAATCTAAAGCACACAAAAGGTGTATATAAAAGTATGGAAAAGACAACTTTAGGTGCTGACAACCAACACATTCTCCTTAACCGCTCAACTGCACAACGCACATGCACTGCAGGCCCTCAACGGGGGGTCGGGTATTTGTATTTTTCACGTTCCATTCAAAACTGGCGCGCGGTGACCCCGGTACGAAATGGATGCATGGTGGCCCCATTGATCGTCCGCCATCTTGAAAAAAAAATCCCAGCATGCCCTGCGGCCGTGGGGAACCTCAGTTTCAAAGCAACAACCATGTCTGACGAATCGTCTTCGAGCTCCCGCTCCACTGTGACCCGCGGTCATGGAAAACGACTCTCTGAGGAGGAGATACGCGACCTTTTGTACGATGACGGTGCTATGGATGATGACTTAGACTATGATCCAGAGAAAGACCTTACACAGAGGTCTGATACGAGTGAGGGAGAGACTGAGGTGGATGATGTGGCGAGCGTGTACAGTACACGCGCCTTGCCCGGCCTGCCTCGCCGCCCTGGGTTAACACCGTTATCATCACCACCATCATGTATGTCCCCAGATGCAAGTTTATTCAGTGACAGTACATACGATGAATCTTTCTTGGGCTTTAGTGACATAGGCTCCGATACGAGTAGTGTGGACAACCCGAGTACAAGCAGCGAGGGTATTACCAGGCAGGGTTTTGCTGCCTCAGCAACACATCGTGGCAGGTGGCAGCGTGTCTCGCAGCAACAGGACAATGACGACAGTTGCCCCTCAACATTAGGTGTTCGTGGTAGGCGTGTTACGTAAATCTGCCTCATCGCCTACCATACCCTCACGCAGCTCCAGCACCAGATGATGTAGCCATGTTTTTGGTGCTCGTGGTGGTGTTGGAGCCATCAACAAACCCCCGGGTGCACTTGTGTGGGAGGATTGTGCCACATTTGTCCCACGAATACCAACGTTTGATGCCACTACTGGGGATGATATGGCAGAAATGGAATATTTCCAGGCGTATTTCGACAACAAATTCATGACCTATTTTGTGACGGAGACAAACAGGTATGCTCACAGCCTCATAGACGCCGTCATTTTATCTGCCTCACGCCTCGCGCAATGGAAGGACACGACAATTGATGAAATGTATGTGTTTCTGGCACTCAGCATGATGATGAAGCACTCTGAGAAAGCTGTCATCCAGGATTATTGGAGCAAAGACAGCCTTGTTCCATCGCTCGTGTTCATCCGATATGTCGCGTGATAGATTCCTCTTGATTCTCAGGTGCCTGCATTTCGAGAATAATGCAAATGAGGACAGACACGACAGACTGTGGAAGGTACGGAAGGTGTTCAATGACATGAGAGGCAGTTCAGGGATTATTTTGTACTTGCACAGAATGTGGTAATCGACGAATCACTAGTACTGTTCAAGGGGTGACTGGCATTCAAGCTGTACATCCCATCAAAGCGGCACCGTTTTGGACTGAAGTTTTTCGTGCTGTGCGACTGTGAGACTAGTATGGTCTTGGACATGATTTTGTATTCTGGTACAGACATCGACATACCAGCTCACGACCCACACGGGTTCTCCGGCAGTGTCGTAAAAACCCTGATGGAACCGTTGCTGAACAAGGGGCATATACTGTTCACCGACAACTATTACACCAGCCCTATGTTGACCAGATACCTCCTTGCCCACAACACCGGCGTATGTGGCATTGTGAAGGCCCACAGGAAGGAAATGCCAGTGTTTGGCATTGGAAAAGCAGTGGGTGACTGCCAGCTGTGCAAGTGTGACAATATGCTGTCAGTGCGGTGGAAGGACAGTGCTTCACAGACTTGCGTGCGCAAGTCTGTGAAGTGGACGAAAAAGTTCTTCTTCCACTTAATAGATGTTGCAGTGCTCAACTGCTTCAATATGTACCTGGTAAAATTTGGCAGGAGACCGCCAATATGTACATTCAGTGCTGGTGTTGTGTCACAACTGCTAGTAGAGTATGGCAAGGAGGGCTCCGTTGCACCATGCGGGGTGTAAGCAACAATGCCACACGCAGCTCCAGACAGACTGAGCAGTAACAAGAATTTTGGAGTACATACACATACTCGAGTATATGCCAGGCACAGCATCACGGGAGAAGGGTAAACGTGTGTATGTAGTATGCAGGAACGCTACCCGCAGAGAACAAAAGCGTAGATGCATCAGCACCTGGTGCATGGAGTGCAAGGTGCCACTATGCCCCGTTGGCTGTTTCGCAGCATATCACACTCGCGGAGTTCTGAGTGTGTTTATGGTCTGTATATATAGTGTGTGAGACTGTATAGTGTGTATATAGGTTGTAAATATAAATATATTAGCTTGATACATTGGAAATATGTGCAGGATAGGTGAACACATTTGTGATGCATGTAACAGTGTGTCTACGGACAGTACGGATGTTCTACTGCCATAATATAGTGTACGTGTTCATTATACATAGGATTAGCACGTAAAAACACATAAGTTGTATTTGGAACTGTGTGCAGAAAATGAACAAAAATATATTCATGGCAGTGCGCACATACTGCCCTGGGCCCCCTACTGACCCCGGGAGCGTACGCCACGGGCGAACGGGAAATGATGACATCACGCACCAACTTACGGACCCCATAGCAACCAAAGTAAGTACAACTTCGACCTTCTGTTACTACAGTATACCCATACTCAGGGAAAGGCTTTTGACACTTTCAAAACAAAAACAAAAAAAGAATTTTTTACAGAAAATTTATTTCCTGTGCACTGGGGGGGTGCCATATTTGGAAACCATGCAGTTGAGGGGCTAATGGTAGCTGTTGTAGAAAAACAGATCTTAACAAGGTGGCAATAACTAAAAATCAAATAAAAAATCAAATGAAATCAAATGTTTATTCAGGTAAAGTACATACATACAAGGTGAGATACAAACATTGATGGATTTACAGATAGAGCTAGTACATACAAAGCCTAAAGCCACTATTACCCAAAGCGTTTCGAGCAGGACACAAATACTAGATACTTCTTTACAGACCGCACAAACCTAAACCAAGGAGTGATCAAATAGTGCATTATTAAAAATAAAAAAAATAAATAATGTAGTGCAAAAATTTGTGAAATCTTAAAACATTTATCATTTTCCAAAAAAGATTACTGAATTGTCTGAAGATATCTCTGTCACCCCCAAAATAACCTCCCCAAATAATTCCCCCTACTCATTAGTACTTCTTTATACAATTTTATTTATTTTTGAATTGGTAACCTGCTAATCAGAGATAATGCAAAATTCAAACTTATAATAACTTCAATTAACATTGAAGTACATTAGCCATTATCTTGAGGTTATCTTGAGATGATTTTGGGGCTTAGTGTCCCCACGGCTGCTTCCTGTGGGTGGAGGCCTGGTCGAGGACCAGCCTCCACCCACAGGAAGCAGCCCTTGACAGCTGACTAACTCCCAGGTACCTATTTACTGCTAAGTAACAGCAGCATCAGGGTGAAAGAAACTCTGCCCAATGTTTCTCGCCGGTGCCCGGGATAGAGCCCGGGACCACAGGATCACAAGTCCAGCGTGCTGTCCGCTTGGCCACCGGCTTTACCACTAATAAAATATACAGTTGCAATACTGGATTGTATTTTTACCCATTATATAATTAAAATTATTCGTGGTATTATTCAGCTGCGTAACCAGTCTGAATACTGTATCACCTAACCGGTGCTCCTCTATATCCAAAATTATAAGCAATTAGTGTGAGTGATGTATTGTACCATCATTCTAGGTAGAGTTTTCATGGGTTCTGATGGCATTGAAGACCTGTGCCTCATCTGCCACTTTGTAAGGTATTTTGGACCAGGTCAGTGCTTGCATTTTTTGGACGTATGGTGAATTAGTTTCAAGTCATCAATTGCCCTAATCACTTGCAGGTCACCCCCTCTACACCTTGCAGCAGCACTGCACAGTCATTTTCGATGTTAGCTGCCATAATAGGATGTCACCTGTGCACTTTTAGGCCACTGTGTCCAGAATTTGCAAGGTTGTTTTGAGTGTTTCTTGGCTCATTTTCCTGGATCTTAGGCATGATCCTTTCCTGAGTTCAGGGTTTGACTTGCATTTAGCACAGGCACCTCTTACACTCATTAAAAAAAACTCTGCTATTTTGGCTTAACAATTATGTTCGGCTCTTTCCAAAACTGATTTGCAAGGTCCTACAATGTCTTATTCCTCAAAGAATCTGGTAGATCTGGCTGTTATGGGCCAGGCCCACCCTCTTTCTCTGCCTTGGTCGGCCCTGTTGCTGCTGCACCTACGAACTTTGGCTGGCGTAAGAGTGTGTCAATTTTTCCACTGGTTTCTTTTGCACCTTAAGAGCAACCTGGCTCCTGTTTGGGTGATCAGGGCCAAAGTACCCAATAGGCCAAGGAGGCCACGACCTCGGGCCCACCAGCACCAGAGAGCCCCATATGTTTAGCCTTTAAATAGCCACATTGACCAGAGGGTGGAGTCCATTTAGCTGTTTTGGCCTAGAGGGGGCCCAAAAACAGCTAGATCTGGCTCTATGTATGATGTTCACCCCAAACAGTGACTGAGGGCACTTCACTGCTTTCTTCAGTAGACATTCTGGGGATGTATTTTGTGTGGCTCATTTTGCCCAAGTAAAAGACCATAAATGAAATACTGTAGAAAGGAATCCAAAATACATTTTCTCTTGTGCAAAATCTAGAACAAAAACTACATTTTCCAAGGGGCCCTTGTGTAACAGTCGAAGCTGTTTAAGATAGGTGACTGTATTGAAGGTAGTGTGGATACGCCTTTGTACAAAAAATGCAGTGGAGTGGTAGTTCTGCTTTGAAAGGTTGGAAAAGGTTCATCCCAGGAGATTAGAGCAGAGGTGTGGAAGCAAGGATCACCAACTTCTTGTATTTAAATTATCACTTTTGAGAAATTCATGTATTAAAGTAACTGTAATTATTAATAACCTTGTGTACGTAGATTAATTTAACATTATAAATAATCAAATCTCCTCTTTAGTTCAAGATCAGACGACTCGTGTAAGGACTGGCAACACCTGCCTCGCTTAGGTCAGGTCGCCAGCATGAGACTGGTCTCACCCCCCCCCCCCCCCCACCTTCACCCTCCCTCTACTCCATGACTCCTCCTTGCTGTTAATTCAATAATGTAGAGAAATGCAAGTTATCATTCAATATTGTATTCAATAATTTACCTGTTCAAGTATCTAGGTAATTTTCCAGTTGTTCTGGAATGATGATTAGGTCGCCTTCAGCGATCAGTACAAGATTAATCTTTGTTAATCATCCTTGAAGATTAATTTGGCAACTAGCCTAGGTCAGTCTCAGCTTGAGAGAGCAGGCTAAGAAGTTCAGTGTGGTTTGAACAGTGACTGGAGGAGGTGGCTCTTCCCTGGGGGGAGGTCAAGGTCATGACCTCTGGCCCAGGACTTTGCAGGGGGAAGAGGGGTAAGGTTAAGTCTCAATGTTAATGTATTGTTTAATAAACGTCATGTCATTTGCCAAAATTAGGATATAGTCAGCTAGAGAGTGTTCAATTATAATTAATTTGTGCTGTAATAAATTTGATTATTCATTTATTCGTGTTTAGTGAGTTCCCTTTCTTGTGTTTCATGATTATGTGGATCTTGAGATCCTTGGCTTTGGGCGATAACACCTTGGGTTCTCTGTAAGTTTCTTTATCTTTTCAATAGATGTTCCCTTGTTCTAGTTCAGTAAGCCACATTTGATAGTAAGTTCATCCTTCCTATTCATAACTGGGGATCCATATTCTGGGGATTATGTCTAATGGGCAACTTCCTGTTTCATCATCCATTAGGGGGGATTAATCAGGGTCAAGTGAATCAGGTGGTGGCAGTGGAATGTTCTAGAATTCTCTAGAGTTACGGGTAGCTGATCAAGTACAATGCCTTGTTGGTGTAGTACCTAGGTAATCAAATACTTAGGTGATAAGGTGTTGAACTGGAGAGGTTGCAGTGGTAACTCTGGGGGAACTCTAGAATAGTTAACTAAGGGCGGGATAATGGACAGTAGAGAACCATTCCGTCCCCCATTACACTTGTGCAAGAGTGATGGAATCTTCACAGATGACACTATAAAGAAATGAGTGAAATACTGAGGCTTCAGTATGATTCTTAATCTGCCCAACAGGTAAGGACCTATTATACAAATACCAAATTATGTGGAGTACTCTCATATGTGACCTATCCCAGTGACTGAAGCAAGAACTGCAGAATGTCACTTAATAGGTTTTTGTATTGGCCTCACATGATTAACTCATTGGCATTATATCATGGTCATGTGCTAGTCTCTGTTCCATCACCTTACTGTCAAAAGTACAGTACATTGTTTTAACAGTCACAGTCCTTGCGATGATTTCAGGACTCAATGTCCCGGTCCTCGACCAGGGCTCCTCAAAGAATATCTGGAATGATTGGAAAGCCTTTTTCCATTGTTCCAATGAGCATACCTGGAGAGGGTTCTGGGAGTTCTTTTACTCCCTGAGCCCAGCCTGAGGCCAGGCTCGACTTGTGATAATTTGGTCCACCAGGCTGTTGCTTGGAGCTGCCCACAGGCCCACATATCCACCACAGCCTGGTTTGTCCGGGGGCTTCTTGCAAGAACCTGTCCAAGTGCCTCTTGAATATATCCACTTTCATTCTGGCAATATTTCTAATAATTGCTGGGAGGGTGTTGAACAGCTGTGGACCTCCGATGTTCAGTGTTCTCTGATTGTGACTATGGCACCTCTACTCCTCACTGGTTCTATTCTGCATTTCCTTCCGTATCTTTCACTCCAGTATGTTGTTATTCTACTGTGCAAATTTGGGACATTCATCTTGTACTGATCATACTGATGAAGTCTTACATCTATCAGTACAATCCTCTGTGAAATCCTACGCCATTAACAACCCTCATATTATGTCTTCCTGCTCTCGTACTGGCATCTTGCATATCTCACAACTTTGGATTATTCTTTACCACAGATGGCTCAGATAATTAAGGCCTACATCGTGATGTGATAAAAAATAGTCCACAAAACTTATGTAAAAAAAATAGCATTTAGCGAATTTGAACAAAGGAAATAATCACAGGTGCCAGTTATCCATTTAAAAGTAGCTTCTAAAATAGGTCACCAGAGCTACATGGCCAATTATGACAAAAACAATTTCCTTTCATAATAAGTGTTTCAAAATATGAAACAAGAGCAACAAATAACTAGGTCTGACAAGAATGTTATATTAGGTATTCCTACTGGAAATATTTAATTAGGATTATGTTTTAAAATAATAATAATAATAATAATAATACAGTACAGGTAATAATAATAATATGGAAATCTGTGATAACTGTAAACGACAACTTCACATACATACCTTTGACTTCTTGTATGGCATGACGAAAGTTGGTATGAATACTGCCCCAAGTTGACGACCCATTATAAGGAATGGTTTCCTGGAAGGAGCAATGGAACAACAGCTTGCTTCTTCAGTCAAAGAGAAACGAATGCGTTTCAGTGCTCGTCTCTCATCCTCCGTAGACTTCATGCTCTTGTATATTCGTCTAGACTTCTTGATCACCAGTTGTGCTCTGCGCTGTTTCTTCACACGTGTTTTCACAACTAGGAAAGTAAGGAAAGTGTTAAAATGGCAGATATAGTTTTGTATGAAATATGCAACAAATTGTACAGAAATGAATTGATAATTATTCAAATCTGACCTTGAATTAGATCTGAAGCTCATAAATGTAACCAGTGAAGGAAATTGGCTTTGAAAAGTAGGTTTATTCTGGTTTTGGGAACTAGGTAAAAAACATATGCCGAGATCACATTGTAAACAAAAGATCATACAGTAATTGGACTTATTCTAACATTCTTTGATGCTTCCAGCAACCTATTCTTCATCTTTTCAATTAACTTAAGAATGCAAGAATGAAGGAAACAGCTGAAGTCCTATTGGCCCATATGAGGTAGCTCCTATTGCCCCATACGAGGCAGCTCCTATTGGCCCACAAGAGGCATTTTGTGTTCTATTTTTTGTTGATACAGTATATTTAGATTTGTATTTACAGTATATCCCCTTAAATAAATATGATTAAATTTTGGCAAATTTCTAAATTAGTTGCTGTATTTATAATATGATATACAGTACTGTACAGTATACTGTACAGTATTCATGTTTATATTTTAATAAATAGTTTCTCTCTCATCCTTGCACCTCAGATTTACCCAAAAATATTATGCAATAATTGCTTTTGATAATTTGTCTAATTTTATTTCATGCTTTTTCCTGTGGGCAATTTCGATAGTTTTGTGTACACCTCTTACTTTAATGTTGCCTACGTATTATTCTGAATCTGAACTAACAATCAAGAATCCTATTGTTCAATTCCCAGGCAGGACAGAAATGGTTGGGCATGTTTCCTTTCACCTGATGCCTCTGGTCTCCTTGACAGTAAAATAGGTATCTGGGAATTAGGCAACTGTTGTGGCATTACATCCGAGTACTGTAGTTGACATAGGGGGGCACTTCAGTAAGTTTAAGTACAGGCTTCCTGTCCACTACAGTGAGAATTCTCATTTTCTCCATCTTTGTTCTCATTGTGTCTCGCTTATTATGCACATCACTTTCCTCATATTCATGTTTTCCTTCTATCTCATTTTCCTAATGCATGTCTCACTTTTTTTGTCTCCATATTCGGTGTAACTTCCATCAAATATTTCTTTCACAGACTGTATTACTTTTTCAGTGTGAATCTTTTGGATATGAATGAACACCTTCCCCTTCTCCCTCTTAGTCTCCATGTATAGCTCAGTCTCTGCGTGCCTTGCACTTTCCCCTCCTGCCCTATCTAAAGAACATAAAACACTAGGGAAATGAACCAGTCTTACATTAGGCAAACACAACGTTTTCTAAATATTACAACATTGTAACAATGTAAAAATAGTAAATAAAATAAAATATTGTGGTTACATTGTGTATAGGCCGGGGGAATAAGAATGATGACATGTATACTCACCCAGGTCTGCCCGGCAGTAGTTGTCCAGGATGTTCTCGTAGGTCTCAACGGGACTGCAGGCCGGGCACTCCCCATCTGTGGCCACAAGGTTGCCATGAAATAAGCATTACTATACTAATCTCTCTTGTTCAAAACATTCTCTAGCTTATACCACTCTCAACAATGTTTACAGGAAAATAAACAAATTCTAATTTGGAAGTCTAATTTTCACTAGAATACATGACATTGATAGTTTAATGACATTTATATAGGAGTTAACATAATTTTTTGCATTTTTACATTTAATTTGACATATTGACCAAGATCTTGTATACATAAATTTGCTTAGTTATACTTTACTTACTGAACAATGAAATCTCAAGAATGTGATGCATCTACGAGAACATATTGGGATTGTATGAGGGTATCGAACCCGTGATCCTGGACTCCACTGGCATATGCACTACCGACTGGACCTTTATGTGCTGAAAAGTATTTCGGTAGCAAGTGTGCCCAAGGAGTCAAAAGATGTGGGTTCTATTCCATTGTATGACCCCCAATATTTTTCCTTTACTTGCTGTTACTACTTATAAAAATTTGTTTAGCCAAACTAAACTTGTTTACTGAACTATTTGGTTAAACATTGAGATTTTGTGCTCGAAACTCTCACCCTAATAATCCCTGGGAATTAAGCAACTGTTGCAGGTTGCATCCTGGAGAGGATCAGTCGCTGGCAGACCTGATTACCCTAACAGACTTTTTGTCCTCAAAATGGGAAACCATAGGAATGTTTTCTTTCATCAGAGCCTGTTAACAACCAATGCTGTAGTGTATGGTACAAGTAACAACAGCCTTGCTGGTCAGGAAGAACAAGAAAACTCTACCTCAGGATGGACTATGAGGCACGAGAAACAGAATCTCTAGTCACAAGGACCCAGTGTTGGATGTAGTTTTTGTTCTAGATTTTGCATAGAAGAAAAAGTATTTTGTATTCTTCTGTTTCACCGATGTCCTTTTGTTTATATTAGTATTATTCAATGCCTCTCTCGTCACCTTTCTAGAGAGCTTTGAGACGATTCCAATAGTTTAGGTGCTTTATCACGACTGTGTGTCGTATATGTTCTCTGTACTTCAATATTTCGTCTGTTTCAGCAATCTTTCCCGCTCTGAAGGTGAGTGAGTATTGAGCAGTACTCAAGACGGGTCAGCACAAGTGATTTGCTTGGTTATTCTCCATAAACGTTAGATCATCAGACATCATGTTCCCAGATGCTTTACATGATGCTTTCCTACTATGGGTAGATTTTATTGTGTTTTGTACCTTGTATTTTGTTTAAGGTCTTCATTTTTACCATATCTAAGTACAGTACCTGACATTTATCACTGTTAAACATGTTTTTTTCTGCTACCCAATTGAGAACTTGATTAATATAGGCTAGTAGTTTTCCAATGCCTTCTATAGAATTAATTTTCATGCTGATTTTTGTGTCATTTGCAAAAGATGACACAAAGCTGTGACTTGTATTTCTGTCTATATTTGATATGAGAATATAATAGAGCAACTGAATTTAATGCCTTCTTCTCATCATATGTTGCTAACTTTGCCAGGAAAATCCCAGAAATCGTTGGGTGTCTGATAGGTTAGGTTAGGGCACTTTAATTTGACAGTTTCTTGATGTTGGGAAGCTTGCGAGAATGGGCTGGATTTTTGTATCATCTGTAAAGGATGGCATAAAGCTGTGACTAGTATTTTTGTCTATATCTGATATGAGAATGAGATAAAGCAGTAGTGCAAGGACTGTGCCCTCTGAGGAGCAGTAGTGCAAGGACTGTGCCCTCTGAGGAGCAGTAGTGCAAGGACTGTGCCCTCTGAGGAGCAGTAGTGCAAGGACTGTGCCCTCTGAGGAGCAGTAGTGCAAGGACTGTGCCCTCTGAGGAGCAGTAGTGCAAGGACTGTGCCCTCTGAGGAGCAGTAGTGCAAGGACTGTGCCCTCTGAGGAGCAGTAGTGCAAGGACTGTGCCCTCTGAGGAGCAGTAGTGCAAGGACTGTGCCCTCTGAGGAGCAGTAGTGCAAGGACTGTGCCCTCTGAGGTACACAGCCTTTCACTGCACTTGGACTTGATTTTGTTTGACTGTTTCTCTTTACATTCTGCTTAGTCCCTACATCTGTGTGGTTGCTGTCTAGGAAGATAACTTAAGAAGCAAGCACAAACTAAACAATCGGGCTAAGACTAATCACAGCTTCACAGGTACGTCGTAAATCTTAAGAATGATGGATGCTTCATTACTGAACATGTTACACAATGAGCTTCACGTCGTAAAAATATAAATAATATACAATTTTGGTAAGATTTGGCAGAATAAATCTTTATTATTAACAGCAGCTTGTAAAGTCTTTTGAAGGTTTGAGCTTGTTGTTATCATTTTACTGTGTTGGTGTGTGGTGTTGGTGTGTGGTGGTGAGTTGTGGTGTTGGTGTGTGGTGTTGTTGGTGTGTGGTGGTGAGTAGTGGTGTTGGTTAGTAGTGGTGAGTTGTGGTGTTGGTGAATTGTGGTGTTGGTGTGTGGTGGTGTTGGTGTGTGGTGGTGAGTTGTGGTGTTGGTGAGTAGTGGTGTTGGTGTGTGGGTGGTGAGTTGTGGTGTTGGTGTGTGGTGTTGGTGTGTGGTGTTGGTGTGTGGTGTTGGTGTGTGGTGGTGAGTAGTGGTGTTGGTGAGTTGTGGTGTTGATGTGTGGTGGTGTTGGTGTGTGGTGGTGAGTTGTGGTGTTGGTGAGTAGTGGTGTTGGTGTGTGGTGGTGTTGGTGTAATTACCTAAGTGTAGTTACAGGATGAGAGCTACGCTCGTGGTGTCCCGTCTTCCCAGCACTCTTTGTCATATAACGCTTTGAAACTACTGACGGTCTTGGCCTCCACCACCTTCTCACTTAACTTGTTCCAACCGTCTACCACTCTATTTGCGAAGGTGAATTTTCTTATATTTCTTCGGCATCTGTGTTTAGCTAGTTTAAATCTATGACCTCTTGTTCTTGAAGTGCCAGGTTTCAGGAAATCTTCCCTGTCGATTTTATCAATTCCTGTTACTATTTTGTATGTAGTGATCATATCACCTCTTTTTCTTCTGTCTTCTAGTTTTGGCATGTTTAATGCTTCTAACCTCTCCTCGTAGTTCTTACCCTTCAGTTCTGGGAGCCACTTAGTAGCATGTCTTTGCACCTTTTCCAGTTTGTTGATGTGCTTCTTAAGATATGGGCACCACACAACAGCTGCATATTCTAGCTTTGGCCTAACAAAAGTCATGAACAATTTCTTTAGTATATCGCCATCCATGTATTTAAATGCAATTCTGAAGTTAGAAAGCATAGCATAGGCTCCTTGCACAATATTCTTTATGTGGTCCTCAGGTGATAGCTTTCTATCTAGAACTACCCCTAGATCTCTTTCTTTATCAGAATTCTTAAAAGATTTCTCACATAATATATAGGTTGTGTGGGGTCTATGTTCTCCTATTCCACATTCCATAACATGACATTTATTAACATTAAATTCCATTTCCCAAGTGGTGCTCCATATACTTATTTTGTCCAGGTCTTCTTGAAGGGCATGACAATCATCTAAATTTCTTATCCTTCCTATTATCTTAGCATCATCAGCAAACATGTTCATATAATTCTGTATACCAACTGGTAGATCATTTATGTACACAATAAACATCACTGGTGCAAGAACTGAACCCTGTGGTACTCCACTTGTGACATTTCTCATTGACACACATTGGTGTGTGGTGGTGTTGGTGTGTGGTGGTGTTGGTGTGTGGTGGTGAGTAGTGGTGTTGGTTAGTAGTGGTGTTGGTTAGTAGTGGTGTTGGTGTGTGGTGGTGAGTAGTGGTGTTGGTTAGTAGTGGTGTTGGTGTGTGGGGGTGGTGGTAGTAGTGAGTGGAGGCGTTGGTGTGTGGTGGTGAGTAGTGGTGTTGGTGAGTAGTGGTGAGTAGTGGTGTTGGTGAGTAGTGGTGTTGGTGAGTAGTGGTGTTGGTGTGTGTTGGTGAGTTGTGGTGGTGGTGAGTTGTGGTGTTGGTGTGTGGGGGTGAGTAGTGGTGTTGGTGAGTAGTGGTGTTGGTGTGTGGGGGTGAGTAGTGGTGTTGGTGAGTTGTGGTGTTGGTGTGTGGGGGTGAGTAGTGGTGTTGGTGAGTTGTGGTGTTGGTGTGTGGTGGTGAGTTGTGGTGTTGGTGAGTTGTGGTGTTGGTGAGTAGTGGTGTTGGTGTGTGGTGGTGAGTTGTGGTGTTGGTGTGTGGTGGTGAGTTGTGGTGTTGGTGTGTGGTGGTGAGTTGTGGTGTTGGTGTGTGGTGGTGAGTTGTGGTGTTGGTGTGTGGTGGTGAGTTGTGGTGTTGGTGAGTTGTGGTGTTGGTGTGTGTGGGTGAGTAGTGTTGAATAGTGGTGTTGGTGTGTGGTGGTGAGTTGTGGTGTTGGTGAGTTGTGGTGTTGGTGTGTGGGCGTGAGTAGTGGTGTTGGTGAGTAGTGGTGTTGGTGAGTTGTGGTGTTGGTGTGTGGTGGTGAGTTGTGGTGTTGGTGAGTTGTGGTGTTGGTGTGTGGGGGTGAGTAGTGGTGTTGGTGTGTGGTGGTGAGTAGTGAGTGGAGGTGTTGGTGTGTGGTGGTGAGTAGTGCTGGTGGTAGTAGTGAGTGGAGGTGTTGGTGTGTGGTGGTGAGTAGTGATGTTGCCACTACATCACTGCTTAGTGATGTAGTGACAATACCACTGAACAAGGAATAAGTGAAGTAGTTTCCTCACATAACATGTGAGAACATGTGAGTTCCATTGTTCATGGTGTGATTAGATAAAGTGTGTTAGCTTCTTAAGTGTGACCACACTTTTTCTCATATTGCATTCTTTTAGTTTTATATTCTGGTCTTAACATTCTTATTTATTCAGATTTTCTCTTAAAGTCGTAAAAGACTACATATTATACAGTTGGATTGAGGGGCGGGCCTGAAATACATATTTGAATCATACAAGAACTATTGCATACATCACAGCCATTACGATAGATATATATATATATATATATATATATATATATATATATATATATATATATATATATATATATGTCGTACCTAATAGCCAGAACGCACTTCTCAGCCTACTATTCAAGGCCCGATTTGCCTAATAAGCCAAGTTTTCATGAATTAATGTTTTTTCGTCTACCTAACCTACCTAACCTAACCTAACCTAGCTTTTTTTGGCTACCTAACCTAACCTTACGTATAAGTATAGGTTAGGTTAGGTTAGGTAGGGTTGGTTAGGTTCGGTCATATATCTACGTTAATTTTAACTCCAATAAAAAAAAATTGACCTCATACATAGAGAAAAGGGTTGCTTTATCATTTCATAAGAAAAAAATTATAGTAAATATATTAATTCAGGAAAACTTGGCTTATTAGGCAAATCGGGCCTTGAATAGTAGGCTGAGAAGTGAGTTCTGGCTACTAGGTACGACATATATATATATATATATATATATATATATATATATATATATATATATATGACAATGTCAGACCACGGAGGAAAAATGAAACAGGAATTTCCTTAAGTACTGTCGTATATTAATACATCTTCAGAAGGAGTCCTTCTGAAGATGTATTAATATACGAAAGTACTTAAGGAAATTCCTGTTTCATTTTTCCTCCGTGGTCTGACATTGTCACATTTTTAATCACGTGTTTACTTTCGTGATATATACACACACACACATATATATATATATATATATATATATATATATATATATATATATATATATATATATATATATATATATATATAAAGGAACATGTTGGAATTAATACTTATACCAGGACTTTTGCATTATTTTCAAGATTGTTAGAGAAAGCTTTTTATGTAGAGGCCGGGAAGGTAAGGTGACATTAGGGCAGGGAAGGTAAGGTAATTACGAGGAGAAAGTGCAACGCCAGTATAGCTATAGCACTTGGAAAGGACATGGGGACAAGGATCTGAGATATGAGGACAGGGTAAAGGAAGCTGTGAAGATGAGGTGAGGCAGAGTGAGGGTGGGGTTGGGATGAAACCAGGAGGGGGGGGGGGTGGTATGTGATGTCGGTGCAACAGCAACAGCAGTTGGGGGTTAGACAGGATCAGCACAGCAAGCCAGCTTGGAAGCAGCCACACGCTAGCAGGGGTTAACAAAGCTCCACGCTCACCTTGCACAATTTCTGTAAAGAAACAAGATAAAACATTATTAGTGGCTTTTTGCAGTTGTTAGTCCATACAGTATATGACTGAGTTATTGGACAGGTTAATGTGGGTTAGTTACCATGGGAGGAGGTAGACCTATGGTGAGGCTAGGTGCAATAGACCTATGTTGTGCCTACATCCCACTATTTCAATACATCCTCTAAAATTCATGGCATTGAAATTGGTCAAATGTACAGAAATGTACTGTTGTACCGAAAAGTTGACGTATATTATTATTGGAACACTCCAAATATCATGCCAGAAATGTGAATAGGTTAATTTAGGATGTATACTATCATATGCCTAAATAACCAATCTTAGGCCAAATATGTCATAATAGGCCTAAATATGTACAGATCTGGGGAAGTTTAGGTTTGGTTGTTGTCGTCATTCTCTGCAACATTGACAGTACAAAATGTGAACTTTCAGAGTGCAACAGTTTAATTTTATAGGTTCTAGGAATAGTAGAGTACTGTACTATCATTGTTGGATGACAGGTTCCATTATAACCAATGAGAGTGTGCTGTAGGTGCTCGTTAAGTCATTTTATTGGACATGAGGCAGACATCGGCACACCAGACTTAACACAGTGATAGATACACAACATTATCTTCATCAGTAATCAACATTCTCCTACAGGAGCGAGTAG
This sequence comes from Procambarus clarkii, assembly GCF_040958095.1. NCBI lineage: Eukaryota > Metazoa > Arthropoda > Malacostraca > Decapoda > Cambaridae > Procambarus > Procambarus clarkii. Next base: position 30,900,156 of record NC_091168.1, on the reverse strand, counting down.
ATTATCTACAGATTCGTATGCTCATTAAAAATGTTGATGTAGATAGATGTAACACGTTGCTCACCCTACAGCCTCTTGTTGAGGTGAAACAGGTAACATTACACTATAAAGCTTTTATTCATATGTCAAAATCTGCAACATTTAAAGTATCGACACCACGTTCATAAATGTATAAGAAAATGTATATAAAATAACTGTGAACTTAACCTGCTCAGTCAGCAGTCATAGAGGAAACCATTGTATGTATCCCCATGTCACCTGTATCATTGTATGTATCCCTGTCACCTCTATTATTGTATGTATCCCCATGTCACCTGTATCATTGTATGTATCCCTGTCACCTCTATTATTGTATGTATCCCCGTCACCTCTATTATTGTATGTATCCCCATGTCACCTGTATCATTGTATGTATCCCCATGTCACCTCTATCATTGTATGCATCCCCGTCACCTCTATTATTGTATGTATCCCCATGTCACCTCTATTATTGTATGTATTCCCGTCACCTCTATCATTGTATGTATCCCCATGTCACCTCTGTCATTGTATGTATCCCCATGTCACCTCTATTATTGTATGTATTCCCGTCACCTCTATCATTGTATGTATCCCCATGTCACCTCTGTCATTGTATGTATGCCCATGTCACCTCTGTCATTGTATGTATCCCCATGTCACCTCTGTCATTGTATGTATCCCCGTCACCTCTATCATTGTATGTATCCCCGCATCAATTCAATTTCTTCTTTATTATTCACCCCATACCCATCCCGTGGACGGTGGTGTAAAGGGTTACAGAGGCACACAATCGGTTCAGGATTATTGTTGTTGTTAAAGATTTGCTACCTGGAACAAAGTTCCAAGTAGCACGGGCTATAGTGAGCCCGTAGTGCCTTCGGGTCAGAAACTGAACACTCTAGTTCGTTTAGTTAAGCAAATAAAAATTTTTGACGCTAGTTACACAATTATTAATGTTATATATACATATACACATACATGTACATACATGTACATACATATACACATACATGTACATACATATATACATATTTAATCACCTACACAAATACACACATCAAAAATCATGGATGCTAAACACTATATCTCACCTGAAGATGTTACGGGCAGGAATGTGCACATTTTTCAACAAGTTGCGCACAAATCCAAAATTCTGTTTGTAACTCATTTTGTATGTATGTACTTTTTCCTAATTAAACATTACCATTATTATTATTATCAATACGTCATAAGTCATTCTTATTGTGTTTTATTCTCCTAAAACCCAGACTGACTATGAATGTTGGTTGATCACGCGACTCTACACTCATACAAAGATCATTATCACATGCATCAAATGTCTCGACATCAAAATCAACAAATCAAATGATAATAGTGAGAGCAATACAGTCACTTTCAACCAAGTAAATAAATATATAAATATTAATTATATAGATTGTGCAATAATATTTACACACACTCTTGAGAAATATATACTCGTTAGAAAATACTTGAGACAAATAAGATTTTTGTAAAAATGCATTATTTTCATTACCAAGATAAAAATCAGGTCTTTCTATGGGCTACAGAAAATATGGTGTTTAACGAGGATAAGTTCCAGCTCATGCGCTACGGAAAAAATGAAAATATAAAAACGGAAACCACGTACAGTCAAATCATAACATAGAATGAAAAAGTCAATGTACATGATTTGGGAGTACTCATGTCGGAAGACCTTACCTTTAAAGAACACAATAAAGTAGCCGTCACAACTGCAAGAAAAATGACAGGTTGGATAACAAGAACTTTTCACACTAGAGATGCTATACCGATGATGATACTCTTCAAGACGCTAGTGCTCTCTAGAGTGGAGTACTGCTGCACAATGACAGCCCCTTTCAAAGCTGGAGAAATTGCTGACCTGGAGAGCGTGCAGAGATCTTTTACTGCTAGAATCCACTCAGTAAAACATCTAAACTATTGGGACCGACTAAAGAGCCAAAATCTGTATTTTCTTGAGCGCAGGCGGGAGAGATGCATAATAATTTACACGTGGAAAATAGTAGAGGGGCTGGTCCCAAACCTGCACACAGAAATAACACTACATGAGACCAGGAGGCATGGCAGGATGTGCAGAATACCCCCGTTGAAAAGCAGAGGTGCAACAGGTACTCTGAGAGAGAACTATCAACATCAGAGGCCCGAGACTGTTCAACACGCTTCCACTACACAGAAGGGACATAACTGGCCGACTCCTCAGTGTTCAAGAGAGAACTATCAGTGTTAACTATCTTCATTTAGAACTATATAGCAGTGTTAGCTCTCTAACACTGTATACTGTAGCAGGGAATGTATATATGCTGGTTAACATTTTATACATAAACCGTCACGTTTAAGGAAGAACAAATATTTAATTACTAAACTTTTCCAAAATAATGACTATTTAAGAATTTGCGAGTGTGACCCGTAGAACGGTTGTAACACCGCGGTTCATAGCCCTTTAACGCTTAACACAAATCAAACACACCATTCTACATAAGAATAGGCTACTTGAGCAGTAACAAAATAGGTCCCACTCTATCAAATGGGTTCATCATCCCGGCCCGACGCTAATAGCCGGGTGAGGCGGCCTGGCCTTCCTCCCGCGCTATATGGGGCGACACCAGGGGTAACTTACCCTAATTTATTAGTGGGGGTAGGTGACCGCCTACTGGGGGGGGGAGCATTCCCGAGGGTGGCGGACGGCTCGTCTAGAGAGAAATCCGAAATATTTTTCCTCCCATGCAAAATCTAGATAAAAAAAAACACATCTAGTATCGGGCCCCTGCGAAAGGGAGATGGAACTTTCACCGATGACAACAAAGAAATGAGCGAGCTACTTAGGAAGCAGTACGACTCTGTTTTCAGCGAGTCACTAAACACACTAAAGATTGATAACCCAAATTAATTTTTCATGGACGTGATACCAACATCAAATCATATATCAGACGTCATTCTATCCCCACTGGATTTTGAAAAAGCCATAGACAGTATGCCTATGCACTCTGCACCAGGCCCAGACTCTTGGAACTCTATATAGTCATCAAGAACTGTAACAAAAACCACTATCGCAGGCCCTTCACATTCTGTGGAGACAAAGCCTAGATACTGGCGTTATCCCTGACATACTAAAAACAGCAGAGATAGCACCACTCCATAAATGAGGAAATAAGGCAGAGGCAAAAAATTACAGACCGATAGCACTAACGTCACACATCATAAAAATCTTTGAGAGAGTGCTAAGAAGTAAGATCACAAAATACATGGAATCACAGCATCTCCATAACCCCGGACAACATGGTTTCAGAACAGGGCGCTCTTGCCTGTCGCAGTTGCTGGACCACTATGATATGGCATTAGATGCTATAGAAGACAAACAAAACGCTGATGTAATTTACACAGATTTCGCAAAAGCCTTTGATAAATGTGACCATGGTGTTATTGTATATAAAATGCATTCAAAAGGAATTACCAGAAAAATAGGCAGATGGATCTACAATTTCCTGGCTAACAGAACCCAATGTGTAATAGTCAACAAAATAAAATCCGGTCTATCAACCGTAAAGAGCTCAGTCCCCGAGGGTACTGTGCTTGCTCCAGTACTTTTTCTCATCCTCATATCGGCCATAGACAAGGACACAACCTTTAGCACTGTATCATCCTTTGCAGATGACACTAGGATTTTCATGAGTAGACAACATAGAAGACATGGCAAACCTCCAATTAGATGTAAATCAGGTCTTTCAATGGGCTACAGAAAATATGATATTTAACGAAGATAAGTTCCAGCTCATGCACTTATTCTATGAGTATTCTTTTCCGCGTCCGGAAAAAAATAAAATATAAAAATAGAAACCACGTAAAAAACGCAGTCAAATCATAACATAGAACGAAAAAGCAATGTAAAGGATTTGGGTGTACTCATGTCGGAAGACCTTACCTTTAAAGAACACAATAAAGTAGCCGTCACAACTGCAAGAAAAATGACAGGTTGGATAACAAGAACCTTTCACACTAGAGATGCTATACCGATGATGATACTCTTCAAGACGCTAGTGCTCTCTAGAGTGGAGTACTGCTGCACAATGACAGCCCCTTTCAAAGCTGGAGAAATTGCTGACCTGGAGAGCGTGCAGAGATCCTTTACTGCTAGAATCCACTCAGTAAAACATCTAAACTATTGGGACCAACTAAAGAGCCTAAATCTGTATTCTCTTGAGCGCAGGCGGGAGAGATACATAATAATTTACACGTGGAAAATAGTAGAGGGGCTGGTCCCAAACCTGCACACAGAAATAACACCACATGAGACCAGGAGGCATGGCAGGATGTGCAGAATACCCCCGTTGAAAAGCAGAGGTGCAACAGGTACTCTGAGAGAGAACTATCAACATCAGAGGCCCGAGACTGTTCAACACGCTTCCACTACACATAAGGGACATAACTGGCCGACCCCTCGCAGTGTTCAAGAGAGAACTATCAACATCAGAGGCCCGAGACTGTTCAACACGCTTCCACTACACATAAGGGACATAACTGGCCGACCCCTCACAGTGTTCAAGAGAGAACTATCAACATCAGAGGCCCGAGACTGTTCAACACGCTTCCACTACACATAAGGGACATAACTGGCCGACCCCTCATAGTGTTCAAGAGAGAACTATCAACATCAGAGGCCCGAGACTGTTCAACACGCTTCCACTACACATAAGGGACATAACTGGCCGACCCCTCACAGTGTTCAAGAGAGAACTATCAACATCAGAGGCCCGAGACTGTTCAACACACTTCCACTACACATAAGGGACATAACTGGCCGACCCCTCACAGTGTTCAAGAGAGAACTTGATAAACACCTCCAAAGGATTCCTGATGAACCAGGCTGTGACTCATAGATCAGACTGCGAGCAGCCGCGTCCAACAGCCTGGTTGACCAGTCCAGCAACGAGGAGGCCTGGGTGATGACCGGGCCGCGGGGACGCTAAGCCCCGGAACTAACACAAGGTAACCAAGTCCCCGAGGGCTTGGTGCTGTAGTCTGATGTTTAGTGGGTGTGTGTCTAGGCGCTCCTGGAGCTCCTGGATTGTCTGGTCATATGGTGGACGGTGTTGTGCTCCTCTCCTTAGTGCTATATTCTGCACTGCTTGTAGTTTTTGCATATTAGTTTTCGTTAAGGAATGTAAAGGTAGTTGATGGTATTCTAGATAAGGGGGCCTAACGGATGAGTGAACAGCGCTCAGTATTCGTAGTCCTAAGGGTCCGGGTTCGATCCCCGGCGGAGTCGGAAACAAACAGGCAGAGTTTCTCTCACCCTGATGCAGTAACTAGGTACCTGGGAGTTAGACGGCTGCTTCCTGAAGATGTGTATGTGTGAAAATTAGGATTAAGGACTTGCCGGAAACGCTCCGCCTGCTGGTGGCTATCTTCTTGAGGTTATCTTGAGTTGATTTCGGGGCTTTAGTGTCCCCGCGGCCCGGTCCTTGACCAGGCCTCCACCCCCAGGAAGCAGCCCGTGACAGCTGACTAACACCCAGGTACCTATTTACTGCTAGGTAACAGGGGCATTCAGGGTGAAAGAAACTTTGCCCATTTGTTTCTGCCTGGTGCGGGAATCGAACCCGCGCCACAGAATTACGAGTCCTGCGCGCTATCCACCAGGCTACGAGGCCCCATAAACTGAACAAGGATGTAACAACTTGTATAAAAAATAAAATACATAAAAATGTGGGCTTTGTATCGCTGTGTGATCGTGCTGCGGCGCCGGAATGTCCTCACTTCGTGTAGGCCAACTTTTGCTTACATGGTTTTATCTTTAATCTTGATTCCTGTTCTATTAATGTTGAGTTCCAGTATTAACTAGTAGCAGGGTATCATAGGACACCTTGGGAGAGGAGGGGGGGGGGCACCTTCCTGGGAGTGGTGGGCACGTGGGGCGGGGGGCACGTGGGGCGGGGGGGGGGGAGGGGGGGGCAGGAAGGTAGTATGGGCACTGGGCACCCTAGTGTGTGTGTGGCGTCTCGTCAGTAACTGAGGCACGTACAGGACCAGGTGGATGGGACCCCCCCTGGTGCCCCCACCACCACCTGTCTCCCTCCCCTCCCCTCCCCCTTCCATGTCTGGCCTCCTACCTCGCCTCCCCCCCCTGTCTGGCTTCCTACCCTCCCCTTCCCTGTCTGGCCTCCTACCCTCGCCTCCCCTCCCTGTCTGGCCTCCTGTCTCCCTCCCCCCTGTCTGGCCTCCTACCCTCGCCTCCCCTCCCTGTCTGGCCTCCTGTCTCCCTCCCCCCACTGTCTGGCCTCCTACCCTCGCCTCCCCCCCCCTGTCTGGCCTCCTGTCTCCCTCCCCCCTGTCTGGCCTCCTACCCTCGCCTCCCCTCCCTGTCTGGCCTCCTGTCTCCCTCCCCCCTGTCTGGCCTCCTACCCTCGCCTCCCCTCCCTGTCTGGCCTCCTGTCTCCCTCCCCCCTGTCTGGCCTCCTACCCTCGCCTCCCTTCCCTGTCTGGCCTCCTGTCTCCCTCCCCCCACTGTCTGGCCTCCTACCCTCGCCTCCCCCCCCCTGTCTGGACTCCTACCTTCGCCTCCCCTCCCTGTCTGGCCTCCTACCCTCGCCTCCCCCTTCCCTGTCTGGCCTCCTACCCTCGCCTCCCCTCCCTGTCTGGCCTCCTGTCTCCCTCCCCCCCCCCTGTCTGGCCTCCTACCCTCGCCTCCCCCCCCTGTCTGGCCTCCTGTCTCCCTCCCCCCCTGTCTGGCCTCCTACCCTCGTCTCCCCCCCCCCTGTCTGGCCTCCTACCCTCGCCTGCCCCCCCCCCCTGTCTGGCCTCCTACCCTCGCCTCCCCCCCCTGTCTGGCCTCCTGTCTCCCTCCCCCCCTGTCTGGCCTCCTACCCTCGTCTCCCCCCCCCCCCTGTCTGGCCTCCTACCCTCGCCTGCCCCCCCCCCCTGTCTGGCCTCCTACCCTCGCCTGAGAAACTTGTCCAGTACAAGGGAGAGGAAGGGAAGTATAACACCAGGCAACACTGGTTTAGACACCTCAGAGGGCCCCATACAACTATAGCCCTGATCTACCCGCTTATAGCCGGCGCAAGTCGAAAAAGAATCAATGCAATATTGTGCTCAGAAATGTTTCGAAAGTCCTCAACAAAGTTTGGAACAGCGGCCTAAAATACAAGATATTGGTGACCAGACCACACACTAGAAGTTGCGCAAGTCTACGTATCTGGTGGTAGTAGACTTGATACGTAGACTCAGTGTTCTAATCGACTTGAGAATGGTCCAGGACGGACCGAAACGTCGTCGTCCCTTCACCTTCTAGTGTGTGGTCTGGTCAACATACTTCAGCCACGTTATTGTGACTCCTCGCCTGCACAAGATATCGGAGCTAGGTCTTCCACTGAGATTTGCCTGCCACACTCTGCAGCTGTAGACAACACAACTGCTAGGGTAAACATCGGCAGCTGCTTGGGTGACGTAATAGAACTGAAAAGTGGAGTACCACAAGGAAGCTGCCTCTCCCCCACTCTATTCAACATATATACAGCTGACCTACCCCAACCCCAACATGGAGAATACATCACATACGCTGACGATGTCACCCAAACAATATGCCAACCGGGCCCATCAAAGCCGCTACTAGCCGACAACACCAAGGCGGCAATTGAACTCGTAAACAACTTTGAGAAGCAATGGAAAACAAGTACAAATAAACAAAAGTTCCAGATTACACACAGAAATCACAATTGCGTGATACATCAAATAAACAAATCCACAAGGGCCGTGACGAGGATTCGTAGCTCAGGCGATTAAGGCAGCGTCCCTGGAAACACAAACCGTAACTGTCCCTATTTTCCGCTTGTTACAACTTGTTAAGCCAAGATGTAACAACTTTATTACGTGTTTATGACGTATTAGAACGTTGTTACAACTTGCTGTATTGGTTTTTATAACTTGTTAGGAGGTTTTAAAACTTGTAGCAACGTTGAACGTTGTAGCAACGTCGTAGTTTCGTTGTGAGTTTGGCGGGGTCTGGGATGGTCTCGGACGTAGGTTCGAATCCTCGTCACGGCTCTTGTGGATTTGTTCAAAAGTTCCAGATAATACACTTTGGAGAAATAAACCCGGACCCCATTATTCCCCTTGTCCTGAACCCGGACCCCATTATTCCCCTTGTCCTGAACCCGGACCCCATTATTCCCCTTGTCCTGAACCCGGACCCCATTATTCCCCTTGTCCTGAACCCGGACCCCATTATTCCCCTTGTCCTGAACCCGGACCCCATTATTCCCCTTGTCCTGAACCCGGACCCCATTATTCCCCTTGTCCTGAACCCGGACCCCATTATTCCCCTTGTCCTGAACCCGGACCCCATTATTCCCCTTGTCCTGAACCCCACCCCCCCTTTTGTCCTGCCCCCCCCCCCAATGTCCTGCCTCCCTCGCAAAACCGTTGCACTGTGTTACAGTGTGCAAATGGAGTGTGTAAGCCCGGAGTGGGAAGTGGGGGAGTACACGTCGGTGCTGCTCACACTACACACAACCTGCTGGATCAAATGGAATGGAATGGAACTATTAGGATAAAGCGCCAAGGCATTACGATTATATAGCACTTGGAAGGAGTCAGGATAAGGATTAGGGATGGGACGGGGGGAAGGAATGGTGCCCAACCACTTGGACGGTCTGGGATTGAACGCGGACTTGCATGAAGCGAGACCGTTGCTCTACCGTCCAGACCAAGTGGCTGGGTGTGCTGGATCAAAGAGAATGACGGAACATGTAGAGACGGGGACCTTTGACCCGCAGGAGCCGCTTGGGCACTAGAGAGGAAAATATGATACCTGGTTGATGGGGTTCTGGGAGTTGTTCTACTGCCCAAGCCCGGCCCGAGGCCAGACTTGACTTGTGAGTGTTTGGTCCACCAGGCTGTTGCTTGGAGCGGCCCGCAGGCCCACATATACCTGGTTGATGGGGTTCTGGGAGTTGTTCTACTGCCCAAGCCCGGCCCGAGGCCAGACTTGACTTGTGAGAGTTTGGTCCACCAGGCTGTTGCTTGGAGCGGCCCGCAGGCCCACATATACCTGGTTGATGGGGTTCTGGGAGTTGTTCTACTGCCCAAGCCCGGCCCGAGGCCAGACTTGACTTGTGAGAGTTTGGTCCACCAGGCTGTTGCTTGGAGCGGCCCGCAGGCCCACATATACCTGGTTGATGGGGTTCTGGGAGTTGTTCTACTGCCCAAGCCCGGCCCGAGGCCAGACTTGACTTGTGAGAGTTTGGTCCACCAGGCTGTTGCTTGGAGCGGCCCGCAGGCCCACATATACCTGGTTGATGGGGTTCTGGGAGTTGTTCTACTCCCCAAGCCCGGCCCGAGGCCAGACTTGACTTGTGAGAGTTTGGTCCACCAGGCTGTTGCTTGGAGCGGCCCGCAGGCCCACATATACCTGGTTGATTGGGTTCTGGGAGTTGTTCTACTCCCCAAGCCCGGCCTGAGGCCAGGCTTGACTTGTGAGAGTTTGGTCCACCAGGCTGTTGCTTGGAGCGGCCCGCAGGCCCACATATACCTGGTTGATTGGGTTCTGGGAGTTGTTCTACTCCCCAAGCCCGGCCCGAGGCCAGGCTTGACTTGTGAGAGTTTGGTCCACCAGGCTGTTGCTTGGAGCGGCCCGCAGGCCCACATATACCTGGTTGATGGGGTTCTGGGAGTTGTTCTACTCCCCAAGCCCAGCCCGAGGCCAGGCTTGACTTGTGAGAGTTTGGTCCACCAGGCTGTTGCTTGGAGCGGCCCGCAGGCCCACATATACCTGGTTGATGGGGTTCTGGGAGTTGTTCTACTCCCCAAGCCCAGCCCGAGGCCAGGCTTGACTTGTGAGAGTTTGGTCCACCAGGCTGTTGCTTGGAGCGGCCCGCAGGCCCACATACCCACCACAGCCTGGTTGGTCCGGCACTCCTTGGAGGAGGTCATAAAAGTATTTGTGTACGTCTGGTACGTACTACTTGTGTACGTCTGGTACGTACTACTTGTGTACGTCTGGTACGTACTACTTGTGTAAAGGTGGAATTGTATATGCTTATCTCTCAGAATGTTTGGTAATATGTTTATTGTTTGTGATGTGTGTCTATGTATGTATTAACACGATGTACTGAACGGGGTGAGAATAGCTTGAGCTACCTCATCCCTTTGTGTTTATTTTACCTCAATAAACTTATTTCAATTTCAATTTCTCCTTTGAGGAAACAATCTAGTTTTCTCTTGAAGCTGTCGACGGTTGTTCCGACAATATTTCTTATAATCGCTGGTAGTCACATTATGAGAATAAAGACACTGGCAGTGAATGACCTGTAAGTGCGGGCAACCCATCAATATAGACCTCACAGGTCTATATTGTAGACTCCTTGCTCCTCCTTGTAGACTTATTGCTCCTTGTAGACCCCTACAAGGAGCTCCACCACCACTCCTCCTCTCTACTTAATTATAGGTTATGGTCTGGTAAACTTGATAAGACTTCTGCAACAGGTTTACAGGTTTACGAAGATGCTACAGGAGGGAAGGCTGGGTCGACTGCATTTTCCCGGACTGGCAAAAAGCCTTATATAGATTATTTCTCTCCTAATTTGGGAGAAGTGGGAAGATACTGAACTGGATAAATTGGTGCTTGACAGGAAATAATGAATTAATAATACATTGTGTCTGGGGACAGGCAGCCAGTGTATATATACATGTTAGCTTTAGATCGAGGTCCATCCCTCCCCCCCCTCTCCCAAGATCGAACTATTGACCCCCCCCCCTCCCCAGGATGCACTCCCCCATAACATGCTGACTCCTGGGTTCCTATTTACTGCTAGGTGGACAGACACATTAGGTGATAGGAAACTCGCCCAACCATTTCTATCTTGCCCGGGGATCGAACCCGGAATTCCCCACTGAGAGTCAAGAAGGAGCCTCACAATCAGATGTAGTCAGCCGGATCATTTAAATCCCGAAACTGTTCAGCAACCTAAAAGTGCTACAGTGAAGGGCACACTACTAAACACTTATACATATACAATAGTCTGTCTGTGCAAGGTTGGAGGCCAGAGGCCTCACCCAACTTTGCAAGATGACACGTGGATGGTATGCGAGTGTTATACGCACGTCAGAGTCGGCCCCAGTGCCACACTTTAAAAAATATCGGCATCTAAAGCGACCCCCCCCCCCAGATTTGTACAACATCTGACATTGGGGCCTTATTTTGCGTATAAGTTTTTTTAGCAGTATTTCATAATATTAAATTTCCAGAGAGGGAGAGTGAGGGTGTTGGGGGTAAAGGGGGGGGGGAGAGGGAGAGTGAGGGTGTTGGGGGTGAAGGGGGGGGGGAGAGGGAGAGTGAGGGTGTTGGGGGTGGAGGGGGGGGAGAGTGAGGGTGTTGGGGGTGGAGGGGGGGGGGAGAGTGAGGGTGTTGGGGGTGGAGGGGGGGGGAGAGTGAGGGTGTTGGGGGTGGAGGGGGGGGGGAGAGTGAGGGTGTTGGGGGTGGAGGGGGGGGGGAGAGTGAGGGTGTTGGGGGTGGAGGGGGGGGGGAGAGTGAGGGTGTTGGGGGTGGAGGGGGGGGAGAGTGAGGGTGTTGGGGGTGGAGGGGGGGGGAGAGTGAGGGTGTTGGGGGTGGAGGGGGGGGGGAGAGTGAGGGTGTTGGGGGTGGAGGGGGGGGGAGAGTGAGGGTGTTGGGGGTGGAGGGGGGGGGGGAGAGTGAGGGTGTTGGGGGTGGAGGGGGGGGGAGAGTGAGGGTGTTGGGGGTGGAGGGGGGGGGAGAGTGAGGGTGTTGGGGGTGGAGGGGGGGGGGAGAGTGAGGGTGTTGGGGGTGGAGGGGGGGGAGAGTGAGGGTGTTGGGGGTGGAGGGGGGGGGAGAGTGAGGGTGTTGGGGGTGGAGGGGGGGGGGAGAGTGAGGGTGTTGGGGGTGGAGGGGGGGGGGAGAGTGAGGGTGTTGGGGGTGGAGGGGGGGGGGGAGAGTGAGGGTGTTGGGGGTGGAGGGGGGGGGAGAGTGAGGGTGTTGGGGGTGGAGGGGGGGGGAGAGTGAGGGTGTTGGGGGTGGAGGGGGGGGGGGGAGAGTGAGGGTGTTGGGGGTGGAGGGGGGGGGGAGAGTGAGGGTGTTGGGGGTGGAGGGGGGGGGAGAGTGAGGGTGTTGGGGGTGGAGGGGGGGGGGAGAGTGAGGGTGTTGGGGGTGGAGGGGGGGGGAGAGGAGGCACAGGAAGCTCAACACCAACAACCAACAACACAATGTTGTGGTGCAGAAGACTGGAAGGAAAATATACCATTAGAGGAAGTCAAAAAAGTTATATAATAAAAGAGGCTGAAGTAGGTGATATATTAGCATGAGTGGTGGCAGAAACTCCCGGATACGATAACGCCATCACAAGGGACGTTAGTAAATGTGATAAAGTTTACAACAAGTATTCTTCCAAGATAATTTATTCAGCTTAAGATGTACACAAGACGGAAGGAGTCCACATGTGATCAAGTACACAATGTTGTGTTAAATGTGACCATGTTGGCAGCACTGGAGCCTGAACAACCAGGTCTAAGATATGAAGACAGACTCTAGCAAGGATGACCAAAGGTCACATCAGAACGTGGAGACACAACCAAAGGTCTTCACCTTTGCTCCAGGACGAGCTACAACCTTCATGCAGAAACAACGCACCAACAAATGGGTTGACAAATAAGCTGATCTAAACACATCTGACAAATCCAGGAAAGTCTGAGAAAAGGTTAACAAAACACAACATTACGACGACAAAACCAGACACTGAATTGTCAAGACACGGCGAGGAAAATATAAAGTTTTGTGAGAAGCGAGAAGCAGCAGTTAGAGAGCTGGTCGACGAGACAGTTGCATCATTACTGGCACTATAAGCAATACACCTCAACAACACGCAACAAGTGCCACCTTCTCGTCCACACAACCATGCCACACCTGCACAACACACTTGTGTGAAGAACACAGCAACTGGTATTATCAAAATAAACAAATTAGCAGCGACTAATCTGCCAATAACAACAATCCATCAACATGTACACCAGTACCACACGCAGCTCCACCACCACCAGTATCATCACCACCACTACCACCACCACCACCACTCTCCACCACCACCACCACCACCACTCTCCACCACCACCACTACCACCACCACCACTACCACCACCACCACCACTACCACCACCACCACCACCACTACCACCACCACTACCACCACCACCACCACAACTCCACCACCACAACTCCACCACCACCACTACCACCACCACCACTACCACCACCACCACTACCACCACCACCACTCTCCACATAATTACAAAATACCACCATCAGATTAATCCCTAAGCCGGGGAATCTCGCAGCTTAAATGGAAAATTACAGACCAATTTCCCTCCTCGATATACCAAGACAAATACTGGCTAAACTATTCACCTTGACAGACATGTGAAGTACCTACAAGAACACGGAACACATCACCACACAACATGGACTAGACTACACCCACCTCCATACACCACTACACAACTGTACCCCTGTACTGTACCCCCCCTGTACTGTACCTCCCCTGTACTGTACCCCCCCTGTACTGTACCTCCCCTGTACTGTACCCATGTACTGTCGCCCTGATCTATAACTTAACCTAATCTATGAGCATACAGCCAATAACACGAAAAAAGAGCAATACAATATAGTGCTCAGAGATGTCGCAAAAGTTTTCGACAAAGTCTGCCACAGGTGCCACAGGTGCCACAGAGCTTGTATGATGTTCCAGATAAGCTTCACCGCAATACTATACAGCTTCAAAGACAACATAACGGCTAACTTCAACATCGGTCGCTCTTCAAGTGACACCAACAGAGATGAAAGATGAAGTACCTCAAGGAAGGTGTCCAACACCCACGCTTTTAAACATGCCCAATCACCTCCGCCCCCCTTACCCCCCCCCTCTCTCCACAACCTGGAGAATATATCACATATACTCTCGAATGTAAACATAATCTTCTCACCAGGACCCTTAAAGTCGGCACTTGTCAACAAAACCACAGTCGAAGTCATTAAGTCTGAAAAAACAACAGAAAATTAGAGTTGGATTAAGGCACACCAAAACCCCACCACTCTTGCCCACGGTGGAGCCAAGCAACAAAGGAACGCAGACATAATACTGGGACGCTAGAGTAATGCACCAGCAATAACAATGAACTTAAATAATAAATAGAGCCAAAGGGAGTGGGAAAACTGCGTAGCTCCCGGAACCCTGGCACCATGACACCCAGCTGCTCTGGCACAGGGCCGCCGCTTGCCTGACACCCTCCTCGAGTACCGCCACATACATGACATAAACTATCGCGAGGAAGCTACGGGCAGGGCACAGTAAGGGTTGAAGTAGAGCAGCAAAATACTGTCACTCTAGGAGCTCCACTGGACACACGACCGCTGAACACGAGACTAGAGCCAGTGTTAGAGACATTACTCCAAGATGACACGCCCCGCTCCCACAGCTGGTGGCCCAAGATGAGACGCCCCACTCCCACAGCTGGTGGCCCAAGATGAGACGCCCCGCTCCCACAGCTGGTGGCCCAAGATGAGACGCCCCACTCCCACAGCTGGTGACCCAAGATGAGACGCCCCACTCCCACAGCTGGTGGCCCAAGATGAGACGCCCCACTCCCACAGCTGGTGGCCCAAGATGAGACGCCCCACTCCCACAGCTGGTGACCCAAGATGAGACGCCCCACTCCCACAGCTGGTGGCCCAAGATGAGACGCCCCACTCCCACAGCTGGTGACCCAAGATGAGACGCCCCACTCCCACAGCTGGTGGCCCAAGATGAGACGCCCCACTCCCACAGCTGGTGGCCCAAGATGAGACGCCCCACTCCCACAGCTGGTGGCCCAAGATGAGACGCCCCACTCCCACAGCTGGTGGCCCAAGATGAGACGCCCCACTCCCACAGCTGGTGACCCAAGATGAGACGCCCCACTCCCACAGCTGGTGGCCCAAGATGAGACGCCCCGCTCCTACAGCTGGTGGTCGAAGATGAGACGCCCCGCTCCCACAGCTGGTGGCCCAAGATGAGACGCCCCGCTCCTACAGCTGGTGGCCCAAGATGAGACGCCCCACTCCCACAGCTGGTGGTCCAAGATGAGACGCCCCACTCCCACAGCTGGTGGCCCAAGATGAGACGCCCCACTCCCACAGCTGGTGGCCCAAGATGAGACGCCCCGCTCCCACAGCTGGTGGCCCAAGATGAGACGCCCCGCTCCCACAGCTGGTGGCCCAAGATGAGACGCCCCGCTCCCACAGCTGGTGGCCCAAGATGAGACGCCCCACTCCCACAGCTGGTGGCCCAAGATGAGACGCCCCACTCCCACAGCTGGTGGCCCAAGATGAGACGCCCCACTCCCACAGCTGGTGGCCCAAGATGAGACGCCCCACTCCCACAGCTGGTGGCCCAAGATGAGACGCCCCACTCCCACAGCTGGTGGCCCAAGATGAGACGCCCCGCTCCCACAGCTGGTGGCCCAAGATGAGACGCCCCACTCCCACAGCTGGTGGCCCAAGATGAGACGCCCCACTCCCACAGCTGGTGGCCCAAG
Organism: Procambarus clarkii; assembly: GCF_040958095.1. NCBI lineage: Eukaryota > Metazoa > Arthropoda > Malacostraca > Decapoda > Cambaridae > Procambarus > Procambarus clarkii. Next base: position 30,884,523 of record NC_091168.1, on the reverse strand, counting down.
ATGAGACGCCCCACTCCCACAGCTGGTGGCCCAAGATGAGACGCCCCGCTCCTACAGCTGGTGGTCGAAGATGAGACGCCCCGCTCCCACAGCTGGTGGCCCAAGATGAGACGCCCCACTCCCACAGCTGGTGGTCCAAGATGAGATGCCCCGCTCCCACAGCTGGTGGCCCAAGATGAGACGCCCCGCTCCCACAGCTGGTGGCCCAAGATGAGACGCCCCGCTCCCACAGCTGGTGGTCCAAGATGAGATGCCCCGCTCCCACAGCTGGTGGCCCAAGATGAGACGCCCCTCTCCCACAGCTGGTGGCCCAAGATGAGACGCCCCACTCCCACAGCTGGTGGCCCAAGATGAGACGCCCCGCTCCCACAGCTGGTGGCCCAAGATGAGACGCCCCGCTCCCACAGCTGGTGGCCCAAGATGAGACGCCCCGCTCCCACAGCTGGTGGCCCAAGATGAGACGCCCCGCTCCCACAGCTGGTGGCCCAAGATGAGACGCCCCGCTCCCACAGCTGGTGGCCCAAGATGAGACGCCCCACTCCCACAGCTGGTGGCCCAAGAGCCAGGATCTACTCTAAGGGAAAGTAACTTCCACAACAGATAACTCCGAGATAAAACACACACCAGAAAGTCTACACGAAGAGAGTATAAAGATGCTGGAAGCAGAATACTTCATCTCCTTATTTCAGTGGTGTTATACTGTCACTGAGCCTGGTGCTACCCAGCCCAGAATATGTGTACCCAAGCCGCAGTCTTTACCTTTGTCACCATTGTTATCACCTTATATCATGCTTGTTATATTGAGTGGATATCTTACTGCATTATGCCTTGAAATCGTCCCCAAATTGTGCTATAATGAACCAGTTGATAACCCTGAAATTTCACCCTAATGTACCTACTAATTTTTGTCATTTTAATTTAATTTAAATTTTGCCCCGAGGGGCGAGTTTATTGGGCAGCGTCACTCATCCTGTGAGTGGACACACCGCCATAGTGACAGTATTGGGCAGCGCCACTCATCCTGTGAGTGGACACCGCCATAGTGACAGTATTGGGCAGCGCCACTCATCCTGTGAGTGGACACACCGCCATAGTGACAGTATTGGGCAGCGCCACTCATCCTGTGAGTGGATACACCGCCATAGTGACAGTATTGGGCAGCGCCACTCATCCTGTGAGTGGACACACCGCCATAGTGACAGTATTGGGCAGCGTCACTAATCCTGTGAGTGGACACACCGCCATAGTGACAGTATTGGGCAGTGCCACTCATCCTGTGAGTGGACACACCGCCATAGTGACAGTATTGGGCAGTGCCACTCATCCTGTGAGTGGACACACCGCCATAGTGACAGTATTGGGCAGCGCCACTCATCCTGTGAGTGGACACACCGCCATAGTGACAGTATTGGGCAGTGCCACTCATCCTGTGAGTGGACACACCGCCATAGTGACAGTATTGGGCAGCGCCACTCATCCTGTGAGTGGACACACCGCCATAGTGACAGTATTGGGCAGTGCCACTCATCCTGTGAGTGGACACACCGCCATAGTGACAGTATTGGGGAGCGTCACTCATCCTGTGAGTGGACACACCGCCATAGTGACAGTATTGGGCAGCGCCACTCATCCTGTGAGTGGACACACCGCCATAGTGACAGTATTGGGCAGCGTCACTCATCCTGTGAGTGGACACACCGCCATAGTGACAGTATTGGGCAGTGCCACTCATCCTGTGAGTGGACACACCGCCATAGTGACAGTATTTTGCAGTGCCACTCATCCTGTGAGTGGACACACCGCCATAGTGACAGTATTGGGCAGCGCCACTCATCCTGTGAGTGGACACACCGCCATAGTCAGAGTATTGGGCAGCGTCACTCATCCTGTGAGTGGACACACCGCCATAGTGACAGTATTGGGCAGCGCCACTCATCCTGTGAGTGGACACACCGCCATAGTGACAGTATTGGGCAGCGCCACTCATCCTGTGAGTGGACACACCGCCATAGTGACAGTATTGGGCAGTGCCACTCATCCTGTGAGTGGACACACCGCCATAGCAGCATGTACAACACTCCCCAATAGGAAGAAAACCCGCTGGGTTGTTCATCCTGTCACTTGTACCCAGACACAGCTGGGACTTGCTTAACTGTCTCAAGTGAACAGCTCCTCAAACAAGAAGATTAACATCTGTCAACCCTTAAAATCTCACGTTATCTTGCGGGTGCAAAATGGGGGAATCTTTTAAGAACAGTATCAATATTGGACAAATAGTGTTTTCCTAACTCAAACAATGTTGGGTTTATTATTCTACACATATTCCTAATGTCTCTCAGGTGTTGACACTCTCTCAGGTCAACCCGTCCTCTTAAAAAGAACGTCACTTTTGGCTGGTATGCGCGGCACTATGGCCAAATTTGGACGTAATTTGAAATGAAATCCACTCACAAAAGTGACGTTCTGTTCCGTTTTCTATTTGAGTCGTCCGGCGTACGCGCAGAGGTTATAAGAGGACACTTTAAATTAACGTTTTTCATAACGTTTTGAAACTTTATGAGAATTTCCTGCCCACCTAACCTATCAGAGGACCCTTAACTTACTGTTGTTGAAAAAAAAAATCCCAAATTTATTTTCATATTTTTTTCAATTTCAAATTACGTCCAAATTCGGCCATACTGATAAACGGCCAAAAGCGACGTTCTCTTTAAGAGGACAGGTTGCTCAGGTAGTGGTCAAATCTTCGTCATTATTGTGTATTAAGCTAATCTTTGTGTATTTGTGTTCAATTTTCCTTACAATATACTGAAAACATTTTTCGTCAATTTTGCTGGAAATTACCTACTTATTTATTTATTTATGCATATACAAGAAGGTACATTGGGAATGTGAGGATACGTAGTATGGTAATTACAGTCTTGTAAAGCCACTAGTACGCGCAGCGTTTCCGGCAGAAACTGTCTTAAAGGACGGAAACAGTCTTAAACTGTCCTAAAGAGGACTGAAAATTACCTGTTAGATTAAGGACCTGCCCGACACGCTATGCGTGCTAGTGACTGTACAAGAATGTACAATTATCATTGCTATGTTCTCTCTTAACCCCCAATGTATACCTTCTTGTATATAAATACCAGCAAGCCAGAGATACACACAAGGCTGTAAGCGTGTGTACACACAGTTTAGAGAGCCGTAACTCGCAATAAACCCCGAGTCACGTACCAGGAGCAGAAGAGAAGTGTCCCGTGTAAGGAGGCAGCTGTACACGGGGGCCCAGGAACCACTCCATCACTCCACTACCACCAATCACTCCATCTATGCTGGTGGACCCCCCCCCCCTGGGGGCAGTGGCGGCCATGACACCCGCCTGCTCCAGCCACGACAGGCCTAAACTATTTCCTCTCCTCCTCTTGTAAACATTGTCTCTCTACGCGGCTTAACTTACTCTTTGTCTTATATAAGTGTCTTGTTCAGTGGTTTAGTTATTACTGTCGGTTAAAGAAGAGAGAGCGAACGGTGTTTGATAAAGTTATTGTGGTTGGGGGGAGATTGAGAGCAGGGAATTTACGGTGACAAGGTTCTTATTATGTTATTGTCTCCCCTCCCTTGTCTAAGTGTCTACCCCCCCTCCCCCTTCTCTCCATCCTCGCCCCTCCCCCCTCCCCAAGTGCCTCCTACCCCCCTCCCTCACTCTATCCCTCTCCTCCCCGACCTCCAAAAGTATCCCAACGTCCAGAAAACGGTCAATTTACAGTGACCTTATCCTAACCTGCCAGAGGACCCACAACAGAAAACGGGACAGTACGTCACTTTCGCCAGCCGCTTCTATTTTCTACTACGACAATTTTTTTGGTCTTATGTAACGCCTACGAGCGAAAAGCGACGTTCTTTGTAGGAGAGGTTGTAGGAGGACAGGTTGTAGGGGGACAGGTTGTAGGAGGACAGGTTGTAGGAGGACAGGTTGTAGGGGGACAGGTTGTAGGAGGACAGGTTGTAGGGGGACAGGTTGTAGGGGGACAGGTTGTAGGAGGACAGGTTGTAGGGGGACAGGTTGTAGGAGGACAGGTTGTAGGACAGGTTGTAGGAGGACAGGTTGTGGGAGGACAGGTTGTAGGAGGACAGGTTGTAGGAGGACAGGTTGTAGGGGGACAGGTTGTAGGAGGACAGGTTGTAGGAGGACAGGTTGTAGGGGGACAGGTTGTAGGGGGACAGGTTGTAGGGGGACAGGTTGTAGGAGGACAGGTTGTAGGAGGACAGGTTGTAGGGGGACAGGTTGTAGGAGGACAGGTTGTAGGAGGACAGGTTGTAGGAGGACAGGTTGTAGGGGGACAGGTTGTAGGAGGACAGGTTGTAGGAGGACAGGTTGTAGGGGGACAGGTTGTAGGAGGACAGGTTGTAGGAGGACAGGTTGTAGGAGGACAGGTTGTAGGAGGACAGGTTGTAGGAGGACAGGTTGTAGGGGGACAGGTTGTAGGAGGACAGGTTGTAGGAGGACAGGTTGTAGGGGGACAGGTTGTAGGAGGACAGGTTGTAGGAGGACAGGTTGTAGGGGGACAGGTTGTAGGAGGACAGGTTGTAGGAGGACAGGTTGTAGGGGGACAGGTTGTAGGAGGACAGGTTGTAGGAGGACAGGTTGTAGGAGGACAGGTTGTAGGGGGACAGGTTGTAGGAGGACAGGTTGTAGGAGGACAGGTTGTAGGGGGACAGGTTGTAGGGGGACAGGTTGTAGGAGGACAGGTTGTAGGAGGACAGGTTGTAGGAGGACAGGTTGTAGGAGGACAGGTTGTAGGGGGACAGGTTGTAGGAGGACAGGTTGTAGGAGGACAGGTTGTAGGAGGACAGGTTGTAGGGGGACAGGTTGTAGGAGGACAGGTTGTAGGAGGACAGGTTGTAGGGGGACAGGTTGTAGGACAGGTTGTAGGAGGACAGGTTGTAGGAGGACAGGTTGTAGGAGGACAGGTTGTAGGGGGACAGGTTGTAGGGGGACAGGTTGTAGGGGGACAGGTTGTAGGGGGACAGGTTGTAGGAGGACAGGTTGTAGGGGGACAGGTTGTAGGGGGACAGGTTGTAGGAGGACAGGTTGTAGGGGGACAGGTTGTAGGGGGTCAGGTTGTAGGACAGGTTGTAGGGGGACAGGTTGTAGGAGGACAGGTTGTAGGACAGGTTGTAGGAGGACAGGTTGTAGGAGGACAGGTTGTAGGGGGACAGGTTGTAGGGGGACAGGTTGTAGGAGGACAGGTTGTAGGAGGACAGGTTGTAGGGGGACAGGTTGTAGGAGGACAGGTTGTAGGAGGACAGGTTGTAGGGGGACAGGTTGTAGGGGGACAGGTTGTAGGAGGACAGGTTGTAGGAGGACAGGTTGTAGGGGGACAGGTTGTAGGGGGACAGGTTGTAGGAGGACAGGTTGTAGGGGGACAGGTTGTAGGGGGACAGGTTGTAGGAGGACAGGTTGTAGGAGGACAGGTTGTAGGGGGACAGGTTGTAGGGGGACAGGTTGTAGGGGGACAGGTTGTAGGAGGACAGGTTGTAGGGGGACAGGTTGTAGGAGGACAGGTTGTAGGAGGACAGGTTGTAGGGGGTCAGGTTGTAGGACAGGTTGTAGGGGGACAGGTTGTAGGAGGACAGGTTGTAGGAGGACAGGTTGTAGGAGGACAGGTTGTAGGAGGACAGGTTGTAGGGGGACAGGTTGTAGGAGGACAGGTTGTAGGAGGACAGGTTGTAGGGGGACAGGTTGTAGGAGGACAGGTTGTAGGAGGACAGGTTGTAGGGGGACAGGTTGTAGGGGGACAGGTTGTAGGAGGACAGGTTGTAGGAGGACAGGTTGTAGGGGGACAGGTTGTAGGGGGACAGGTTGTAGGACAGGTTGTAGGGGGACAGGTTGTAGGGGGACAGGTTGTAGGACAGGTTGTAGGGGGACAGGTTGTAGGAGAGGTTGTAGGACAGGTTGTAGGGAGACAGGTTGTAGGACAGGTTGTAGGGGGACAGGTTGTAGGGGAACAGGTTGTAGGAGGACAGGTTGTAGGAGGACAGGTTGTAAGAGGACAGGTTGTAGGACAGGTTGTAGGACAGGTTGTAGGACAGGGTGTAGGACAGGTTGTAGGACAGGTTGTAGGAGAAGAGGTTGTAGAAGACGTAGGACAGGTTGTAGGAGAAGTTGTAGGAGAGGTTGTAGGAGGACAGGTTGTAGGAGAGGTTGTAGGACAGGTTGTAGGAGAGGTTATAGGACAGGTTGTAGGAGAGGTTATAGGAGGACAGGTTGTAGGAGGACAGGTTGTAGGAGGAGAGGTTGTAGGGGGGACAGGTTGTAGGAGGACAGGTTGTAGGACAGGTTGTAGGGGGGGACAGGTTGTAGGACAGTGTTACGGACCCGAGTCCAGCGTCGGAGCACGGAGCAGTGACAACAACGCCATCTGTGAGTCCGCTCCCGAAACCCCCTCCAAATGGACGACGCCATCTAGTGATGACGAGAGACGCCGGCAATACGTGCTGGATTCCCGTCTTAATTGGCTCGTGGAATAGCCGCTGCTGACCTCTGGTGAGGTGGCGCTTAGACAGCAACGCCATCTATGGAGTGAAGAGGTGGACGTTTGTGTCTAAGCCTGTAAGTGAGGTTCCCTAGAGCGTCCCAGTATTAATGACGTGTCTGATTGCAGAGTCGACCTGGAACTGCTGTGTTGGACGATGGACCAGTCTACCCAAGGCAGCCAAGGTCTCTTCACCAGTCTGCTTTGAAGAAGCTGTGAGTCACCCCCGGACGAACTCTGTGGAGAGTATAATAGCCTGCCTGAGGAGTGGCAGTGTCGGGAATCGCCTTATCCGGAGCTGGCTGGTGGAAGAGACTAGCCACTGTGATGCTTAGTGAGGAGAGTGATCAGCAGGTCACACGAGGCTCCTGCCTAGGGCTCGCAACCCTAGTATCGGTCGTGGAGTGGCCTACACAGCGGAGCTGATCGGTACCTGCCAGCTACAGGCTGGATTGTGGTTGAAGGCCTCCACGATGAAGCACCCAGTGGGACTGTGATTTGGCTGGCCTGTGGCCTGGGTAGATTCGTCAGTCATAGTGGATTCATCGTGGGGCACGGAAGAAGGAACCAGGGCTACCCAGAGTGAGCACCGTGGAGCATCCAGTGTCTTCGGAGGAAGACGCAACTGTACGTAAGTGTAGTAATAATCCCGGCGTGCGACTGTTATTTATTTATATATGGTGGTGGTAAATATATCACAAAACTGGAACATTTGTATCCCTCCCCCTTTAATTTAACTTGCGTTACGGAACGCACCCCTTGAAAGCCTCTACTAACTTGGGGCCGGATTCCCAAACTCTAATACCATCAGAGAAGAACCCAGTTGCGTCCCAGTAGGGCCGTAACAGACAGGTTGTAGGAGTAGAGGTTGTAGGACAGGTTGTAGGAGGACAGGTTGTAAGAGGACAGGTTGTAGGACAGGTTATCTTGAGGTTATCTTGAGATAATTTCGGGGCTTTTAGTGTCCCCGCGGCCCGGTCCTCGACCAGGCCTCCACCCCCAGGAAGCAGCCCATGACAGCTGACTAACACCCAGGTACCTATTTACTGCTAGGTAACAGGGGCATTCAGGGTGAAAGAAACTTTGCCCATTTGTTTCTGCCTCGTGCGGGAATCGAACCCGCGCCACAGAATTACGAGTCCTGCGCGCTATCCACCAGGCTACGAGGCCCCTCTACCGCCAGCCTCCCGCACCCACCGCCAGCCTCCCGGACCCACCGCCAGCCTCCCGGGCCCACCACCAGCCTCCCGGACCCACCACTAATATACTAATATATGAGAGGTTGCAGGGGGACAGGTTGTAGGAGGAGAGGTTGTAGGAGGACAGGTTGTCCTGGCACTTCTGAGTGACGTAATCCACCACATCCTCTACACACTTTTCTACGAGTTCAGTTTCCCATGGAATTCCCATAAGGAAGTTCCTCATCTCGTCATATTTTCGTCTTCGGTTATTTAGCCTCTTCCCCTCGGGTCTTATCCTTGGAGAGGTCATCCCCGCCTCCACCAGACACTCTAATGTCCATACACTGTCGTTACTCTTTCCCTTGTCACCTCTTGGGTGGCCTAATCTCACTCAGAAAGGCGGGGTCCAAGAGCTAAAACTCGATCCTCTAGGGAAAAAGTAGGTGAGTACATAGCCACGGGAGGAAGGTGAGGCTGGTGGTGGGCCCGGGAGGCTGGTGGTGGGTCCGGGAGGCTGGTGGTGGGCCCCGGAGGCTGGCGGTGGGTCCGGGAGGCTGGTGGTGGGTCCGGGAGGCTGGTGGTGGGTCCGGGAGGCTGGTGGTGGGTCCGGGAGGCTGGTGGTGGGTCCGGGAGGCTGGTGGTGGGTCCGGGAGGCTGGTGGTGGGCCCCGGAGGCTGGTGGTTGGCCCGGGAGGCTGGTGGTGGGTCCGGGAGGCTGGTGGTGGGCCCCGGAGGCTGGCGGTGGGTCCGGGAGGCTGGCGGTGGGTCCGGGAGGCTGGTGGTGGGTCCGGGAGGCTGGTGGTGGGTCCGGGAGGCTGGTGGTGGGCCCCGGAGGCTGGCGGTGGGTCCGGGAGGCTGGTGGTGGGTCCGGGAGGCTGGTGGTGGGCCCCGGAGGCTGGCGGTGGGTCCGGGAGGCTGGTGGTGGGCCCCGGAGGCTGGCGGTGGGTCCGGGAGGCTGGTGGTGGGCCCCGGAGGCTGGCGGTGGGTCCGGGAGGCTGGTGGTGGGTCCGGGAGGCTGGTGGTGGGCCCCGGAGGCTGGTGGTGGGCCCCGGAGGCTGGTGGTGGGCCCCGGAGGCTGGTGGTGGGCCCCGGAGGCTGGTGGTGGGTCCGGGAGGCTGGTGGTGGGCCCCGGAGGCTGGTGGTGGGCCCCGGAGGCTGGTGGTGGGTCCGGGAGGCTGGCGGTGGGTCCTCGAGGCTGGCGGTGGGTCCTCGAGGCTGGTGGTGGGCCCGGGAGGCTGGTGGTGGGCCCGGGAGGCTGGTGGTGGGTCCGGGAGGCTGGTGGTGGGCCCCGGAGGCTGGTGGTGGGTCCTCGAGGCTGGTGGTGGGCCCGGGAGGCTGGTGGTGGGCCCGGGAGGCTGGTGGTGGGTCCGGGAGGCTGGTGGTGGGCCCCGGAGGCTGGTGGTGGGTCCTCGAGGCTGGTGGTGGGCCCGGGAGGCTGGTGGTGGGCCCGGGAGGCTGGTGGTGGGCCCCGGAGGCTGGTGGTGGGCCCCGGAGGCTGGTGGTGGGCCCCGGAGGCTGGTGGTGGGTCCGGGAGGCTGGCGGTGGGTCTGGGAGGCTGGCGGTGGGCCCGGGAGGCTGGTGGTGGGTCCGGGAGGCTGGTGGTGGGCCCCGGAGGCTAGTGGTGGGTCCGGGAGGCTGGTGGTGGGTCCGGGAGGCTGGTGGTGGGTCCGGGAGGCTGGTGGTGGGCCCCGGAGGCTGGTGGTGGGTCCGGGAGGCTGGTGGTGGGTCCGGGAGGCTGGTGGTGGGCCCGGGAGGCTGGTGGTGGGTCCGGGAGGCTGGTGGTGGGTCCGGGAGGCTGGTGGTGGGCCCCGGAGGCTGGTGGTGGGCCCCGGAGGCTGGTGGTGGGCCCCGGAGGCTGGTGGTGGGCCCCGGAGGCTGGTGGTGGGTCCGGGAGGCTGGTGGTGGGTCCGGGAGGCTGGTGGTGGGCCCGGGAGGCTGGTGGTGGGCCCGGGAGGCTGGTGGTGGGCCCGGGAGGCTGGCGGTGGGTCCCGGAGGCTGGTGGTGGGCCCCGGAGGCTGGTGGTGGGCCCCGGAGGCTGGTGGTGGGTCCCGGAGGCTGGTGGTGGGCCCCGGAGGCTGGTGGTGGGTCCGGGAGGCTGGTGGTGGGCCCCGGAGGCTGGTGGTGGGCCCGGGAGGCTGGTGGTGGGTCCGGGAGGCTGGTGGTGGGTCCGGGAGGCTGGTGGTGGGCCCCGGAGGCTGGTGGTGGGTCCGGGAGGCTGGTGGTGGGTCCGGGAGGCTGGCGGTGGGTCCGGGAGGCTGGTGGTGGGTCCGGGAGGCTGGCGGTGGGTCCGGGAGGCTGGCGGTGGGTCCGGGAGGCTGGCGGTGGGTCCGGGAGGCTGGTGGTGGGTCCGGGAGGCTGGTGGTGGGTCCGGGAGGCTGGTGGTGGGTCCGGGAGGCTGGTGGTGGGTCCGGGAGGCTGGTGGTGGGTCCGGGAGGCTGGCGGTGGGTCCGGGAGCCTGGCGGTGGGTCCGGGAGGCTGGTGGTGGGTCCGGGAGGCTGGTGGTGGGTCCGGGAGGCTGGTGGTGGGTCCGGGAGGCTGGTGGTGGGTCCGGGAGGCTGGTGGTGGGTCCGGGAGGCTGGTGGTGGGTCCGGGAGGCTGGTGGTGGGTCCGGGAGGCTGGTGGTGGGTCCGGGAGGCTGGCGGTGGGCCCCAGAGGCTGGTGGTGGGCCCCAGAGGCTGGTGGTGGGCCCCAGAGGCTGGTGGTGGGGGTCCCACTGACGGTGGGGGTCCCACTGACGGTGGGGGTCCCCTCCCCCCCGGCCCACCTGTCCTGAGAGGGGTCCTGTGGTCCAAGGTACAGAGCTAAGACCATCAAACACTTAACTGACCACTTACGAAACCTGTCCATCTTGCCTCAGTCACCGCGGCTGTGTACTTATCAAAGAGTTTACGAGCTCCGAAGCACTAAGAAGTTGCCCTTGAGCTGAGAACCACCTCGCAGCGTCTCCCAGCTCGTAAACTGTTTACCAAATGTAAACCCAATAAGTCATGATTGAGGAAAGATGAACAGGTTTCGTAAATGGCTCCTGGCCCAAACTACTTTAAAATGGAGCGTCATTGTTCTCTGTGTTAAGAGGTTGTTAAGGAGATATTCCTCACTGGAGAAGGCTGACGTAGGCAGGTGTAGCACACTAATGGTGTGCTACAGTAATGTGTATAGCACACATCTCTCTCATCTCCTAAGCCATGCAGTTTGGGTGCTGGTAGGCTGGCATAATGAGCCTACTGCATTCATCCCTAATATGTTCTTACTTCATGTTGGCAGTAAGTGATCTGTGTGTTACCTGTGTCTGCTCTCTCGGCTCCCTTCAACTGTCACCTGAATACCAAACAGTAGTGCAAATCTGAATATAAGAATGAGGGAAACTGAAGGCCTATTGGTTCATACGAGGCAGCTGCTATTGGTTCATACGAGGCAGCTGCTATTGGTCCACACGAGGCAGCTCCTATTGGTCCACACGAGGCAGCTGCTATTGGTCCACACGAGGCAGCTCCTATTGGTCCATACGAGGCAGCTCCTATTGGTCCACACGAGGCAGCTCCTATTGGTCCATACGAGGCAGCTGCTATTGGTCCACACGAGGCAGCTCCTATTGGTCCACACGAGGCAGCTCCTATTGGTCCATACGAGGCAGCTCCTATTGGTCCACACGAGGCAGCTCCTATTGGTCCATACGAGGCAGCTCCTATTGGTCCATACGAGGCAGCTCCTATTGGTCCATACGAGGCAGCTCCTATTGGTCCATACGAGGCAGCTCCTATTGGTCCACACGAGGCAGCTCCTATTGGTCCACACGAGGCAGCTCCTATTGGTCCATGCGAGGCAGCTCCTATTGGTCCATACGAGGCAGCTCCTATTGGTCCATACGAGGCAGCTCCTATTGGTCCATACGAGGCAGCTCCTATTGGTCCACACGAGGCAGCTCCTATTGGTCCACACGAGGCAGCTCCTATTGGTCCACACGAGGCAGCTCCTATTGGTCCATACGAGGCAGCTCCTATTGGTCCACACGAGGCAGCTCCTATTGGTCCACACGAGGCAGCTCCTATTGGTCCACACGAGGCAGCTCCTATTGGTCCATACGAGGCAGCTCCTATTGGTCCACACGAGGCAGCTACTATTGGTCCACACGAGGCAGCTCCTATTGGTCCATACGAGGCAGCTCCTATTGGTCCATACGAGGCAGCTCCTATTGGTCCATACGAGGCAGCTCCTATTGGTCCACACGAGGCAGCTCCTATTGGTCCATACGAGGCAGCTCCTATTGGTCCACACGAGGCAGCTCCTATTGATCCACACGAGGCAGCTCCTATTGGTCCACACGAGGCAGCTACTATTGGTCCACACGAGGCAGCTCCTATTGGTCCATACGAGGCAGCTCCTATTGGTCCATACGAGGCAGCTCCTATTGGTTCATACGAGGCAGCTCCTATTGGTTCATACGAGGCAGCTCCTATTGGTCCACACGAGGCAGCTCCTATTGGTCCACACGAGGCAGCTCCTATTGGTCCATACGAGGCAGCTCCTATTGGTCCATACGAGGCAGCTCCTATTGGTCCATACGAGGCAGCTCCTATTGGTCCACACGAGGCAGCTCCTATTGGTCCATACGAGGCAGCTCCTATTGGTCCATACGAGGCAGCTCCTATTGGTCCATACGAGGCAGCTCCTATTGGTCCACACGAGGCAGCTCCTATTGGTCCACACGAGGCAGCTCCTATTGGTCCATACGAGGCAGCTCCTATTGGTCCATACGAGGCAGCTCCTATTGGTCCACACGAGGCAGCTCCTATTGGTCCATACGAGGCATTAAAAAGGATCAATGCATAAATGTTCGTAATAAGGCAAATCGGACACTTGGATTTATTAATCGCAGCGTTAGTAACAAGACACCTGGTGTGGTTCTCAAGCTATATCTTGCTCTAGTTAGGCCCCATTTAGATTATGCAGTTCAGTTTTGGTCGCCGTATTATAGAATGGATATAAATTCACTTGAACGTGTCCAGCGTAGGATGACTAAGTTAATTCCCCAAATTAGAAATCTTTCATATGAAGAAAGATTAACAAAGCTTAAGTTGCATTCACTGGAAAGGCGAAGAGTTAGGGGTGACATGATAGAGGTTTACAAGTGGGTGAATGGACATAACAAAGGGGATATTAATAGGGTGTTAAAAGTATCAACACAAGACAGAACACGAAACAATGGGTATAAATTGGATAAGTTTAGATTTAGGAAAGACTTGGGTAAATACTGGTTCAGTAACAGGGTTGTTGATTTGTGGAACCAATTACTGCGTAACGTGCTGGAGGTGGGGGTCTCTCGATTGTTTCAAGCGCGGGTTGGACAAGTATATGAGTGGGATTGGGTGGTTATAAATAGGAGCTGTCTCGTATGGGCCAATAGGCCTTCTGCAGTTGCCTTTGTTCTTATGTTCTTATACGAGGCAGCTCCTATTGGTCCATACGAGGCAGCTCCTATTGGTCCATACGAGGCAGCTCCTATTGGTCCATACGAGGCAGCTCCTATTGGTCCATACGAGGCAGCTCCTATTGGTCCATACGAGGCAGCGTTAACTGATATTTACCCCAGACTAATTTAAATAAAATTCTAAGTTATGCTTGTAATTTATAAACAATCCAACTATACGAGGCTGTGAGTATTGACTCAAACGAGGCAGCTGTTGCACTCACCCACACCAAGTTAAGTGTATTAATTACGTAAGAACATAAGAACAAAGGTAACTGCAGAAGGCCTATTGGCCCATACGAGGCAGCTCCTATCTATAACCACCCAATCCCACTCATATACATGTCCAACCCACGCTTGAAACAATCGAGGGACCCCACCGCCACCACGTTACGCGGCAATTGGTTCCACAAATCAACAAACCTGTTACTGAACCAGTATTTACTCAAGTCTTTCCTAAATCTAAACTTATCCAATTTATACCCATTGTTTCGTGTTCTGTCTTGTGTTGATATTTTTAATACCCTATTAATTAGAATTAAAAATTTAAGTGTACTAATTAGAATTAGAAAGATAAGTGTACCAACCATACGGTCCACCAACCCCAGGGTCCACCAACCATCCACGTGGCAGAGTGGAAGGCTTGTGGGAGTTTTCAGCAAGAAAGAGAGAAAGTGTGCTGGAGGGAGACAGTGGGCAGTGACGGGTGGGAAGTACCAGGGCGGCAGTGACAGTGGGCAGTGACGGGTGGGAAGTACCAGGGCGGCAGTGACAGTGGGCAGTGACGGGTGGGAAGTACCTGGGCGGCAGTGACAGTGGCCAGTGACGGGTGGGAAGTACCTGGGCGGCAGTGACAGTGGGCAGTGACGGGTGGGAAGTACCAGGGCGGCAGTGACAGTGGGCAGTGACGGGTGGGAAGTACCTGGGCGGCAGTGACAGTGGGCAGTGACGGGTGGGAAGTACCAGGGCGGCAGTGACAGTGGCCAGTGACGGGTGGGAAGTACCTGGGCGGCAGTGACAGTAGCCAGTGACGGGTGGGAAGTACCTGGGCGGCAGTGACAGTGGCCAGTGACGGGTGGGAAGTACCTGGGCGGCAGTGACAGTAGCCAGTGACGGGTGGGAAGTACCAGGGCGGCAGTGACAGTGGCCAGTGACGGGTGGGAAGTACCAGGGCGGCAGTGACAGTAGCCAGTGACGGGTGGGAAGTACCAGGGCGGCAGTGACGGGTGGGAAGTACCAGGGCGGCAGTGGCAGTGACGGGTGGGAAGTACCAGGGCGGCAGTGATAGTGGCCAGTGACGGGTGGGAAGTACCAGGGCGGCAGTGAGAGTGGGCAGTGACGGGTGGGAAGTACCAGGGCGGCAGTGACAGTGGGCACTGACGGGTGGGAAGTACCAGGGCGGCAGTGCAACCGCCCACCTCTTTGTTGTTGTTAAAGATTTGCTACTTGGAACTTTTTGTTCCAAGTAGCACGGGCTATGGTGAGCCCGTATTTTTAACACCGCCCAGCGCTTGTCTGCGTGCCCAGGGGACAAATATATACCCCAACCCCCCACCCAGTGCCCGGGATGCCCAAGAGTGGCGTTGGTTCGTCACTAAATCAACTTTAACTCAATGTGGATGATGTGGACTCGCTGTGGTTTTGACGTTGTGTGATTAGAGGCGATTGGTAACAGGCGCTCCCGTGCATGACGGAGACCCAACGGTACATAACAATCAATCAATCGTCACACACAGATCACACTAACGTGATGCATCAAATGAACAAATCCACAAGGGCCGCTAAGTCGTAGCTCAGTCGATTAAGGCAGTGTCTGGGATGCTCCCGGACGTAGGTTCGAATCCTCGTCACGGCCCCTGTGGATTTGTTCATCAATCAATCGTCTCTAGAAGATAGACGTTGTTTGTCGGGATGTGCTCGTGCCGGGAGGGCTAGGGGGGGGGGGTACACAGCCTCCCTCCACACACACACACTCAGAGAAATGGCTACTGGAGTTCAACACGAGCAAATGTAGAGTTGTGGAAATGGGAGTAGGTGATAGGAGACCAAAGGGACAGTACACAATGAAGGGGAACAGCCTACCTGTGACGACGCGCGAAAGAGACCAGCTGGGACTGGACGTAACACCTAATCTATCTCCTGAGGCACATATAAGTAGGATAACGACAGCAGCGTACTCTACACTGGCAAAAGTTAGAACATCATTCAGAAACCTAAGTAAGGAGGCATTTAGGGCGCTTTACACTGCCTACGTGAAGCTAGTCTTGGAGTATGCCGCCCCATCAGTCCCCACCTGAAGAAACACATAAGGAAACTGTAAAAGGTTCAGAAGTTTGCAACGAGATTCGTCCCAGAGTTACGAGGGATGGGGTATGAAGAGCGCCTGAAGGAACTGAGCCTTACGACACTAGAAAAAAGAAGGGAGAGGGGGGACATGATAGGAACGTATAAAATACTCAGGGGGATTGACAGAGTGGACATGGACGAAATGTTCACACGGAATAGTAACAGAACGAGGGGACATGGGTGGAAGCTGGAAACTCAGATGAGTCACAAAGATGTTAGAAAGTTTTCTTTTAGCGTGAGAGTAGTGGGGAAATGGAATGCACTTCAGGAACAGGTTGTGGAAGCAAATACTATTCATAATTTTAAAACTATGTATGATAGGGAAATGGGACAGGAGTCATTGCTGTAAACAATCGATGGCTGGAAAGGCGGGATCCAAGGGTCAATGCTCGATCCTGCAGACACAAATAGGTGAGTACAAATAGGTGAGTACACAGCCCCCCCCAACACAGCCCCTCCCTACCCCCCCTCACACACAGCCCCCGCTAAAGATATCATCAACACTGCCATCACTGCTCAAGTGCAAGTCACCCAAGACAACGTTGGTGGTTGTAACCTGCCTGAGAGAGAGGCCCCGCCCAGCCTCCCGCCAGGCACCTCACCACTCTACACACCTCTACACACCTGCACACACCTCTACACACCTGTGTTTAAAGATTATCGTGTACCAAGCATAGGACTGGCATAGCCTGGTGTTTACTTGGAGAGGGTCTCGGGAGTTCTTCTACTCCCCAAGCCCGGCCCGAGGCCAGGCTTGACTTGTGAGAGTTTGGTCCACCAGGCTGTTGCTTGGAGCAGCCCGCAGGCCCACATACCCACCACAGCCCGGCTGGTCCGGCACTTCTTTCAAGAACTTGTCTAAGTGCTTCTTGAAGACGTCCACCTTTGTTCCAGCAATATTTCTTATGCTTGCTGGGAGGGTGTTGAACAGCTGTGCCTATGGCACCTCTACTCTTCATTGGACCTCTGATGTTTAGACTGTGTTGCCTGATTGTGCCTAAGGGAGCCGGTCGGCCGAGCGGACAGCACGCTGGACTTGTGATCCTGTGGTCCTGGGTTCGATCCCAGGCGCCGGCGAGAAGTACTGGGCAGAGTTTCTTTCACCCTATGCCCCTGTTACCTAGCAGTAAAATAGGTACCTGGGTGTTAGTCAGCTGTCACGGGCTGCTTCCTGGGGGTGGAGGCCTGGTCGAGGACCGGGCCGCGGGGACACTAAAGCCCCGAAATCGTCTCAAGATAACCTCAAGATGGCACCTCTACTCCTCGCTGGACCTCTGATGTTCAGACAGTGTTCTCTGATTGTGTCTATGGCACCTCTACTCTTCACTGGACCTCTGATGTTCAGACAGTGTTCTCTGATTGTGTCTATGGCACCTCTACTCTTCACTGGTTCCATTCTGCATTTCCTTCCGTACCTTTCGCTCCAGTATGTTGTTATTCTACTGTGTAAATTTGGGACCTGGCCCTCCAGTACCTTCCATGTATATATTATTTGATACCTTTCTCGTCTCCTTTCCTGAGAGAACATTTTGAGAGCTTTGAGACGTCCCAATAATGTAGATGTTTTATCGTGTCTATGGGTGCCGTATATGTTCTCTGTATTCCCTCTAA
Source organism: Procambarus clarkii (assembly GCF_040958095.1). Classification (NCBI taxonomy): domain Eukaryota; kingdom Metazoa; phylum Arthropoda; class Malacostraca; order Decapoda; family Cambaridae; genus Procambarus; species Procambarus clarkii. The sequence goes on along the minus strand of NC_091168.1, from coordinate 30,867,398 downwards.
TTCAGAGATCTCTCCCCAGTACTCACTTCTCCTGGAGTGAGTCCTAAACAAAATGTGAGGACAATATAGTGCTCTGTGAGAGCACAAGAACAAAATTTCCGAACACCAGAGCACACTGTGAACACCAGAGCACACTGTGAACACCAGAACACACTGTGAACACCAGAGCACACTGTGAACACCAGAACACACTGTGAACACCAGAACACACTGTGAACACCAGAGCACACTGTGAACACCAGAGCACACTGTGAACACCAGAGCACACTGTGAACACCAGAACACACTGTGAACACCAGAGCACACTGTGAACACCAGAGCACACTGTGAACACCAGAGCACACTGTGAACACCAGAGCACACTGTGAACACCAGAGCACACTGTGAACACCAGAGCACACTGTGAACACCAGAACACACTGTGAACACCAGAACACACTGTGAACACCAGAGCACACTGTGAACACCAGAGCACACTGTGAACACCAGAGCACACTGTGAACACCAGAACACACTGTGAACACCAGAGCACACTGTGAACACCAGAACACACTGTGAACACCAGAACACACTGTGAACACCAGAGCACACTGTGAACACCAGAGCACACTGTGAACACCAGAACACACTGTGAACACCAGAACACACTATGAACACCAGAACACACTGTGAACACCAGAACACACTGTGAACACCAGAACACACTGTGAACATCAGAGAACACTGTGAACACCAGAGCACACTGTGAACACCAGAGCACACTGTGAACACCAGAGCACACTGTGAACACCAGAGCACACTGTGAACACCAGAGCACTGTGAACACCAGAACACTGTGAACACCAGAGCACACTGTGAACACCAGAACACACTGTGAACACCAGAACACACTGTGAACACCAGAACACTGTGAACACCAGAACACACTGTGAACATCAGAGAACACTGTGAACACCAGAGAACACTGAACACCAGAACACACTGTGAACACCAGAGAACACTGAACACCAGAGCACACTGTGAACACCAGAGCACACTGTGAACACCAGAGAACACTGAACACCAGAGCACACTGTGAACACCAGAACACACTGTGAACACCAGAGAACACTGAACACCAGAGCACACTGTGAACACCGGAGCACACTGTGAACACCAGAACACACTGTAAACACCAGAGAACACTGAACACCAGAGCACACTGTGAACACCAGAGCACACTGTGAACACCAGAACACACTGTGAACACCAGAACACACTGTGAACACCAGAACACACTGTGAACACCAGAACACTGTGAACACCAGAACACACTGTGAACACCAGAACACAATGTGAACACCAGAACACACTGTAAACACCAGAACACACTGTGAACACCAGAACACACTGCGAACACCAGAACACACTGTGAACACTGTGAACACCAGAACACACTGCGAACACCAGAACACACTGTGAACACCAGAACACACTGTGAACACCAGAACACACTGTGAACACCAGAACACACTGTGAACACCAGAACACACTGAACACCAGAACACAATGTGAACACCAGAGAACACTGTGAACACCAGAGAACACTGAACACCAGAACACTGTGAACACCAGAACACACTGTGAACACCAGAACACACTGTGAACACCAGAGCACACTGTGAACACCAGAGAACACTGTGAACACCAGAGAACACAGTGAACACCAGAACACACTGTGAACACCAGAACACACTGAACACCAGAACACACTGAACACCAGAACACTGTGAACACCAGAGAACACTGAACACCAGAGCACACTGTGAACACCAGAGCACACTGTGAACACCAGAACACACTGTGAACATCAGAGCACACTGTGAACACCAGAGCACACTGTGAACACCAGAACACACTGTGAACACCAGAACACACTGTGAACACCAGAACACACTGTGAACACCAGAGCACACTGTGAACACCAGAGAACACTGAACACCAGAGCACACTGTGAACATCAGAGCACACTGTGAACACCAGAGAACACTGTGAACATCAGAGAACACTGTGAACACCAGAGAACACTGAACACCAGAACACACTGTGAACACCAGAGAACACTGAACACCAGAGCACACTGTGAACACCAGAGCACACTGTGAACACCAGAACACACTGTGAACACCAGAACACTGTGAACACCAGAGCACACTGTGAACACCAGAACACTGTGAACACCAGAGCACACCGTGAACACCAGAACACTGTGAACACCAGAACACTGTGAACACCAGAGCACACTGTGAACACCAGAACACTGTGAACACTAGAACACTTGCTACACGCTAGACAGGTTTGTGAGGCTGTAGGTCCACCTGCAGGCCGCAGCCACCAACAGCTTCAATGATCAAACAATCACCATTGAAGGCGTGCCCGAGGCCGTGCTCCGAGAGGTGAAAATCACAGACTTACAACAGGTAAACATCGCCCATAACGGCTATTACATGGGCTATTACCCAACTCTCCATTATGACATGACACTCAGGACTGACCTTACCTGTGGTTTACCTGTATATGGTATCGAGAGTTCTTATGTACTCCCCAAGCCCGGCCTGGGGTCAGTACCGGCTGTTGTGGTTTGTTAATTGTGTGGTTTAAGCAAGTAATCCCCCCCCCCCACCTTCTCTCCCCCTCCCCCCCCTCTTCGTCCTCTCCCCCCGAGAGAGAGAGAGAGAGAGAGAGAGAGAGAGAGAGAGAGAGAGAGAGAGAGAGAGAGAGAGAGAGAGAGAGACAGAGAGACAGAGAGACAGAGAGACAGAGAGAGAGAGAGAGAGAGAGAGAGAGAGAGAGAGAGAGAGAGAGAGAGAGAGAGAGAGAGAGAGAGAGAGAGAGAGAGAGAGAGAGAGAGAGACAGACAGACAGAGAGACAGACAGACAGAGAGACGCCTCCTTATAACAACACGTCGCACCTCTAACTTACTGAACGAATACGTCACAAATGCGACGGATCAGGTGTGAGGACGGGGAGGGGGGGATACGAACCCGTGCGACACCGTAGCAGGGGTCCCCACTCCACCCAACACCGAACATGTCAACAAAACCGTCACAGAGATTTGTCGTACATCATCGGATAGGGGAGGGGGGAGGGGCGGATCTTCCGACAGATACATAAATGAGAAATCATCGAACAGTGCCCCCCGCCCCCCCCCCCCCCCGGTGCCGGCTGCAGCTCATCACAGCTCTCTTTGTCTCAGCTGGGGGGAATCAGACGCCAACTGACAAAGGAAATATTGGCGGGAGAATATGAGGGACCAGCGAGACGCTGTTCTTGTTGTTGTTGTTGTTTGTTGTCTATCTTGATCCACTGTGGATCAACAATTGCCTGGTTGATGGGGTTCTGGGAGTTGTTCTACTGCCCAAGCCCGGCCCGCCGCTCCCAGCAACAGCCTGGTGGACCAAACTCTCACAAGTTAAACCTGGCCTCGGGCCGGGTCCTGGGGAGTAGAAGAACTCCCAGAACCCCATCAACCAGGTATATGTGGGCCTGCGGGCCGCTCCCAGCAACAGCCTGGTGGACCAAACGCTCACAAGTCAAGCCTGGCCTCGGGCCGGGCTTGGGGAGTAGAACAACTCCCAGAACCCCATCAACCAGGTATATGTGGGCCTGCGGGCCGCTCCAAGCAACAGCCTGGTGGACCAAACTCTCACAAGTCAAGCCTGGCCTCGGGCCGGGCTTGGGGAGTAGAACAACTCCCAGAACCCCATCAACCAGGTATATGTGGGCCTGCGGGCCGCTCCAAGCAACAGCCTGGTGGACCAAACTCTCACAAGTCAAGCCTGGCCTCGGGCCGGGCTTGGGGAGTAGAACAACTCCCAGAACCCCATCAACCAGGTATATGTGGGCCTGCGGGCCGCTCCAAGCAACAGCCTGGTGGACCAAACTCTCACAAGTCAAGCCTGGCCTCGGGCCGGTCTTGGGGAGTAGAACAACTCCCAGAACCCCATCAACCAGGTATCATACATTCAACATTGACTCAACGTTAATTAAACACAAGTCTAACACTGATTAAAGGTTAATTACACGTAACTTTAACATTAGTGACGTACTGGGGTCCAGGTACGGTGCCTGGGTCAGGTGTGTGGGTCAGGGTCCAGGTATGGTGCCTGGGTCAGGTGTGTGGGCCACACACCTGCACGGACCAGCCGTAAACACCACCACCAAACTTATTAAATATTTAGCGATGCTAATCTCCATGGTTTATAATGTTGATCAACGAGTCTGTTGTGGGACGCAGGCGGCAAGAACCCCGTGATGCAAGCACTAACGTTATTAGTAAACTCTAAATCCTTCTCCTCGACAGCTGGTAGACAGCCACACACCAGCTGGTAGACAGCCACACCAACTGGTAGACAGCCACACCAACTGGTAGACAGCCACACACCAACTGGTAGACAGCCACACCAACTGGTAGACAGCCACACCAACTGGTAGACAGCCACACACCAACTGGTAGACAGTCACACACCAACTGGTAGACAGTCACACACCAGCTGGTAGACAGCCACACACCAACTGGTAGACAGTCACACACCAACTGGTAGACAGTCACACACCAACTGGTAGACAGTCACACACCAACTGGTAGACAGTCACACACCAACTGGTAGACAGTCACACACCAGCTGGTAGACAGCCACACCAACTGGTAGACAGCCACACACCAACTGGTAGACAGCCACACCAACTGGTAGACAGCCACACCAACTGGTAGACAGCCACACACCAACTGGTAGACAGCCACACACCAACTGGTAGACAGTCACACACCAACTGGTAGACAGTCACACACCAGCTGGTAGACAGCCACACACCAACTGGTAGACAGTCACACACCAACTGGTAGACAGTCACACACCAACTGGTAGACAGTCACACACCAACTGGTAGACAGTCACACACCAACTGGTAGACAGTCACACACCAGCTGGTAGACAGCCACACCAACTGGTAGGCAGCCACACCAACTGGTAGACAGTCACACACCAACTGGTAGACAGCCACACCAACTGGTAGACAGCCACACCAACTGGTAGACAGCCACACACCAACTGGTAGACAGTCACACACCAACTGGTAGACAGTCACACACCAACTGGTAGACAGTCACACACCAGCTGGTAGACAGCCACACACCAACTGGTAGACAGTCACACACCAGCTGGTAGACAGTCACACACCAACTGGTAGACAGTCACACCAACTGGTAGACAGCCACACACCAACTGGTAGACAGTCACACACCAACTGGTAGACAGCCACACACCAACTGGTAGACAGCCACACACCAACTGGTAGACAGCCACACACCAACTGGTAGACAGCCACACACCAACTGGTAGACAGTCACACATCAACTGGTAGACAGCCACACACCAACTGGTAGACAGCCACACACCAACTGGTAGACAGTCACACACCAACTGGTAGACAGCCACACCAACTGGTAGACAACCACACACCAACTGGTAGACAGTCACACACCAACTGGTAGACAGTCACACACCAACTGGTAGACAGTCACACACCAACTGGTAGACAGTCACACACCAACTGGTAGACAGCCACACACCAACTGGTAGACAGCCACACACCAACTGGTAGACAGCCACACACCAACTGGTAGACAGCCACACACCAACTGGTAGACAGTCACACACCAACTGGTAGACAGCCACACCAACTGGTAGACAACCACACACCAACTGGTAGACAGTCACACACCAACTGGTAGACAGCCACACCAACTGGTAGACAGCCACACCAACTGGTAGACAGCCACACCAACTGGTAGACAACCACACACCAACTGGTAGACAGTCACACACCAACTGGTAGACAGCCACACCAACTGGTAGACAGCCACACCAACTGGTAGACAGCCACACCAACTGGTAGACAACCACACACCAACTGGTAGACAGTCACACACCAGCTGGTAGACAGCCACACCAACTGGTAGACAGCCACACCAACTGGTAGACAGCCACACCAACTGGTAGACAGTCACACACCAACTGGTAGACAGCCACACCAACTGGTAGACAGCCACACCAACTGGTAGACAGCCACACACCAACTGGTAGACAGTCACACACCAACTGGTAGACAGTCACACACCAGCTGGTAGACAGCCACACACCAACTGGTAGACAGTCACACACCAGCTGGTAGACAGTCACACACCAACTGGTAGACAGTCACACACCAACTGGTAGACAGCCACACACCAACTGGTAGACAGTCACACACCAACTGGTAGACAGCCACACACCAACTGGTAGACAGCCACACACCAACTGGTAGACAGCCACACACCAACTGGTAGACAGCCACACACCAACTGGTAGACAGTCACACACCAACTGGTAGACAGCCACACACCAACTGGTAGACAGCCACACACCAACTGGTAGACAGTCACACACCAACTGGTAGACAGCCACACCAACTGGTAGACAACCACACACCAACTGGTAGACAGTCACACACCAACTGGTAGACAGTCACACACCAACTGGTAGACAGTCACACACCAACTGGTAGACAGTCACACACCAACTGGTAGACAGTCACACACCAACTGGTAGACAGTCACACACCAGCTGGTAGACAGCCACACACCAACTGGTAGACAGTCACACACCAACTGGTAGACAGTCACACCAACTGGTAGACAGCCACACACCAACTGGTAGACAGCCACACACCAACTGGTAGACAGCCACACACCAACTGGTAGACAGCCACACACCAACTGGTAGACAGCCACACACCAACTGGTAGACAGCCACACACCAACTGGTAGACAGCCACACACCAACTGGTAGACAGCCACACACCAACTGGTAGACAGCCACACCAACTGGTAGACAACCACACACCAACTGGTAGACAGTCACACACCAACTGGTAGACAGTCACACACCAACTGGTAGACAGTCACACACCAACTGGTAGACAGTCACACACCAACTGGTAGACAGTCACACACCAACTGGTAGACAGTCACACACCAACTGGTAGACAGTCACACACCAGCTGGTAGACAGCCACACACCAACTGGTAGACAGTCACACACCAACTGGTAGACAGCCACACCAACTGGTAGACAGCCACACACCAACTGGTAGACAGCCACACACCAACTGGTAGACAGCCACACACCAACTGGTAGACAACCACACACCAACTGGTAGACAGCCACACACCAACTGGTAGACAGCCACACACCAACTGGTAGACAGTCACACACCAACTGGTAGACAGCCACACCAACTGGTAGACAGCCACACCAACTGGTAGACAGCCACACCAACTGGTAGACAGCCACACCAACTGGTAGACAGTCACACACCAACTGGTAGACAGTCACACACCAACTGGTAGACAGTCACACACCAACTGGTAGACAGCCACACCAACTGGTAGACAACCACACACCAACTGGTAGACAGCCACACACCAACTGGTAGACAGTCACACACCAACTGGTAGACAGTCACACACCAACTGGTAGACAGTCACACACCAACTGGTAGACAGTCACACACCAACTGGTAGACAGCCACACCAACTGGTAGACAGCCACACACCAACTGGTAGACAGCCACACACCAACTGGTAGACAGCCACACACCAACTGGTAGACAGCCACACACCAGCTGGTAGACAGCCACACCTGTACCTACAGCTACACCTGCACCTATAGCCACACCTGTACCTATAGCTACACCTGTACCTATAGCTACACCTGTACCTAGCGCTACACCTGTACCTAGCGCTACACCTGTACCTATAGCCACACCTGTACCTATAGCCACACCTGTACCTATAGCCACACCTGTACCTATAGCCACACCTGTACCTATAGCCACACCTGTACCTATAGCCACACCTGTGTGGTGGGGGGGAGACAGGAGGAACACGGACCTAACTTTGTCAACATGCGCTAATTATCACATGTCACGAGTTTAATTACCAATTAGTCAGCTATTGGCTGCTTGTTCCAGAGAGTCGCTATATCTGCACCATACCTGCAACATACCTGGCGAGGGTATGCTGCTATATTGGTCGGTTATGTTCAGTAATGTCAGGTCGTCAGACATCATTATTCCCAGATCTTTTACATGTTGCTTTCCTTCTGTGAGTAGGTCTGTGTTCTGTAGGTCTGTGTTCTGTACCCTGTGTCATGTACCCTGTGTCCTGTACCCTGTGTCATGTACCCTGTGTCCTGTACCCTGTGTCATGTACCCTGTGTCCTGTACCCTGTGTCATGTACCCTGTGTCATGTACCCTGTGTCCTGTACCCTGTGCCCTGTACCCTGTGTCCTGTACCCTGTGTCATGTACCCTGTGCCCTGTACCCTGTGTCATGTACCCTGTGTCCTGTACCCTGTGTCCTGTACCCTGTGTCATGTACCCTGTGTCATGTACCCTGTGTCATGTACCCTGTGTCATGTACCCTGTGTCCTGTACCCTGTGTCCTGTACCCTGTGTCCTGTACCCTGTGTTCTGTACCCTGTGTCCTGTACCCTGTGTCCTGTACCTTGTGTTTCGTTTAACTTCCTCGTTTCCACCACACCTCAGTACCTGGAACTTATCACTGTTAAACATCATGTTATTTTCAGTTGCCAGGACTGTGCCCTGGGGTACAGAGGTGCCAGGACTGTGCCCTGGGGTACAGAGGTGCCAGGACTGTGCCCTGGGGTACAGTGGTGCCAGGACTGTGCCCTGGGGTACAGTGGTGCCAGGACTGTGCCCTGGGGTACAGTGGTGCCAGGACTGTGCCCTGGGGTACAGAGGTGCCAGGACTGTGCCCTGGGGTACAGTGGTGCCAGGACTGTGCCCTGGGGTACAGTGGTGCCAGGACTGTGCCCTGGGGTACAGTGGTGCCAGGACTGTGCCCTGGGGTACAGAGGTGCCAGGACTGTGCCCTGGGGTACAGTGGTGCCAGGACTGTGCCCTGGGGTACAGTGGTGCCAGGACTGTGCCCTGGGTTACAGTGGTGCCAGGACTGTGCCCTGGGGTACAATGGTGCCAGGACTGTGCTCTGGGGTACAGTGGTGCCAGGACTGTGCCCTGGGGTACAATGGTGCCAGGACTGTGCCCTGGGGTACAATGGTGCCAGGACTGTGCCCTGGGGTACAGTGGTGCCAGGACTGTGCCCTGGGGTACAGTGGTGCCAGGACTGTGCCCTGGGGTACAGTGGTGCCAGGACTGTGCCCTGGGGTACAATGGTGCCAGGACTGTGCCCTGGGGTACAATGGTGCCAGGACTGTGCTCTGGGGTACAGTGGTGCCAGGACTGTGCCCTGGGGTACAGTGGTGCCAGGACTGTGCCATGGGGTACAGAGGTGCCAGGACTGTGCCCTGGGGTACAGTGGTGCCAGGACTGTGCCCTGGGGTACAGTGGTGCCAGGACTGTGCCATGGGGTACAGAGGTGCCAGGACTGTGCCCTGGGGTACAGTGGTGCCAGGACTGTGCCCTGGGGTACAGTGGTGCCAGGACTATGCTCTGCGGTACAGAGCTTCTCACTGCACTTGGACTTGATCTTACTTGACTGACCGTCACTCTCTCCATTCTGTTTGACAGAAAGTGCCCTGGAAAATCCAAAATTTTAAAATTTTGAAAAATCCAACGCCCCACTTGACCAGTTATTCCCATTGATCTAACTGTATGGTCTATCACTCCAGGGTCACATTCGTCGAATGCCTTGGTAAAGTCTGTGTATACAACAGGTGCAATTTGTATACATAGCCAGCTGGGAGGGGGTTAGGGGGGGGGGAGGGTGCCAACAGAGATGGAGTGGGGTGCTGGGGTTATGACGGGTGGGGGAAGGGGGTGGAGGGGAGGGATGAGCACATGACATCATTGTGTCTGTTACTTGTCATATTAGGTTTATTTGACGCTGGTGATGGTGTCGTTAGGTGATGTTGACGGTGCCAATAGATGGCGTTGACGGTGCCAATAGATGGTGTTGACGGTGCCAATAGATGGCGTTGATGGTGCCAATAGATGGCGTTGATGGTGCCAATAGATGGCGTTGACAGTGCCAATAGATGGCGTTGACGGTGCCAATAGATGGCGTTGACGGTGCCAATAGATGGCGTTGACGGTGCCAATAGATGGCGTTGACGGTGCCAATAGATGGCGTTGATGGTGCCAATAGATGGCGTTGACAGTGCCAATAGATGGCGTTGACGGTGCCAATAGATGGTGTTGACGGTGCCAATAGATGGCGTTGACGGTGCCAATAGATGGCGTTGACGGTGCCAATAGATGGTGTTGACGGTGCCAATAGATGGCGTTGACGGTGCCAATAGATGGCGTTGATGGTGCCAATAGATGGCGTTGATGGTGCCAATAGATGGCGTTGACAGTGCCAATAGATGGCGTTGACGGTGCCAATAGATGGCGCTGACGGTGCCAATAGATGGCGCTGATGGTGCCAATAGATGGCGTTGGTGCCAATAGATGGCGTTGACGGTGCCAATAGATCGCATTGACGGTGCCAATAGATGGCGTTGATGGTGCCAATAGATGGTGATAATGACTTACAGAACTGGGAGCATCACTGCCAGTGTTACACCTCAGGTGTTGCCTCACATCTGGTGAGACTCCCTCACCTGGGAATGATCCTCGTAGCTTCGAAACGTTGTCTAAACTATTATAAGTATAATACATTATACAGTTAAGTTTTTGTTCTTGTAGTCAAACCCTGAACAAATATGTCATAGGGAGGAATTACGTAATAAGTTCACCAGTTTGGGAGGCGATTATATAAGGAGGTGGTAACTACCCAATGACCTCTGCCCAGGACACCTGACGACGCCATGACAGCAGCTACAGTCATTGTTCCCACTCTTATGGGCTATTCATGCCCATACCTGGAGGCCTGGGCCAGGACCGGGCCGCGGGGACGCTAATCCCCGAAACCACCACAAGGTAAGGTGCCTTCTCTTAGTTGCCTTAATCTTCATCGATCAATTTCATTCTCGCTCACTGCTGAAGAGGAGCCCGAGTTGGGATCGAAATATACAGTGTATATTTTCAATATCGTGGTTTATTATCTTAAATATATATTTAAGGTTGGAGGCCAGACACTTGCTGGCCTCTCACCAACAAGCTGTTGCTGACTGACGTAATTGCTGTTGGGCACGTGCCCAACATGGTCGGGTCGCGGGTTAACATAAATGAAACGAGTGCTACTTGACACGGTGCCAATGGGACCCCCTTGACGGAACTTGGAAATATTTTATTAACCTAAGTATGAATGATTTTTGTTTTTACTTTGTTTTTGTTACTAGGAAGTAGTGACAAAATGCACATTAACACGATATATATATATATACATATATATATATATATATATATATATATATATATATACATATATATATATATATATATATATATATATATATATATATATATATATATATATATATATATATATTTATATATATATATATAACTGAAAACTCACACCCCAGAAGTGACTCGAACCCATACTCCCAGGAGCAACGCAACTGGTATGTACAGGGACGCCTTAATCCGCTTGACCATCACGACCGGACAAAAGGAAGTGATAGCCGAGGCTATTTGAACCACTTCCCCGCCGTACTCCCATACTCCTGGGAGTATGGGTTCGAGTCACTTCTGGGGGTGTGAGTTTTCAGTTGTATATAGTCCTGGGGACCATTCAGGCTTGTTTGCATATATATATATATATATATATATATATATATATATATATTATATATAATGTCGTACCTAATAGCCAGAACGCACTTGTCAGCCTAATATGCAAGGCCCGATTTGCCTAATAAGCCAAGTTTTCCTGAATTATTATATTTTCTCTAATTTTTTTCTTATGAAATGATAAAGTTACCCATTTCATTATGTATGAGGTAAATGTTTTTTTATTGGAGTTAAAACTAACGTAGATATATGACTGAACCTAACCAACCCTACCTAACCTAACCTAACCTATCTTTATAGGTTAGGTTAGGTAGCCGAAAAAGTTAGGTTAGGTTAGGTAGGTTCGGTAGCCAAAAAACAATTAATTCATGAAAACTTGGCTTATTAGGCAAATCGGGCCTTGCATAGTAGGCTGAGAAGTGAGTTCTGGCTACTAGGTACGACATATATATATATATATATATATATATATATATATATATATATATATATATATATATATATATATATATATATATATATATATATACTTCTGGATCCCACAGTGAGAGGTAAGGTGAAGGCATGATGTGTAGCTGGTGAAGTGGGCTCAGGTTATATTTGGTTAGGTCAGGATATATTATGTTTGGATACATCAGGTTAGGTCAGGTCGAGTCAAGTCAGGTTATCAGGTGTCAAGTCGCCTCTCGAACACAACTTCCCAATACAAGGATTACACAGGAAATTTTCTCCTTAAGACAGTCTTAAATAATTCAATTCATAACGGTCCATAAGGTGCAGTATATTACTAATATTCATATGATATAGGTTTGTAATTTGAATTCAAGCATATTCACTAATATATTGAGGATCCTGTAATGCAGTGGTCTACGTTCTCGACTTACAACCGAGGGACCCCGCTTCGACTCCTGGGCAGAATAGAAACGGTTTGGCATGTTTCCAGTACACATACACACGGGAGACAGTCAACCGTTGTGGGTCAAGTTGAGGCAGAAACTAATGTGCAATTTCACCTGATGTCCCTGTTCCCCTAGCAGTAAATAGGTACCTGGGAGTTAGACAGCTGCTACGGGCTGCGTCCTGGGGACTTTATGTGAGAGAAATATGTAGTAGGGAGTCATTACAACCGACCTATAGAAAGGCGGGGTCCAAGAGCTAGCAGCTCGAGCCTGTAGGCACAAATACTAAACACACACAAGATATTTATATTGGTAAACATTGGTAGTCTAACCAGACCAATCAACTCCCGCAGTGCAAGAATTCCTCTCGCATTGTAACTAACAACATTTGCAACGATGAAAACCATTCTTGCTGGCAGCCTTGTTTAATCTGAGCTTAGCCAACAACCGCTCCACCAATCACAGCTCGGTCAACAAACAGCTCGACCAATCAGAGCTCGTTCAACCACTCGACCAATCAGAGTCGTTCAACAAACCACTCTACCAATCAGAGCTCGGTCAACAAACCAATCTACCAATCAGAGATCGTTCAACAAACCACTCTACCAATCAGAGCTCTGTCAACAAACCACTCTACCAATCAGAGTCGTTCAACAAACCACTCGACCCATAAGAGTCGTTCAACAAACCACTCGACCAATCAGAGCTCGCGTCCAACACCCACTCTACCAATCAGAGCTCGCGTCCAACACTCGCTCGGCCCATCAGAGCTCGCGTCCAACACCCACTCGGCCTATCAGAGCTCGCGTCCAACACCCACTCGTCCCATCAGAGCTCGCGTCCAACACCCACTCGGCCCATCAGAGCTTGCGTCCAACACCCACTCGGCCCATCAGAGCTTGCGTCCAACACCCACTCGTCCCATCAGAGCTTGCGTCCAACACCCACTCGGCCCATCAGAGCTCGTTCTTCAGAGACGAACTCTAGTTATTAAGATTCTGTTCACGTTCATCAGGTGTTAACTCTTACTCTTGAAGGTTTTATTACGATGGATGTAAATACCTTGTGCTTGTTAATGTGAGCGGTTGGGCACTGGAGGGGATGGGGGGGGGGCTCTGGGGGGGGGGGGGGGGAGGGAACCCACAGGTGGGGTTGGGAACACATACTAACCTGGACCTGGTGGATACCTGCTGGTTGATGGGGTTCTGGGAGTTCTTCTACTCCCCAAGCCCGGCCCGAGGCCAGGCTTGACTTGTGAGAGTTTGGTCCACCAGGCTGTTGCTTGGAGCGGCCCGCAGGCCCACATACCCACCACAGCCCGGTTGGTCCGGCACTCCTTGGAGGAAACTAACTAGTTTTCTCTTGAAGATGTCCACGGTTGTTCCGGCAATATTTCTTATGGTCGCTGGGAGGACGTTGAACAACCGTGGACCTCTGATGTTTATACAGTGTTCTCTGATTGTGCCTATGGCACCTCTGCTCTTCGCTGGACCTCTGATGTTTATACAGTGTTCTCCGATTGTGCCTATGGCACCTCTGCACTTCACTGGACCTCTGATGTTTATACAGTGTTCTCCGATTGTGCCTATGGCACCTCTGCTCTTCACTGGTTCTATTCTGCATTTTCTTCCATATCGTTCACTCCAGTACGTTCTTATTTTCCTAAGTAAGTTTGGTACCTGACCCTCCAGTATTTTCCAGTTGTATATTATTTTATATCTCTCTCGTCTTCTTTCTAGAGAGTACATTTGGAGAGCTTTGAGACGATCCCAATAATTTAGGTGTTTTATCTAGTCTATGCGTGCCATATATGTTCTCTGTATTCCCTCTATTTCAGCAATCTCTCCTGCTCTGAAGGGGGAAGTGAGTACTGAGCAGTACTCAAGACGGGACAACACAAGTGACTTGAAGAGTACAACCATTGTGATGGGATCTCTGGATTTGAAAGTTCTCGTAATCCATATTATCATTTTTCTGGCTGACGCAATATTTGCTTGGTTATGCTCCTTAAACGTTAGGTCGTCCGACATTATTATTACCAAATCCTTGACATGTTGTTTTGCTACTATGGGCACATTTGATTGTGTTTTGTACCCTGTATTATGTTTCAGATCCTCATTTTTGCCGTACCTGAGTACCTGGAATTTATCACTGTTAAACATCATGTTATTTTCTGTTGCCTAATCGAAAACTTTATTAATATCTGCTTGTAGTTTTTCAATGTCTTCAGCAGAGGTAATTTTCATGCTGATTTTTGTGTCATCTACAAAGGATGACACGAAGCTGTGACGTGTATTTTTGTCTATATCTGATATGAGAATAAGGAACAGCAGTGGTGCAAGGACTGTACCTTGAGGTACAGAGCTTTTAACATCGCTTGGACTTCATTTTATTTGATTGACTGTTACTCTTTGTGTTCTGTTCGACAGGAAATTGAGTATCCAGCGTCCTACTTTTCCAGTTATTCCCATTGACCTCATTTCGTGAGCTATCACCCCATGGTCACATTTGTCGAACGCCTTTGCAAAGTCTGTGTATACAACATCTGCATTTTGCTTTTCTTCTAGAGCTTCTGTGATTTTGTCATAGTGGTTGAGTAACTGTGACAGACAGGATCTTCCCGCTCTCAACCCATGTTGTCCTGGATTGTGCAACTCATTATTTTCCATAAAACTAGAAAGTTGATTCGTAATCACTCTTTTCAAAAACTTTTGTTATGTATGATGTTAGTGCAACTGGCCTATAATTTTTTGCCAAGGCTTTACTCCCACCCCCCCCTTTGTGAAGCAGAGCTAGATCTGCAGATTTAAGTGCTGCTGGTATCTCCCCTGTATCCAGGCTCTTTCTCCATATTACGCTGAGAGCTCTCGCTACTGGTACTTTACATTTCTTAATGAATATTAAATTCCATGAGTCCGGCCCAGGAGCTGAGTGCATGGGCATATTGTCAGTTTCTCTTTCAAAAGAGAAAGGGGCTGTCATTGTGCAGCAGTACTCCACTCTAGAGAGCACTAGCGTCTTGAAGAGTATCATCATCGGTATAGCATCTCTAGTGTGAAAGGTTCTTGTTATCCAACCTGTCATTTTTCTTGCAGTTGTGACGGCTACTTTATTGTGTTCTTTAAAGGTAAGGTCTTCCGACATGAGTACACCCAGGTCCTTTACATTGCCTTTTCGTTCTATGTTATGATTTGCCTGAGTTTTGTGCGTGGTTTCCGTTTTTATATTTTCGTTTTTTCCGTAGCGCATGAGCTGGAACTTATCCTCGTTAAACACCATATTATTTTCTGTAGCCCATAGAAAGACCTGATCTACATCTGACTGGAGGTTTGCCGTGTCCTCTATGCTGCCTACTCTCATGAAGATCCTAGTGTCATCTGCAAAGGATGATAGATGAGTAGGCTGTTAAAGCCCCCGTCCACTGGGAGGCGGGACTTAAAGAGCTACACCTGACTTTCTCGTAGTCACTCTTAGGTAAGTACCGATAGGTAAGCACGAGTAGGTAAGTACTGATAGGTAAGCATGAGTAAATGGAGGTGACAGGACTGGGGAGGGGGAGGGAGGGAGGGGGGGTATAGAAGGGGAGGGGGGTAGGGGGGGGGCACGAACCACCGTCCAGTGCCCGGGGAATCGATGAGTGCTCCGATAGCGACCATCACTCAGCGTGTTATTGGTTCCTATCGTGCGAATGTGGCATGTTTGGAGAGGCCCCTGGGGTGGGGGGAAGCATGGGGGAGGGTTGTTTAGCCCAGGGGGGGGAGGGATGAGTAGGACCCCCCCTCCCCCTACATGTTACCTACACAAAACACCCCAGGAACACACACACACACGCCCTCCCCCACATATATCCTCAAGGGAAGCTTGCAGGAGAGGGGGTGACGGGGGGGGGTCATGTGTAAGGGAATATTTACACGAGCCAATATGTGCTTGTTACAGGGGGGTGGGATGGGGGGGTAGGGGGGAGGGGGTACAGGTGAACGCCTGGTGTTACTGACAGACCGAAATTGAATAGATGTCTGAACGCTTCAAGTTAAGACCAACACACCGAACATTTACCGGCTGACACGTCATATTCTTAAGAACATAGTAGTAGCCATCCAACAGTCTCAGGAGACTATGGACTTGTGCACTGGCGTCGACCTGGTCTGGAGTAGCCTCACAAGGCCGCAAAGCCAGAACATAAGACCTTAAGTAAACTATGGACGTATTCTTAAGAACATAAGACCTTAAGTAAACTATGGACGTATTCTTAAGAACATAAGACCTTAAGTAAACTATGGACGTATTCTTAAGAACATAAGACCTTAAGTAAACTATGGACGTATTCTTAAGAACATAAGACCCTAAGTAAACTATGGACGTCCTCTTGGCCTAGACGAGGATAAGATCACCCCTCGGTAAGACATATACATGTCTAACCTGCGCTTGAAACAATCTATCGATCCCATGTCTATTATGTCACCCGCTAAGTTGTTCTATAAATAAACCACCCTGTTTCCAAACTAGTATTTACCCAGGTCTTTTCTGAATGCAAAATATATCCAATTTATACTCACTGCTTCACTGGATTTGGACAAACTGGAAAACATTTTCTGCTTATGTTGCAAAGACCAACTAAACTAACCTAACCTTCCTAGGCCTAATACACAATTTCTGAGGCCTAAAATAGTACAAATGTGTACTATACTAGGCCTATGAATATTTAGGTTTGTTTTGTAGCTTCATTATTTTCGAACCCTGTAAATCGAATAGTACCAAATACTACTATCTAACTGCTTAATACGTCAATCTTTGTACTATAGTGCATATTGTTACAAAAAGTACTGTCTAAACATGAGAATGGGTTGGTCCTTCGTACCTTTGTGCTTTTCTTATTGTTTTCTAACATTTCTATCTAGTTTGAGAAATGATTGTTCTAGACTAGTTCCCATTCTCAACCTTTTTGTACAAAGTTTTCATTGTACATTGAAGGGAGCCGGTGGCTGAGTGGACAGAATACTGGACACGTGACCCTGTGGTCCCGGGTCCGATCCCGGGCGCCGGCGAGGAACAATGGGCAGTTTCTTTCACCCTGATGCCCCTGTTACCTAGCAGTAAAATAGGTACCTGGGTGTTAGTCAGCTGTCACGGGTTACTTCCTGGCGGGGTGGAGGCCTGGTAGAGGACCGGGCCGCGGGGACACTAAAGCCCCGAAATCATCTCAAGATAACCTCAAGATTACCAGTAAGGTTGTTGAGTGCCGGGGTCGTCCTCCGGCAGCTGGTACTTGAGTGCCGGGGTCGTCCTCCGGCAGCTGGTACTTGAGTGCCGGGGTCGTCCTCCGGCAGGTGGTACTTGAGTGCCGGGGTCGTCCTCCGGCAGCTGGTACTTGAGTGCCGGGGTCGTCCTCCGGCAGCTGGTACTTGAGTGCCGGGGTCGTCCTCCGGCAGCTGGTACTTGAGTGCCAGGGTCGTCCTCCGGCAGCTGGTACTCGAGTGCCGGGGTCGTCCTCCGGCAGCTGGTACTTGAGTGCCAGGGTCGTCCTCCGGCAGCTGGTACTCGAGTGCCGGGGTCGTCCTCCGGCAGCTGGTACTTGAGTGCCGGGGTCGTCCTCCGGCAGGTGGTACTTGACCTGGCCAAGCAGTACGCTACACGACACACTCATCACCTCCGAGAATAGTTTTAAATCAATTATAACTTGAATCTGCATTGTAATTCATTGTCACGTCACGCAGTGTTGGGTCTCCGTCACGCAGTGTTGGGTCTCCGTGACGCAGTGTTGGGTCTCCGTGACGCAGTGTTCGGTCTCCGTCACGCAGTGTTCGGTCTCCGTCACGCAGTGTTGGGTCTCCGTCACGCAGTGTTGGGTCTCCGTGACGCAGTGTTCGGTCTCCGTCACGCAGTGTTCGGTCTCCGTGACGCAGTGTTGGGTCTCCGTGACGCAGTGTTCGGTCTCCGTAACGCAGTGTTCGGTCTCCGTCACGCAGTGTTCGGTCTCCGTCACGCAGTGTTCGGTCTCCGTGACGCCGTGTTCGGTCTCCGTGACGCAGTGTTCGGACTCCGTGACGCAGTGTTCGGTCTCCGTGACGCAGTGTTCGGTCTCCGTGACGCAGTGTTCGGTCTCCGTGACGCAGTGTTCGGACTCCGTGACGCAGTGTTCGGTCTCCGTGACGGTCCCACAGGAGCCCGCCTGTTCTTGGCGCCCACCGCTAAAGACCCACCACCAAGCAACCCGTCCTCTTAAAAATACTCCCAGAGCCCACCTCGCAAGTTCAGCCCCCCCCCCACCTCGCAAGTTCAGCCCCCCCCCACCTCGCAAGTTCAGCCCCCCCCACCTCGCAAGTTCAGCCCCCCCCACCTCGCAAGTTCAGCCCCCCCCCCGCCAGCCCCCCCACCTCCCCGTCAGAGGAATGCACTCAAGGACGTTGTGGAAGCCACCTCTTTAAGTCACGGAGGTGGCGTCCTCTTTCACGAATTCTAGAACAGGTTCGACAAAGATTTTGATGGTGAGAATTGTTAAGGTGTAACAGGTGGAACAGGACCAATATGGAGGGCATATAGTGCTACACCTCACTCCCCCCTACTGTCACTAGTAGGTAAGGCACTGATAGGTAGGCGCGCACACGCACGCACATCCACTCACACTCACAGGTAGGCAGTTTAGAATTAATATTATAATTAGAAATTAGAATCAATATTAGAAAGAACTTTTTTAGTGTCAGAGTGGTTGACAAATGGAATGCATTAGGCAGTGATGTGGTGGAGGCTGACTCCATACACAGTTTATAATGTAGATATGATAGAGCCCAGTAGGCTCAGGAACCTGTACACCAGTTGACTGACAGTTGAGAGGCGGGACCAAAGAGCCAGAGCTCAACCCCCGCAAGCACAACTAAGTCAGTACACACACACACACTAAACTGGAAGGTGAGTGCGTGCCCCTCTCACCACAACAGTCAGATGAAACGTCTCTTCCTCCCACACACCTGAAAAGACAATAAGTACATGTAAGTAACTTGTATTACTCAAAGAAACTATTGTCTTGAAGATAAATGTATAAATTATACACACACTTGTATATACCTCATTCACTTGCCCCACCCGTGCCTCGAACCCCCGACCACAGGAGTGGACACCCTCAGCTCTTCCACCTTACTATGAACACCCACATATGGGCGCCTGACAGCTGGGTGGACAGCGCTTCGGATTCGTAGTCCTGAGGTTCCGGGTTCGATCCCCGGTGGAGGCAGAGACAAATGGGCAAAATATATCGTTCACCCTGATGCCCCTGTTACCTAGCAGTATATAGGTACCTGCTACGAGCTCTTTCCTGGGGATGGAGGCCTAGTCCGGGACCGGGCCGCGGGGACACTAAGCCCCGAAATTATCTCAAGATAACCTCTCAAGATGACATCCAACTGTGACTTTCAAGCTCTCCTGAAGAGACTGAAAGTTCCAGAAGTTAACTGTGGTTTGAAATTTATACATGCACACACACACACACACAATATACTAATATATGTTAACGACATGTTTACAGGAGTAGAGTCCTACATGTCGATGTTCGCGGATGACGCAAAGTTGATGAGAAGAGTTGTGACAGATGAGGATTGCAGGATTCTCCAAGAGGACCTCAACAGGTTGCAGAGATGGTCAGAGAAACGGCTACTGGAGTTCAACACGAGGAAATGTAAAGTTATGGAAACGGGACTAGGTGATAGGAGACCAAAGGGACAGTACACAATGAAGGGGAACAGCCTTCCTGTGACGACGCGAGAAAGAGACCTGGGTGTGGACGTAACACCTAATCTATCTCCTGAGGCACATATAAATAGGATAACGACAGCAGCGTACTCTACACTGGCAAAAGTTAGAACATCATTCATAAACCTAAGTAAGGAGGCATTTAGGGCGCTTTACACTGCCTACGTGAGGCCAGTCTTAGAGTATGCCGCCTCATCATGGAGTCGGAGCAGGTTGTGGAAGCAAATACTATTCATAATTTTAAAACTAGATATGACAGGGAAATGGGACAGGAGTCATTGCTGTAAACAACCGATGGCTCGAAAGGCGGGATCCAAGAGTCAATGCTCGATCCTGCAGACACAAATAGGCGAGTGCGCACACACACACACACACACACACACACACACACACACACACACACACACACACACACACACACACACACACACACACACACACACACATATATATTTTATATATATTTATATATATATATATATATATATATATATATATATATATGACAGTTGGCGTGAGAGTATACTTGTGTATCCACCCTGGCAACACATACATCACTCTCTCTGCCGGCACAGCAGGAGCCGCGGCGACACGCAGAGAAAGAGACAAGTCAGCCAAGTACAGGCAATTAGATCAAAGGTACAACTTCGTTCCAATAGGGTCTGAGACCCTAGGCCCATGGGGAGAGTGCAAGAAGGTTTCTTAAGGATCTTGGTTCCAAGCTCATTGACACCACAAGAGACCCTAGAACAGCAAGTTTTCTCTTTCAGCGCCTCAGTGTCGCGATCCAGAGGGGGAATGCTCGCTGCATCCTCGGTTCCTGCCCGGCGTCGGAGGAGTTCCAGGAAATCTACAGCCTCTAGGAAGCGAACTTTTTGTGTCTTCTTAATATTCATTTTTTGTAAACAATCAAATATGTAACTGTATAACCATGTATAATAAAGTGTAATAAAATGTACACCATAAAAAAGGGGGGTGGTAGGAAACGTGAACACTCATACGTATTCAGAGTTACATGGCAAATTTTTCCCTGAATGCTCTGTGTTCCCTTCTTTGAGGCTGTGGGTCCCTATAATTGCACCAGAGATGGTACCCCCCTTTATATATATAAAATTATATATATATATATATATATATATATATATATATATATATATATATATATATATATATATATATATATATATACAGGCGATGAGTCACAATAACGTGGCTGAAGTATGTTGACCAGACCACACACTAGAAGTTGAAGGGACGACGACGTTTCGGTCCGTCCTGGACCATTCTCAAATCGATTGTGATGAGGAGAGAGAGAGAGAGAGAGAGAGAGAGAGAGAGAGAGAGAGAGAGAGAGAGAGAGAGAGAGAGAGAGAGAGAGAGAGAGAGAGAGAGAGAGAGAGAGAGAGAGAAGATTAAGCCACCCAAAAGGTGGCACGGGCATGAATAGCCCATAAGTGGTGGCCCTTTTGAGCCATTACCAGTATCAATAGATGATACTGGAGATCTGTGGAGGTGCGACTGCACCCTGCGTGACGGGAGATGTCTCACGTGTGAATACATAAAAATACATAAAAAACATGAAATAGATACACAAGATACATAAAAACATTCGATTATTCAAATGAAACGTTGTGTCAAAATTTCAAAGAAATCGGTATAGTGGTTTCAAAGATTTCCCTCGCATGAAAAACACAGTTAAAAAAAAAAACATGTTTTTCCCCGTCACAGACGTGACATGTATATAGTATGTATATAAATACCCGCTCGCATGCCAATGGGACGTTGTGTGAAAAGTTCAAAGCAATCGGTGAAGAACTTTCGGAGATTAGCGATTTTGGAACAAACGAACATTTCCATTTTTATTTATATAGATATAATATACCTAATTATATAATATACTTATAATATACCTAATTATACCTCACCTAATTGTGCTTGCGGGGGTTGAGCTCTGGCTCTTTGGTCCCGCCTCTCAACCGTCAATCAACAGGTGTACAGGTTCCTGAGCCTACTGGGCTCTATCATAGCTACACAGAGCGGAGTCTCGGTGTGGGTGTGGCCGCTCCAGGGCACAAAGCCAGGGCGGGCTGATATAGAGAACCCTGACCTCTTCCTAGTGCTATTTACCCTAATGGCTTGGCGCTTTACCCCTGATCGTTCCTTTCCCTACTTCCTCATTCCCTCCCCCTTTCTCCCTCCTCCTCGCTAAGAATAGAAACATGAACACATTTTCATTTGAAAATGTGTTCATGTTTCTATTCTTGGCTAGGACGAGGGAGAGAGGAGGAGGGAGTGAGGGAATAACGAAGTAGGGAGAGATGGAGGAAGGGAAGGAGCGAGGGAGAGAGGGAGAGGGAGAGGGGGGGGGGGTAATCAGCAGGTAGTGAGGACCCTCCACCAATCAACACAACCACTATGATCACCGGGATAAAACAACCCACTTGTAGGGTACCACCTCTCGTATTGTTATTGACGCCAGGGCCGCCCTGCCCTCCACAGGTACACCACGGTACGCTGGCGAGCACACACGGTACACGGTGGCTCCAGCACCCTGGGAGGTACAGCACCCTGTCCCTCCCTCCCTCCCTCCCACCTTACTTGTGTGTGTGTGTGTGTGTGTGTGTGTGTGGGGGGGGGGGGGGGAAATATACGAGAAACCAGACCAACATGGCGACGGAGGGTCCAGACCTCTGCTGGACCCTACTAATGAAGAGTAGAGGTGCCATAGGCACAATCAGAGAACACTGTCTGAACATGAGAGGTCCAGTGAGGAGCAGAGGTGCCATAGGCACAATCAGAGAACACTGTCTGAACATCAGAGGTTCAGTGAGGAGTAGAGGTGTCATAGGCACAATCAGAGAACACTGTATAAACATCAGAGGTCCAGTGAAGAGTAGAGGTGCCATAGCCACAATTAGAGAACACTGTCTGAACATGAGAGGTCCAGTGAGGAGCAGAGGTGCCATAGGCACAATCAGAGAACACTGAACATCAGAGGTCCACAGCTGTTCAACACCCTCCCAGCAAGCATAAGAAATATTGCCTGAACAAAGGCGGACGTCTTCAAGAAGCACTTAGACAAGTTCTTGCAAGAAGTGCTGGACCAGCAGGCAGTGGTGGGTATGTGGGCCTGCGGGCCGCTCCAAGCAACAGCCTGGTGGACCAAGTTATCACAAGTCGAACCTGACCTCGGGCCGGGCTTGGGGGAGTAGAAGCACTTCAGAAACACACTGCAGGTCTCAGACCAACATGGCGGCTGAAGGTTCAGACCAACATGGCGGCTGAAGGTTCAGACCAACATGGCGGCTGAAGGTTCAGACCAACATGGCGGCTGAAGGTTCAGACCAACATGGCGGCTGAAGGTTCAGACCAACATGGCGGCGGGGTTCCTGATGTGGGTGATGGCTGGGGTGAGGTCAGGCAGGGTGAGCACAAGCATGAGGGTGACAAAGACCAACAGTCCGCCCATGAGGACGTAGTAGGGAGGGACCCTGGCGCCGCCCACCACCCTCACCCTGGCGGGGTCCTGCACCCTGCACCTGCCGTCCTGCAGCAGCACACACAACGCCCCGTCAGAGTTCCTACTTCCCGCCAAGTCCTTAATTGTCCCAACACTGGTGACGTGCCTGGCGCAGAGGCCGCCGCAGACCGCCTGCCTCACGTGGCTCCTGCGGGAGTACAGGCAGCAGGAGAAGCCCAACACCACCCCCAGCAGGAGGAACACCACACCGGCGGTCACTCTGCGCCTGCGCGTCAGGAGGGCCAGCAGGAGGGCCACCACCAGGGCCACCTGCAGGAGGCAGAGTGGCACCAGCAGGTAGGAGATGGTCCAGCAGGTGGGAGTGTCCAGCAGGTGGGGGGCAGCTGTCACCCCCTCCCAGGCAAGGCCCACCTGCCTCGCCCCCCCCAACACCACAACACCAACCACACCCCAGAACACCAGTGACAAACAAACAAACTTTATCATTATAGTAGATTAAACAGAGTTTCACTTATTTATAGATTTTATTTATTAGATTTTATTTATTGACGAATATCTCGATGCTGCTGCAGGAAAGGAGATGTCCCTTAACAGCTGTCCTGGTCAGCTGTCCTGGTCAGCTGTCCTGGTCAGCTGTCCTGGTCAGCTGTCCTGGTCAGCCAACCAGATTAGCTGTTCCTTCGCAGATGACCTGAACAGCAAGTTTGAAACATATTCACACTACGGTGAGTACATAGTTTAAAAGCAAACTATGTACACACGACAGTGTCTGGACGACGTTTTCCCAAAGAAACGTCGTCATTTCAGAAGCAGCGACGACGTTTCGGTCCGTCGTGGACCATTATCATCAAGATATGTACCGGAATGTGACGTGTTGATGACGCCGCCCACGAGGAGCCCCCGGGGCCCACCAGGAGCCCCCGGGGCCCACCAGGAGCCCCTGGGGCCCACCAGGAGCCCCCGGGGCCCACCAGGAGCCCCCGGGGCCCACCAAGAGCCCCTGGGGCCCACCAGGAGCCCCTGGGGCCCACCAGGAGCCCCCGGGGCCCACCAGGAGCCCCCGGGGCCCACCAGGAGCCCCCGGGGCCCACCAGGAGCCCCTGGGGCCCACCAGGAGCCCCTGGGCCCACCAGGAGCCCCTGGGGCCCACCAGGAGCCCCTGGGGCCCACCAGGAGCCCGTACGGGAACATGTGCTGAGTGAATGTGATCTGTGATCGTGAAAGATTAGATGTAAAATGAGGAGATACAAGTGAATCAGGTAGTTAACCAGGTCTCCCTTGTTACCTAGATGCTTAACAAGGTAACGATCCCTGATTGCAGGGGATCGTTACCTGCGATCCCCCTGCAATCAGTATCGCAGGGGGAGGATACTGATTGGCAGTATTTATGAGTGTCCAGCTGCTGGACACTATTGGACCAGGAGAGTGACAGTGTTGATGGCTTCAGGGTGGTTACTGCTTGTTTCAGGAGACTCTTAAAGCTCTTCTAAGGTCGTTGGGTGGTTCACATTCCAAGAGATAGTGAAGTAGTGGTTTATCTGTCATTGTTTTGCAAAAGATGTATTGCCAACCATTCTCTGGGTTCACTAATTCTCCAGTTGCATCTGTAACCTAAACGTAGTATATACAACCTGAATGCTATTTGTTGATCAGACCACACACTAGAAAGTCAAGGGACGACGACGTTTGGTCCGTCGTGGACCGAACATATTTCAGTAATGTGACTCCTCGTCTGAATGCTATTTCCTTGTGGATTCCTTCGGGGACATGAAGCCTGTTTAACTTGGTGGGCTGAAGATATCATACTGTAGAGGTATGTAGTAGCGAACCTTCTCCCTCTATTGTTGAGGTGTGTGAGCTCTTTGCTGATGGTGTCTTTAACTAGAGCTGTAAACAGCTCTAGGCTGGCTTGGACTATTTCTAGAGTACTTCATGACCAGTTGCCAATTTAGCGGTTTCGTCAGCTCTCTCATTTAATGGAGATACAGATCCAACATATACAGATCTAATGGAGATCCCATTCCAACGTGGAATGGGATCCGGTTTAGGGTTATGCTGAGTCATATGCCTTTAGCTACTGTTCTTAAGATACAAAATTGTGGCGAGTATTTCCACTGCTTCTTCCTTAATATCTGAAGTGCAGCTTTTGAGTCTGTGTGTATGATTTAATGTTGAGTCTTATATGCAATCACATACACGAATGCCTGTTGTATGGCAAACAGCTCAGTTTGGGTTGATGATACTGGTCCTCGCAGTCTCCAGTATGCCTGTACGCTGGCCGGGCAAAGAGCAGCGCCAGCACTCTCATATTCTGTGTCCACCGACCCGTCTGTGAAGATGTGGGCGGCTCCTGCTACTGCAATGCTGCACATTTGCTGTTCTATGTTGCGCCTCAGGATTGTTGGATCATAAGCAGCCTTTCTCATCGCAAGACCTACTGTTAGCGTCTTGAAGATGGGCTCCTCCCACGGCGGGGAACAAGTGTAGTTTGGGTGTGGATGATCTCCTTCTTTATCAAGACAAAGAGAGTAACAGACAGACAAATCAATATGTTAAGAGAGTGAGATAAAAGGTGAGGAACAAGAGAAAAAAGAAATTAAGAATAAGATGAAAGATAAGAATAAGAAGGCAAAAATAAGAGGAAGGTAAGAATAAGATGAAAGGCAAGAAGAAGTGGTAACAATAAGAGAAAAGTGCGAGGCTTAAGAAGTGAGGTCACGTTTGTTAAGAAGGTTGGAGCATTAGAGTATGACCTGTGAAAGGGAAGAGTCAACACCAACAAAGTCAGGACTAAGTAAGGTTCATGTTGGGAAGGTTGTGTATCAGAGCCCAGTCAACACGACGGCCTCTGTGTAGAGGCAGCAAAGATTAGAAGAAAACCAATCGCGACCAATCAGTGACCCTTCGCATCAGGATCACTGATACGAAGAGCGCTGAGGAAGAGAGAGACGAGGACACTTTTCTAAACAGAAGGAGGATGGTAGCAAAAGAAGTGAATGTACATACCACTATGTATGGGCTTGCAGTAAGGTAAGGTAATTTTCAGGGGAAAGCGCCAAGCCATTACAACTATATAGCACTGGGAAGGGGTCAAGATAAGGATTTGGGATGGGACGGGGGGAAGGAATGGTGACCAACCAATTGGACGGTCGGGGATTGAACGCCGACCTGCATGAAGCGAGACCGTCACTCTACCGTCCAGCCCAAGTGGTTGGACAGAGAAACCAGACACAGATCTGTGAACGTCAAGAAAAAGGAAGGAGAAGGGGCTCGATTCCCAATCAACTTTGACATTGATAGGAGAGGAAAGGCAGGAAAAGACAAGCTATGAGGTTAAACATCAACATAGCGAAGCCAGAGAGAAGTGAATTATCAGGGGGAAAGCGCCAAGCCATTACGACTATATATAGCACTGGGAAGGGGTCAGGATAAGGATTTGGGATGGGATGGAGTGGCAGGAATGATGCCCAACGACTTGGACGGTCGGGGATTGAACGCCGACCTGCATGATGCGAGGCCGTCGTTCTACCGTCCAGCCCAAATGGTTGGACGAGAGAGACGAGAGTTAATAGTGGGAAGAAGAGTTCA
>NC_091168.1:30684944-30834944 GCF_040958095.1 Procambarus clarkii | reverse complement strand
AAAGAAGCCCTTGAGTACGAGATATAAATTATATAACACAATTGCTTGGACACTCAAACAAATTGTCCACCTCTACTCTTGGGG
Organism: Procambarus clarkii; assembly: GCF_040958095.1. Lineage (NCBI taxonomy): Eukaryota > Metazoa > Arthropoda > Malacostraca > Decapoda > Cambaridae > Procambarus > Procambarus clarkii. The sequence goes on along the minus strand of NC_091168.1, from coordinate 30,834,860 downwards.
CACCGTGCAACTGATGCCTCTGCTCACCTAGCATTAAATACATACATGAGATAGACAACTGTTGTGGGTGGCATCCTGATGGTCAGTAGTTGGCCTATGGGCAAACTGGGACAGTAGCAGGTAAAGAGACAGTAAGGACCCCCAGGACAGTAGCAGGTAAAGAGACAGTAAGGACCCCCAGGACAGTAGCAGGTAAAGAGACAGTAAGGACCCCCAGGACAGTAAGGACCCCCGGGACAGTAAGGACCCCCGGGACAGGAGGACACCCAAGGGGCCATAAATGTCACTCCCTCATCCTGCCCTTTACAAGAGATGATTTGTAGGGTGAGAGGGGAGTGGTGGGGGCCGTTCACAGGCACAATACCGGCCAGGTCCTTGAGTGGGGGGGGGGGCTTAGTGAGCACCTCTCTCCTCTTATGCCTCTCCAAACCTTTCCTTCCTTCTTTGATGCCTCTCTTAAGCTTTCCCGGTGGTGGTGGTTGTGGTGGTGGTGGTGGTGGTGGTGGTGGTGGTTGTGGTGGTGGTTGTGGTTGTGGTGGTGGTGGTGGTGGTGGTGGTGGTTGTGGTTGTGGTGGTGGTGGTGGTGGTGGTTGTGGTGGTGGTGGTGGTTGTGGTGGTGGTGGTGGTGGTGGTGGTTGCGGTGGCGGTTGTGGTGGTGGTGGTGGTGGTGGTGGTGGTTGTGGTGGTGGTGGTGGTGGTTGTGGTGGTGGTTGTGGTGGTGGTTGTGGTGGTGCTGGTGGTGGTGGTGGTGGTGCTGGTGGTGGTGGTGTTGGTGGTGGTGGTGGTGCTGGTGGTGGTGGTGGTGGTTGTGGTGGTGCTGGTGGTGGTGGTGGTGGTTGTGGTGGTGCTGGTGGTGGTGGTGGTGGTTGTGGTGGTGGTGGTTGTGGTGGTGCTGGTGGTGGTGCTGGTGGTGGTGGTGGTTGTGGTGGTGCTGGTGGTGGTGCTGGTGGTGGTGGTGGTGGTGGTGGTGGTGGTGGTGGTGGTGGTGGTTGTGGTGGTGCTGGTGGTGGTGGTGGTGGTGGTGGTGGTGGTTGTGGTGGTGCTGGTGGTGGTGCTGGTGGTGGTGGTGGTGGTGGTTGTGGTGGTGGTGGTGGTGGTTGTGGTGGTGGTGGTGGTGGTGGTGGTGGTTGTGGTGGTGGTGGTGGTTGTGGTGGTGGTGGTGCTGGTTGTGGTGGTGGTGGTGGTGCTGGTTGTGGTGGGTGTGGTGGTGTTGGTTGTGGTGGTGGTGGTTGTGGTGGTGGTTGTGGTGGTCAACCTGACTATTCTCTTCGGCACTTTACACGGAATTCTTGTTACTGACGCTGTTCTCTAATTTAATTCCTCCTGTCTGTTCCCTCTTTGAATTTCTTGATGGGGTTCTGGGAGTTCTTCTACTTCCCCAAGACCCGGCCCGAGGCCAGGCTCGACTTGTGAGAGTTTGGGCCAGCGGCCGACGGGTCTACATATCCACTACGGTCCAGTTTTATATTTAAGACTTCAACTTTTGTTACAGCAATATTTCTGATGCTCGCTGGGAGGACGTTGAACAACCGCGGACCTCTGATGTTTATACAGTGTTCTCTGTGCCTATGGCACCTCTGCTGTCACGGGCTGCTTCCTGGGGGTGGAGGCCTGGTCGAGGACCGGGCCGCGGGGACACTAAAAGCCCCGAAATCATCTCAAGATAACCTCAAGATAACCCAGAGACGGTAGTTATGAACAGCCACAATAAGGAATGATTCCAAGAGCAACTAACTGCTGGCCAACTGGAGCCAGCACCCCCCCCCCCCTGGGCCGTCACTCAAGCATGGAGGAACTGTAGAGGTGATCCAAGCCCGTGCTATAGGTGGTCAACCACAGTAAAGTTGGTCAATGTGGGTACCCAGTAAATCCTCCCCGGCCAGGATACGAACCCATGACAAAGCGTTCGCGGAACGCCAGGCGAGTGTCTTACCACTACACCACGGAGACTGTAAGGTTATATTGAGGTGTTCTTAAGGCTCAGTGCTCTCTAGTCTCTGGCCAGGCCTCTTGGTTGGTGGCCAGATCAAACAGGTTGTTAGATGCTGCAGCATGCAGTCTGGAGAGCCACATAGCTTCTGACTAAGTACCATTACTACAAGCACGGGGTTAAAAACACAGACTTTTGTATTTGTGAAATTTATGTAAGGAATTTACACCAAGTTTTTCGTACTCTCCTGAGTGCTTTGTTAAGGTCTGAGTGTGTGATTAGGATCAGACTTACATCTGAACAGCTAATCAGTAAGTCTTGCCCTCATCACACACTCACACCTTGATAAAGCACTCAGCAGAGTGTGTAGACTTGGTGTAAATTCCTTACATAAACTTCACATATACACAAGTGTGGATTATTATCTTTTGTTGTGACGCTGAGAGAGAACTATCAACATCAGAGGCCCGAGACTGTTCAACACGCTTCCACTACACATAAGGGGCATAACTGACCGACCCCTCACAGTGTTCAAGAGAGAACTATCAACATCAGAGGCCCGAGACTGTTCAACACACTTCCACTACACATAAGGGGCATAACTGGTCGACCCCTCACAGTGTTCAAGAGAGAACTATCAACATCAGAGGCCCGAGACTGTTCAACACGCTTCCACTACACATAAGGGACATAACTGGCCGACCCCTCACAGTGTTCAAGAGAGAACTCTATCAACATCAGAGGCCCGAGACTGTTCAACACGCTTCCACTGCACATAAGGGACATAACTGGCCGACCCCTCACAGTGTTCAAGAGACAACTATCAACATCAGAGGCCCGAGACTGTTCAACACGCTTCCACTACACATAAGGGACATAACTGGCCGACCCCTCACAGTATTCAAGAGAGAACTATCAACATCAGAGGCCCGAGACTGTTCAACACACTTCCACTACACATAAGGGGCATAACTGGCCGCCCCCTCACAGTGTTCAAGAGAGAACTATCAACATCAGAGGCCCGAGACTGTTCAACACGCTTCCACTACACATAAGGGGCATAACTGGCCGCCCCCTCACAGTGTTCAAGAGAGAACTATCAACATCAGAGGCCCGAGACTGTTCAACACGCTTCCACTACACATAAGGGGCATAACTGGCCGCCCCCTCACAGTGTTCAAGAGAGAACTATCAACATCAGAGGCCCGAGACTGTTCAACACGCTTCCACTACACATAAGGGGCATAACTGGCCGACCCCTCACAGTGTTCAAGAGAGAACTATCAACATCAGAGGCCCGAGACTGTTCAACACGCTTCCACTACACATAAGGGGCATAACTGGCCGCCCCCTCACAGTGTTCAAGAGAGAACTATCAACATCAGAGGCCCGAGACACTTCAACACGCTTCCACTACACATAAGGGACATAACTGGCCGACCCCTCACAGTGTTCAAGAGAGAACTATCAACATCAGTGGCCCGAGACTGTTCAACACGCTTCCACTACACATAAGGGGCATAACTGGCCGACCCCTCACAGTGTTCAAGAGAGAACTATCAACATCAGAGGCCCGAGACACTTCAACACGCTTCCACTACACATAAGGGACATAACTGGCCGACCCCTCACAGTGTTCAAGAGAGAACTATCAACATCAGAGGCCCGAGACTATTCAACACGCTTCCACTACACATAAGGGACATAACTGGCCGACCCCTCACAGTGTTCAAGAGACAACTATTAACATCAGAGGCCCGAGACTGTTCAACACGCTTCCACTACACATAAGGGACATAACTGGCCGACCCCTCACAGTGTTCAAGAGAGAACTATCGAACATCAGAGGCCCGAGACTGTTCAACACGCTTCCACTACACATAAGGGACATAACTGGCCGCCCCCTCACAGTGTTCAAGAGAGAACTATCAACATCAGAGGCCCGAGACTGTTCAACACGCTTCCACTACACATAAGGGACATAACTGGCCGACCCCTCACAGTGTTCAAGAGAGAACTATCGACATCAGAGGCCCGAGACTGTTCAACACGCTTTCCACTACACATAAGGGACATAACTGGCCGACCCCTCACAGAGTTCAAGAGAGAACTATCGACATCAGAGACCCGAGACTGTTCAACACGCTTCCACTACACATAAGGGACATAACTGGCCGACCCCTCACAGTGTTCAAGAGAGAACTATCAACATCAGAGGCCCGAGACTGTTCAACACGCTTCCACTACACATAAGGAACATAACTGGCCGACCCCTCACAGTGTTCAAGAGAGAACTTGACAAACGCCTCCAAAGGATACCTGATCAACCAGGCTGTGACTCATACGTCAGGCTGCGAGCAGCCGCGTCCAGCCTGGTGGACAAGACCAGCAACCAGAAGGCCTGGTAGAGGATCGGGCCGCGAGGACGCTGAGCCCCGAAACCACCGCAAGGTAACCCCATGGCAATATGTCTGTGAGAAGACATTACCATTACTAATTAAAAGCAGTGTTCTGAATGCATTCACAATCAGTCATTGATGGTTTCACAATCTATCCTGAATGTTTTTCCACAATCTATCCTGAATGCCTTCACAATCTATCCTGAATGCCTTCACAATCTATCCTGAATGCCTTCACAATCTATCCTGAATGCCTTCACAATCTATCCTGAATGCCTTCACAATCTATCCTGAACGGTTTCACAACGTTAGCTGCCATAAACGCTTTCACAGAACTGTTTGGCAGGACTCTAAGTTCTCAGTAGCGGCCTGTGGCCCGGGGGGGGGGGGGGAGGGGGAGTGTGGGGGGGGGGGGGAAGGGGAGTGTGGGGGGGAAGGGGGTGGGGGAGAGGGGGGGGGTTCTCATAACTTAACAAGCACCACAGGCGGATGGCACTAGACAAGTGCTCTCACAAGTTGGGACAACACAGCCGACACTTAAGTATTAACACTTAACATTTCACTACAACAACACCGCCCAAGTGACGCTGACGTAGGCTTAACTTACAAAAACAAAAACTGACGCATTGCAGTGAGTGGAAAAAAAAGGGTTGAAGGACTCGGGTCGTGGCGATAGATTAGTCGTGGCGATAGATTAGTCGTGGCGATAGATTAGTCGTGGTGATAGATTAGTCGTGGCGATAGATTAGTTGCGGCAATAGATTAGTCGCGGCGATAGATTAGTCGCGTGATAGATTAGTCGTGTGATAGATTAGTCGTGTGATAGATTAGTCGTGTGATAGATTAGTCGTGGTGATAGATTAGTTGCGGCGATAGATTAGTCGCGTGATAGATTAGTCGTGTGATAGATTAGTCGTGTGATAGATTAGTCGTGTGATAGATTAGTCGTGTGATAGATTAGTCGTGTGATAGATTAGTCGTGTGATAGATTAGTCGTGGTGATAGATTAGTCGTGTGATAGATTAGTCGTGTGATAGATTAGTCGTGTGATAGATTAGTCGTGTGATAGATTAGTCGTGGTGATAGATTAGTTGCGGCGATAGATTAGTCGTGGCGATAGATTAGTCGCAATGATAGATTAATTGACAATAACAGTAACATGAGGTTTATACCTGGACAACAGTCACCTAAAGCACACTATACATACGGGGGGGGGATAATACATCATGCTGTTAGTAACATTCAGTAGTTACTATACTTAGATGTGAATGGCCTCGTTTAGTAGTTAGCAAGCGAGTGTCAAGCAGCAGGACCTTACGACGAACGACAAGACAAGAACAACACCCTCCTAATGAACATCAACGAAATTAAACGAAATTAAACGGAATTAATTGGGTAAAATGGAGAAATAATTAATTATTTGATTGAGTGCTTAGCAATTGAGGCCTGGTACCCCCCCCCCCCCCAGGGAGAGGGACGCCACTCGCCTTGGTGAACACTGCCGAGGTTGGCAGTGTTCACTAATGAACAAATTCACAAGGGCCGTGACGAGGGTTCGAACCTTCGTCAATTAAGATTAAGGCAGCGTCTGGGATCCTCTCGGACTAAAGTTCGAATCCTCGTCACGGCCCTTGTAGATTATGTTCATTTGATGCATCACGCTATTGTGATTTCTGTGTTTAGTGTTCACTACCCTCGGTGAACACTTAGATTCACCAAAATGGCATCCTGGGTTCCGGCGAGAGTGCCATCATCCTGGCACTAGCTCGCTTGTCACACTATCACTGACCTCTCTGGTAGCTAAGTAGACAACTGTGCTGAACAATGTAGACTCTACTTTCTTGGACTAAAACTCCTCACTCCATACACTCCAAGCAACTACAGTCTACAATCATCAGCAGATTTCCTAGAATTAATCAAAACTACAGTCTGATTGAATCATTGCTTCCCTGGACGTCGAATCCCTATTTACCAACGTCCCAGTCGACACAACCATAGAAATGATACTGGACAGAGTATACAGAGACGAGAGCACTCCCAAATTAGACATACCTGAGCCACAAGTCTTCTCGAAGCATGTACAAAGGAAGCCCCTTTCATCAGTCCGCAAGGGGACATGTATCTACAAATAGACGGAGTAGCAATGGGCTTCCCCTTTAGTGTGTTATTCGCTAATTTTTATATGGGAACCATCGAAGACAGAGTCTTCAGTAATAGACAAAAATCAACCGTATTCTGCCGTTATGTAGATGACATATTCGTCATAGTAAAAGACCCAGATAACCTAATTGATCTAAAAAGTCAGGTGCCCCTAAAAATCACATGAGACAAGCCCATGACATCACCCTAACAAGAGAAATGTAGAATAAAAACACTTGTATATTAGACACAACCTAAGATGTAACAAGAATACAAATTCTTGAAGTTCTTCACATAGAAGTCGCACAACCCAAGCAGGTGTTGACAACACTGCTACACGTCAACAAACACCTGCAGCTGGTTCAGGCTGGAGGCAGGTGTTGACAACACTGCTACACGTCAACAAACACCTGCAGCTGGTTCAGGCTGGAGGCAGGTGTTGACAACACTGCTACACGTCAACAAACACCTGCAGCTGGTTCAGGCTGGAGGCAGGTGTTGACAACACTGCTACAAGTCACCAAACACCTGCAACTGGTTCAGGCTGGAGGCAGGTGTTGACAACACTGCTACAAGTCAACAAACACCTGCAACTGGTTCACGCTGGAGGCAGGTGTTGACAACACTGCCACAAGTCAACAAACACCTGCAGGTGGTTCAGGCAGGAGGCAGGTGTTGACAACACTGCTACAAGTCAACAAACACCTGCAACTGGTTCAGGCTGGAGGCAGGTGTTGACAACACTGCTACAAGTCACCAAACACCTGCAACTGGTTCAGGCTGGAGGCAGGTGTTGACAACACTGCTACACATCAACAAACACCTGCTGTGGGAACCGACCTGTGAGATTTATATTTATTTAATTTATATGAATTTATATTTACGTTAATTTGTATACTTCGATAGCAATTTGTATAATGATAAGTGGACTGTATTTCTGCAATAATCTCAATCTCACAAATCGATCCTCTACACATTAGGGGGGGTTTATTAAATTAATATATATGCAGCCAATCAAACTACAGTAATAGCTACATACATTGATGAGGTTCCTTCTCTTATAGTACAGCAGGTTAGTCCACCAGGTATAACTAGGGTGTAGACACCAAATTATCCTCTTTGAGGTAGCTTCTATCACCCAGTAACTGGTGCACATAATCTTGCATCCTCGTCTTGACCTGTCAAAAGTGCGCTAGCTGTGAAGCCAGAATCCTATATATGACAAGCTATATCAGAGAAAACACTATACAGTACATGGAACATTAAAGACCTGGCTTAATTACCTTTAGTATGAGGCGATTTCGCGTTCTAACCGGCTAACCCTATATCCTGACATTAATGGCCATAAATGAATGATAAACGGGTTTCGGATAGACACTTAACTTGAATTTGTAGACAGCGTGTTGACAATGGTACACCTTTGGGTTCCATAACACTACGTCCAAGTAAAATTAACAGGAGCTGAATTTGCTCCTGTGTGAGCCTCTGGTCTCGTATAAACAATGGCTGTTTAACACTCCATACTATTGACGTTACTGGCCGACATTGTCCAGAATGATAGGAGCCGAATTTGCTCCACACGTCTCGGAGGTGACACAACAATGGCTGCCCTCCTTCCTCACTCACGCCTGGCCTACTTTGTCCAGATTTCAGAAAGTGATAGAAGGGTCACATTTACTCTACTTTAATATTGATAATTAAGTTAATTTATATAAGATGTTTTTATGATGGTAAAGTCCAAAGACTAATGTATTTAAGAATAATTCCCACCATAATAGGTGGTGAATTATAATAGTATGTGGTGATATCCCGTTTTCTTTAAACGGTAATTCCACTACAAGTTACGTTTTCTATGGGTAACTTGTTGGTAATACAGCTATTATCTGTATGATTATTAAATGGTGTCGGATTTTCCGACATAATTCCCCAGGGGGCTGCTCACGGGTCGAAGTCCTAATTAGAACAGACGAACACCGATACTCCTCCTTCGAATTATTACATTAATTTGATGTTAGTAGTTAGTAATCACACATTTGTGTGTCTGTTCGTACAGGACGGATGTCCCGTACTAGAGTTGCAGGGGTTAGAAGTCTAATGCGATTTCATTTCCCTGTCAACTCTTGAAAGGCTAATATTCAAGCCTTATTACATATTATTTAACCCAGAAGACTGGATGTGATCAAGTACTACAGTCAAGTATGATTCAGGGACTGCAGTGAGATCAGTGACATTAGATATAACTTGAAGTTTCTTCAGGTAACTGGTCACTGATATATAAACACTGAGGCCCATGGAATACATCTTGATTAAATAATAAATGTATCAAATCAGTCATCAGATTTACTGGGGTTTAATTTAATTAATTGATTCAGAGGATTGAATAGCTCATCATTAAAGTAAAGTATGGTTCTGAGACTGCAGTGGGTTCAGTGACATTGGTCGCAGTGACTTGTAGCTGTTTTAGGCTACTGTTCACTGATTTGCCACTGAGGCCTCATGAAATCATCTCCAGCTTTAAATGATGATACTAACATCAACCTCTGTTGGTATAGTCAGCTGTAATCTCCTTAGTATAATGCTACTGGAGAAATATAATCAGCTGACAAATTTAGTTTCTATTGGTATTGTTTATCTGCAGGCATAGGTCTCCTCAGGCTTGATACTGGACCTGAGAGTAATTTACCTCCTGCAGACTTTAACATGGTTATGCCCTGATATTTAGTAGGGCTACCGATGAATCGATGGTAGTAGTCTGCCCCCACAAGGACAGCCATTTGGCATTTGATTTGCTCAAATTTACCTGCAGCTGCTTGATAATAGCTTTCCAGGTCAGCATAATCAACTTGAGATTGTTGTGACAAATCTTCACATTTCTTGATCTGTCTTGTTAAGTGGCCTTTAAGACCTGCAAGGGTTCTTTTCATTCTCCCTGCATTATCCATCCTGGCTAGTTGGTGAAGCCTTGTGGGGCTTGTATTTGGGCTGCTCATAATACTGAACAAGCACTGATGGTAGCCTAGGGTTAAATTCTGCACTCACTAGGCAATAATCCTACCTCTACTAGAGGTTAGCACTTAAAATTAATACACATTATATATATACAATCATACACACTAATGATTTGAGTGATAAACCAGTGTCACTGGAAGTACCTTTAGGTTAGCTCTTCTATATCACCCTAGGATGGTAGAGACACTAATTAATCACTCAAAGGTGTAATGATCATAAGTAAATTATTATATATACAACTCAACTCGAGTTGATAAAAATTACACCCAAAATAGGGTCTGGACCATTCATTAATGGTGTTAGGTTGTTGAATATAGTACAACTGACTATGGTAATAATGGGACTAGGATGAACGATAATAGTTCAACTAGTCAGTGTTAATATCCTACCCTGTTGAGGGTTGGCAATTAGTAAATATTATACTGTGATCACTAGTGCAATATATATTAAATAATTCTCTATTTTGGAGAAATAATATACACAATTATTGATAATAGCCTCTTAATTAGCCTCTATGAAACTTCTAATATTATCAAGAAGTATTAAATAATATTAGTGACCTCGCGAAATAAAGTCCACAAAATTCGTGGATAATCTCTCGCGAAATGTAACACCACGAAATCCGTGAACAATCTCGCGACACAGTCACTAATTTGGCTGGATTCTATATTAGCGCTGTCATTTCACGAAATAACACGCCACCAAATATCTGTGGGTGTGCATGAAACCGCTGACGAAGCTGAACTCGGCTGAGGGAGGCTCCTGAGCTCCCTCGAGGCTACGCTGCCGTCTTGACTGCTGGCTTTGTTTAAATAACACTGCACTAGTATATTTAATGAATCCACTGGTTAACTGGTTCATCCGGTACTAAGATGACCAAATGTGGGTTCATAGGACCGAATAATCCGGTTCGAAGGACCAAATAATGTGGGAACCGACCTGTGAGATTTATATTTATTTAATTTATATGAATTTATATTTACGTTAATTTGTATACTTCGATAGCAATTTGTATAATGATAAGTGGACTGTATTTCTGCAATAATCTCAATCTCACAAATCGATCCTCTACACATTAGGGGGGTTTATTAAATTAATATATATGCAGCCAATCAAACTACAGTAATAGCTACATACATTGATGAGGTTCCTTCTCTTATAGTACAGCAGGTTAGTCCACCAGGTATAACTAGGGTGTAGACACCAAATTATCCTCTTTGAGGTAGCTTCTATCACCCAGTAACTGGTGCACATAATCTTGCATCCTCGTCTTGACCTGTCAAAAGTGCGCTAGCTGTGAAGCCAGAATCCTATATATGACAAGCTATATCAGAGAAAACACTATACAGTACATGGAACATTAAAGACCTGGCTTAATTACCTTTAGTATGAGGCGATTTCGCGTTCTAACCGGCTAACCCTATATCCTGACATTAATGGCCATAAATGAATGATAAACGGGTTTCGGATAGACACTTAACTTGAATTTGTAGACAGCGTGTTGACAATGGTACACCTTTGGGTTCCATAACACTACGTCCAAGTAAAATTAACAGGAGCTGAATTTGCTCCTGTGTGAGCCTCTGGTCTCGTATAAACAATGGCTGTTTAACACTCCATACTATTGACGTTACTGGCCGACATTGTCCAGAATGATAGGAGCCGAATTTGCTCCACACGTCTCGGAGGTGACACAACAATGGCTGCCCTCCTTCCTCACTCACGCCTGGCCTACTTTGTCCAGATTTCAGAAAGTGATAGAAGGGTCACATTTACTCTACTTTAATATTGATAATTAAGTTAATTTATATAAGATGTTTTTATGATGGTAAAGTCCAAAGACTAATGTATTTAAGAATAATTCCCACCATAATAGGTGGTGAATTATAATAGTATGTGGTGATATCCCGTTTTCTTTAAACGGTAATTCCACTACAAGTTACGTTTTCTATGGGTAACTTGTTGGTAATACAGCTATTATCTGTATGATTATTAAATGGTGTCGGATTTTCCGACACCTGCAGCTGGTTCAGGCTGGAGGCAGGTGTTGACAACACTGCTACAAGTCAACAAACACCTGCAACTGGTTCAGGCTGGAGGCAGGTGTTGACAACACTGCCACAAGTCAACAAACACCTGCAACTGGTTCAGGCTGGAGGCAGGTGTTGACAACACTACCACAAGTCAACAAACACATAGAGTGATAACACACAAAATGAGGTCAATGGGAATAACTGGTAAAGTAGGACGCTGAATACTCAGTTTTCTGTCGAACAAAACACAATGAGTAACAGTCAATCATATAAAAACCGAGTCCAAGTGATGTTAAAAGCTCTGTACCTCAAGGTACAGTCTTTGCACCGCTACTGTTCCTTATTCTCATATCTGATATAGACAAAAATACAAGTCACAGCTTCGTGTCATCCTTTGCAGATGACACAAAAATCAGTATGAAAATTACCTCGGCTGAAGCCATTGAAAAACTTCAAACAGATATTAATAAAGTTTTCGACTGGGCAGCAGAAAATAACATGATGTTTAACAGTGATAAATTCCAGGTACTCAGGTACGGTAAAAATGAGGACCTTAAACATAATACAGGGTACAAAACACAATCAAATCTGCCCATAGTAGGAAAACAGCATGTCAAGGATTTGGGAATAATGATGTCCGACTGGGGAGTAGAACAACTCCCAGAACCCCATCAACCAGGTATATGTGGGCCTGCGGGCCGCTCCAAGCAACAGCCTGGTGGACCAAACTCTCACAAGTCAAGCCTGGCCTCGGGCCGGGCTTGGGCAGTAGAACAACTCCCAGAACCCCATCAACCAGGTATATGTGGGCCTGCGGGCCGCTCCAAGCAACAGCCTGGTGGACCAAACTCTCACAAGTCAAGCCTGGCCTCGGGCCGGGCTTGGGGAGTAGAACAACTCCCAGAACCCCATCAACCAGGTATATGTGGGCCTGCGGGCCGCTCCAAGCAACAGCCTGGTGGACCAAACTCTCACAAGTCGCGCCTGGCCTCGGGCCGGGCTTGGGCAGTAGAACAACTCCCAGAACCCCATCAACCAGGTATCAACCAGGTCCCTGCTTGTCAACACCTTGTGGCAGGTGTTGTCATCATTCTCACAAGTCAACAACACTACCACTACTACTAGTACTACGCACCACAACTACCAGCACCAGCGCCACCACCCCCCCTCACCACCACCAAGGTGCCCCAGGGCCACAGAGGCTCCAGCTTTAAGGACACACTATGGGGCATAATTCACAGCTATAGAACTGGGCCCCGTGCCAAGAGGGCCACCAGTCATGGTGCCACCTTTAAATGTCTCTTGGGACCTGGCTCCTGGGACCTGGCTCCTGGGACCTGACTACTGGTACCTCGCTCCTGATTGGGCAGCGCCACTCATCCTGTGAGTGGACACACCGCCATAGTGACAGTATTGGCAGCGTCACTCATCCTGTGAGTGGACACACCGCCATAGTGACAGTATTGGGCAGCGCCACTCATCCTGTGAGTGAACACACCGCCATAGTGACAGTATTGAGCAGCGTCACTCATCCTGTGAGTGGACACACCGCCATAGTGACAGTATTGGGCAGCGTCACTCATCCTGTGAGTGGACACACCGCCATAGTGACAATATTGGGCAGCGTCACTCATCCTGTGAGTGGACACACCGCCATAGTGACAGTATTGGGCAGCGTCACTCATCCTGTGAGTGGACACACCGCCATAGTGACAGTATTGGGCAGCGTCACTCATTCTGTGAGTGGACACACCGCCATAGTGACAGTATTGGGCAGCGTCACTCATCCTGTGAGTGGACACACCGCCATAGTGACAGTATTGGACAGCGCCACTCATCCTGTGAGTGGACACACCGCCATAGTGACAGTATTGGGCAGCGTCACTCATCCTGTGAGTGGACACACCGCCATAGTGACAGTATTGGGCAGCGTCACTCATCCTGTGAGTGGACACACCGCCATAGTGACAGTATTGGGCAGCGTCACTCATCCTGTGAGTGGACACACCGCCATAGTGACAATATTGGGCAGCGTCACTCATCCTGTGAGTGGACACACCGCCATAGTGACAGTATTGGGCAGCGTCACTCATCCTGTGAGTGGACACACCGCCATAGTGACAGTATTGGGCAGCGTCACTCATTCTGTGAGTGGACACACCGCCATAGTGACAGTATTGGGCAGCGTCACTCATCCTGTGAGTGGACACACCGCAATAGTGACAGTATTGGACAGCGCCACTCATCCTGTGAGTGGACACACCGCCATAGTGACAGTATTGGGCAGCGTCACTCATCCTGTGAGTGGACACACCGCCATAGTGACAGTATTGGGCAGCGTCACTCATCCTGTGAGTGGACACACCGCCATAGTGACAGTATTGGGCAGCGTCACTCATCCTGTGAGTGGACACACCGCCATAGTGACAGTATTGGGCAGCGTCACTCATCCTGTGAGTGGACACACCGCCATAGTGACAGTATTGGGCAGCGCCACTCATCCTGTGCAACCCGTTCTCGCAAATTTAATAAGTCAATATTGACTTATTAAATATGTGCATAGGTGACATACTTAACATAATAGATACCCTTAAAAAGATTCATAGAAAACACCGACCTTACCTAACCTTGTTAGTATGTTAAGATAAGCATCTTATTGCTTCGTAATTACAATTATTACCTAACCTATAATAGGTATAGGTTAAGTAATAATTGTAATTACGAAGCAATAAGATGCTTATCTTAAGATACTAACAAGGTTAGGTAAGGTCGGCGTTTTCTATGAATCTTTTTAAGGGGTATCTATTATGTTTAGTATATCACCTATGCACGTAGTTAATAAGTCAATATTGACTTTACGAATTTGCGAGAACGGGTTGCCCTGTGAGTGGACACGGCTGTGTGTCCCAGAGTGTGGCCGAGGGGGTGCTGTACTCACCTAGTTGTGCTCTGGCTCTTTGGTCCCGCCTCTCAACTGTCAATCAACTGGTGTACAGGTTCCTGAGCCTATTGGGCTCTATCATATCTACATTATAAACTGTGTATGGAGTCAGCCTCCACCACATCACTGCCTAATGCATTCCACCTGTTAACTACTCTGACACTGAAAAAATTCTTTCTAACGTCTCTGTGGCTCATGTGGGTACTAAGTTTCCACCTGTGTCCCCTTGTTCGTGTCCCACCCGTGCTGAAGAGTTTGTCTTTGTCCACCCTGTCAATTCCTCTGAGAATTTTGTAGGTGGTTATCATGTCTCACTCTTCTTTAAGGGGAATGCTGGGTGGGACACGAACAAGGGGACACAGGGTTGTGAGGTTCAGCTCCTTTAGCCTTTCCTCGTAGCTCAATCCTCTCAGTTCCGGGACGAGTCTGGTGGCATACGGCTGAAATCTTCTCTAACTGTCTTGTGTTTAACTAGGTATGGACTCCAGGCTGGAGCTGCATACTCCAGGATTGGTCTTACGTAAGTGGTATACAGGGTCCTGAACGATTCCTTACACAAGTTTCTAAAGGCAGTTCTTATGTTGGCCAGTCTAGCATATGCCGCTGATGATATCCTTTTGATGTGGGCTTCTGGGGACAGGTTCGGTGTAATACCTACCCCCAGAAGTTTCTCTCTATTTGACTCTTGCAGGATTTCACCTCCCAGATGATACCTTGTGTTCAGCCTCCTGCTCCCTTCGCCTAATTTCATTACCTTACACTTTCCTGAGTTGAACTTTAGTAGCCGTTTTCTAGACCATTCCTCCAGTTTGTCCAGGTTATCCTGTAGTCTCTGTCTATGTTCATCCGTCTTGATTCTTCTCATAAGTTTTGCATCATCAGCAAACATTGAGAGGAACTAGTCTATACCCTCAGGAAGATCGTTTACATATATTAGAAACAGGATGGGTCCAAGTACTGAGCCTTGTGGGACTCCGCTGGTGACATCTCGCCACACTGATGTCTCCCCCCCCTCACCGTTACTCGCTGTTTCCTGTTGCTTAAGTACTCCCTTATCCACTGGAGCACCTTCCATTTTACTCCTGCCTGTTGCTCCAACTTTTTAAACAGCCTTTTATGGGGTACTGTGTCAAAGGCTTTTTGGCAGTCCAGGAAAACGCAGTCGGCTCACCCTTCTCTTTCCTGCCTAATTTTTGTTGCTTGGTCATAGAATTCTATTAAACCTGTGAGGCACGATTTACCATCTCTGAACCCATGTTGGTGGTGCGTTACAAAGTTATTTCCCTCCAGATGCTCTACGAGCCTTTTCTTCACGATCTTTTCCATCACCTTGCATGGTATACAAGTTAAGGAAACTGGCCTGTAATTCAGTGCCTCTTGCCTGTCACCCTTTTTGTATATTGGGACCACGTTAGCTGTCTTCCAACTTTCTGGTAAGTCTCCTGTTTCCAGTGACATGTTATACACCATAGAGAGTGGCACACTTAGTGCTTCTGCACCTTCCTTTAGTATCCATGGTGAGATTCTGTCAGGCCCAACAGCCTTTGTCACATCCAGCTCCAGCAGACACCTTTTGACCTCATCATTGGTGAAGTCAAATTTCTCTAAGGTTGCTTGGGTTGCCTCCTCCTCATTTAGTGCAGGGGCTTCTCCTTGTTCTATTGTGAAGACCTCCTGGAATCTCTTGTTGAGTTCTTCACATACCTCCTTGTCATTCTGTGTATATCTGTTCTCCCCTTTTTGCAGTTTCATCACTTGTTCCTTCACTACTATTTTCCTCCTGATGTGGCTGTGGAGCAGCTGTGGTTGGGTCTTGGCTTTACTCGCGATGTCATTTTCAAACTGTCTTTCTGCTTCCCTCCTCACTCTGAGGTACTCATTTCTGGCCCTCTGGTATCTCTCCTTGCTCTCCGGTGTTCTGTTATTTCAGCCCACCACCCTATTGGGTGGTGGGCTGGGGTGTTGCATTCCCCCCCTGGGGTTCCTGGGTTGCTGGATTGGGGTTCCCCACTCCCCTCTGGGAATGCTGGGTTGGAGGCTGAGGTTCCCTGGCTCCCTTCCCGCTCCTTGCGCCTTTTCCTTGCATCTGCTGCCCTTACTATCTCGTCTCTGGTCAGTCCCTCTGAACATATACCTCTTTGCATGCCTCAGTTTGCTCTTCCTTACTAGGATGTCCTCTTTGATGTCCTCGCTCTTGAATACTACCTTGATCAATCTCTTTGTCTCTGTTGAACTGGCCAATCCGGAAAAACTGTTCTATGTCTCGTTCAGCCCCTTCCATTCCTATCTTCTTTAATATTCCTGCCACTGCAGCTTTGTCTTTAGTCCCAGATTCCTCCCTTGTGGAGCCCTCTTGTTCCTTGACACCTACCACTACTACAGTTCTTTTCCTATCCATTAGCAGGCTTGTGCATCTAGCTGCCTCCTGTGAGGTTACTGCTTTCATTACAACTTCCTTGACTGTGGACATTGCTCCTGGGCTCTTGAGCATTTCAGCAAAGGTTGGGCCACTTGTAGAGGTCCCTGCCATTGCTACATCTCCTGGCACCTGGGGGTTGGTCCCCTGGGCCAGAGTCTGATGAGGGCCTGTTTTTAGGCTTTTTATCTCCTCTTGCGCTGCACTTAGTTCTATCTGCAGCTTACATATAGTTTCCCTCAGGTCCTTCAATTCCCCACCGACTTCCTTCCATGCCTTAGCAATCATCTCCATGAATGACTCGTCCAGTCCCTCTCCTCCAGCTTCATTCTGTTGTCTTACCATCCCGCGTGACCTGTGTGGCCCGGGGTGTGGCCCAGGGTGTGGTTGAGGGGGTGCTGTGTGCCCCAGGGTGTGGCCCGGGGTGTGGCCCAGGGTGTGGTTGAGGGGGTGCTGTGTGCCCCAGGGTGTGGCCCAGGGGGTGCTGTGTGCCCCAGGGTGTGGCCCAGGGTGTGGTTGAGAGGGTGCTGTGTGCCCCAGGGTGTGGCCCGGGGTGTGGCCCAGGGGGTGCTGTGTGCCCCGGGATGTGGCCCAGGGGTGGTGATGGGCAGGGCGTGCGGACTCCTGCCAGCCCACATTGTGTAACAGATTAATCTTTCAATTAGACAAGTGTTGGGGTACTTGTCAACTGTCTCCCCCACCACTGTCTCCCCACCACCAC
The DNA here is from genome assembly GCF_040958095.1 of Procambarus clarkii. Lineage (NCBI taxonomy): Eukaryota > Metazoa > Arthropoda > Malacostraca > Decapoda > Cambaridae > Procambarus > Procambarus clarkii. The sequence continues at coordinate 30,817,272 of NC_091168.1, read as the reverse complement.
TGTCTCCACCACCACCACTGTCTCCACCACCACCACTGTCTCCCCCACCACCACTGTCTCCCCCACCACCACTGTCTCCCCCACCACCACTGTCTCCCCCACCACCACTGTCTCCCCCACCACCACTGTCTCCCCCACCACCACTGTCTCCCCCCACCACCACTGTCTCCCCCCACCACCACTGTCTCCCCCCACCACCACTGTCTCCCTCACCACCACTGTCTCCCCCACCACCACTGTCTCCCCCACCACCACTGTCTCCCCCACCACCACTGTCTCCCCCACCACCACTGTCTCCCCCACCACCACTGTCTCCCCCACCACCACTGTCTCCCCCACCACCACTGTCTCCCCCACCACCACTGTCTCCCCCACCACCACCACTGTCTCCCCCACCACCACCACTGTCTCCCCCACCACCACCACTGTCTCCCCCACCACCACCACTGTCTCCCCCACCACCACTGTCTCCCCCACCACCACCACAACTGTCACCACCACCAAAGATAAACTATTCAACACTGGTGGGACGTGAACAAGGGGACACAGGTGGAAACTGAGTACCCACATGAGCCACAAAGACGTTAGAAAGATCTTTTTCAGTGTCAGAGTAGTTAACAGGTGGAATGCATTAGGCAGTGATGTGGTGGAGGCTGACTCTATACACAGTTTATAATGTAGATATGATAGAGCCCAGTAGGCTCAGGAACCTGTACACCAGTTGATTGACAGCTGAGAGGCGGGACCAAGGAGCCGGAGCTCAACCCCCGCAAGCACAACTAGGTGAGTACATAGACCTGATAAACTTACTGGAATCTTATGATAGGGTCACGAAATTAATGCAAGACAGAACGAATGGGACAATTGTGTATTTCTGGACTGCCAAAAAGCCTTTGATACAGTACCACAGAAGATTACTATACCAACTGGAGAGGCAGGCGGGAGTAAGCGGACCCGCACTAACACGGGCAAGGAAATAAGGAAATACCTAACAGATAGGAGTCAGAGTGTCAGAGTGAAGGCTGGGAGTAGGACTGGCAGAGGGTTTTTCGTCATAACATTGAATGAAAAAAGTCAATGTAAAGGATTTGGGTGTACTCATGTCGGAAGACCTTACCTTTATAGAACCCAATAAAGTAGCCGTCACAATTGCAAGAAAAATGACAGGTTGGATAACAAGAACCTTTCACACTAGAGATGCTATACCGATGATGATACTCTTCAAGACGCTAGTGCTCTCTAGAGTGGAGTACTGCTGCACAATGACAGCCCCTTTCAAAGCTGGAGAAATTGCTGACCTGGAGAGCGTGCAGAGATCCTTTACTGCTAGAATCCACTCAGTAAAACATCTAAACTATTGGGACCGACTAAAGTGCCTAAATCTGTATTCTCTTGAGCGCAGGCGGGAGAGATACATAATAATTTACACGTGGAAAATAGTAGAGGGGCTGGTCCCAAACCTGCACACAGAAATAACACCACATGAGACCAGAAGGCATGGCAGGATGTGCAGAATACCCCCGCTGAAGAGCAGAGGTGCAACAGGTACTCTGAGAGAGAACTCTATCAACATCAGAGGCCCGAGACTGTTCAACACGCTTCCACTACACATGAGGGCATAACTGGCCGACCCCTCACAGTGTTCAAGAGAGAACTATCAACATCAGAGGCCCGGGACTGTTCAACACGCTTCCACTACACATAAGGGACATAACTGGCCGACCCCTCACAGTGTTCAAGAGAGAACTATCAACATCAGAGGCCCGAGACTGTTCAACACGCTTCCACTACACATAAGGGACATAACTGGCCGACCCCTCACAGTGTTCAAGAGAGAACTATCAACATCAGAGGCCCGAGACTGTTCAACACGCTTCCACTACACATAAGGGACATAACTGGCCGACCCCTCACAGTGTTCAAGAGAGAACTTGATAAGCATCTCCAAAGGATGCCTGATCAACCAGACTGTGACTCATACTGCGAGTAGCCGAGTCCAACCTGGTCGACCAGTCCAGCAACGAAGAGGCCTGGTCGAGGACCGGGCCGCGGGGACGCTAAACCCCGATATCATCTCAAGATAACCTCAAGGTGAGGGGTAAGGCGCGGGGTGCCTCAGGGACTGGTGCTGTGACCACACTATTCCTCATACAGGTTAACAACCTGACTGCTGGGGACGAGTCTTGTGTCCATGTTTGCACACCATGAGAGATTAATGAGAAGGGTTACCTTGAGGTGCTTCCGGGGCTTAGTGTCCCCGCGGCCCGGTCGTCGACCAGGCCTCCTGGTTGCTGGACTGATCAACCAGGCTGTTAGACACGGCTGCTCGCAGCCTGACGTATGAGTCACAGCCTGGTTGATCAGGTATCCAGACAGGTTGAGACAAATGAGGATTGTATGATTCTCCAAGATCATTTTAACAAGCTGCTCTGAGAAATGGCTGCTAGAGTTCAACACCAGCAAGTGTAAGGTGACGGGAATATGATCAGGAGCCAGGAGACCAAAATACCAATACATGATGAAGGGAAACTTCCTCCCTATAACGACTAGAAAAAAAGACCACTGGGGTCAGATTCACGAAGCAGTTACGCAAGCACTTACGAACGTGTACATCTTTCCTCAAACTTTGACGGCTTTGGTTACATTTATTAAACAGTTTACAAGCATGAAAACTTGTCAATCAACTGTTGTTATTGTTATAAACAGCCTCCTGGTGCTTCGGAGCTCATTAACTGTTTAATAATTGTAAACAAAGCCGCCAAAAATTGAGAACAGATGTACAGGTTCGTAACTGCTTGCGCAACTGCTTCGTGAATCTGGCCCCACGTTCGTAAGTGCTTGCGTAAATGCTTCGTGAATCTGGCCCCAGGGAGTGGACATAACAGCAAACCTAACTCCAGAGGCTCATATACACAGAACAACGTCAGCCGACTACTCCACGCTGGCAAAAAGTCAGATGCTTCAGGAACTTAACTAAGGACGTTTTTAGGTCACTGTATATTGCCTATGTGAGGTTAGTTTTAGAGTATGTCGCCCCGTCGTGGAGCTCCCATCTTAAGAACCCACGAGGCATCTCAAAAGGGTGAAGAAGTTTGAACCGAGACTCATCCCAGAATTGCGAGTTATGGAGTATGAAGAAAGACCGAAGGAACTAAACCTGACGACGCTAGAAAGGAGGAGGGAGAGCGGAGGGGACATGATACAGACGTATAAAATACTTAGAGGGATTGACAGGGTTGAAAGTGGAGTCCAAGAGCTAGAGCTCGATCCTGCAGGTACAGATAGCTGAGTACACACACACACACACACACACATGTGCTGTCTCCTGCAGCACATATCAAGCGGATAACATCAGCGGCATATGCCAGGCTGGCCAACATACGAACGGCATTCAGAAACTTGTGTAAAGAATCATTCAGAAACTTGTGTAAAGAATCATTCAGAAACTTGTGTAAAGAATCATTCAGAAACTTGTGTAAAGAATCATTCAGAAACTTGTGTAAAGAATCATTCAGAACTTTGTATACCACATATGTCAGGCCAATCCTGGAGTATGCAGCCCCAGCATGGAGTCCATATCTAGTCAAGCATAAGACTAAACTGGAAAAGGTTCAAAGGTTTGCCACCAGACTAGTACCCGAGCTGAGGGGTATGAGCTACGAGGAGAGACTACGGGAATTAAACCTCACTTCGCTGGAAGACAGAAGAGTTAGGGGGGACATGATCACCACATTCAAGATTCTGAAGGGGATTGATAGGGTAGATAAAGACAGTCTATTTAACACAAGGGGAACACGCACTAGGGGACACAGGTGGAAACTGAGTGCCCAAATGAGCCACAGAGATATTAGAAAGAACTTTTTTAGTGTCAGAGTGGTTGACAAATGGAATGCATTAGGGGGTGATGTGGTGGAGGCTGACTCCATACACAGTTTCAAGTGTAGATATGACAGAGCCCGATAGGCTCAGGAATCTGTACACCTGTTGATTGACGGTTGAGAGGCGGGACCAAAGAGCCAGAGTTCAACCCCCGCAAACACAACTAGGTGAGTACAACTAGGTGAGTACACACACACACACAAGGCCTCGCGGCCAAGTGGACAACGCTCAGGGGAGAGTCGAAGCCCTAACGGCCCTGGTTCGATTCCAAAGCGAGGCAGAAGAAAACACGTTCAGCTTCATCCAGCTCGTCCTCCAAACAAAGATCCAAAAGTGATTCCATCCACCCGCCAAACCCCAGCTGTTTATGAATGAAAAGCGGTTTACACACGACTCACAACTGCTGACGTTCGAACATATCCGGAACAAGTGCTTCAGTGACGAATTTTGTTCGAACCACAACGCTGTAAATGCTTCACCCACGTACTACAAATACAAATAATCGCCAACAGAACCTAAACACCTAACCTATCCTATACCTATATATGCACAATATGCTAATATATTATAATATTAATTTATACTTGAGAAAATTCCCGTTTTGAATGAACAGCATGTTAAAATTTATGAATGCGTCTGTGGGGTTGACCGCTGGATGTAATGGACTTGAGTTGAGGACGGGTTGCTTCATCTCATGCCCCTGTTCACCTAGCATTCAACAGGAAGCTGGGAGTTCGACAGCTGGTACTGGCTGCTTCCTGGTGGTTGGGAGTCAGTACACAGCCCCCCCCCCCGCCACAGCAGTCAATACCCCAGCACTCTGGACGCCGCATTAACCACAGCGCACGTGATAAAAAGCAGCCAATACATTAGTTAAATGAACCAGAGTGACGGAGTGGCTGTCACCCGGTCATCAGACCAGCCCTGCTAGGCTACACGCCACCACAGACCAGCCCTGCTAGGCTACACACCACCACAGACCAGCCCTGCTAGGCTACACACCACCACAGACCAGCCCTGCTAGGCTACACACCACCACAGACCAGCCCTGCTAGGCTACACGCCACCACAGACCAGCCCTGCTAGGCTACACACCACCACAGACCAGCCCTGCTAGGCTACACGCCACCACAGACCAGCCCTGCTAGGCTACACACCACCACAGACCAGCCCTGCTAGGCTACACACCACCACAGACCAGCCCTGCTAAGCTACACACCACCACAGACCAGCCCTGCTAAGCTACACACCACCACAGACCAGCCCTGCTAGGCTACACGCCACCACAGACCAGCCCTGCTAGGCTACACACCACCACAGACCAGCCCTGCTAGGCTACACACCACCACAGACCAGCCCTGCTAGGCTACACACCACCACAGACCAGCCCTGCTAAGCTACACGCCACCACAGACCAGCCCTGCTAAGCTACACACCACCACAGACCAGCCCTGCTAGGCTACACGCCACCACAGACCAGCCCTGCTAGGCTACACACCACCACAGACCAGCCCTGCTAGGCTACACACCACCACAGACCAGCCCTGCTAGGCTACACACCACCACAGACCAGCCCTGCTAGGCTACACACCACCACAGACCAGCCCTGCTAGGCTACACACCACCACAGACCAGCCCTGCTAGGCTACACACCACCACAGACCAGCCCTGCTAAGCTACACGCCACCACAGACCAGCCCTGCTAAGCTACACACCACCACAGACCAGCCCTGCTAGGCTACACGCCACCACAGACCAGCCCTGCTAGGCTACACACCACCACAGACCAGCCCTGCTAGGCTACACACCACCACAGACCAGCCCTGCTAGGCTACACACCACCACAGACCAGCCCCGCTAGGCTACACACCACCACAGACCAGCCCTGCTAGGCTACACACCACCACAGACCAGCCCTGCTAGGCTACACACCACCACAGACCAGCCCTGCTAAGCTACACGCCACCACAGACCAGCCCTGCTAAGCTACACACCACCACAGACCAGCCCTGCTAGGCTACACGCCACCACAGACCAGCCCTGCTAGGCTACACACCACCACAGACCAGCCCTGCTAGGCTACACACCACCACAGACCAGCCCTGCTAGGCTACACACCACCACAGACCAGCCCCGCTAGGCTACACACCACCACAGACCAGCCCTGCTAGGCTACACACCACCACAGACCAGCCCTGCTAGGCTACACACCACCACAGACCAGCCCTGCTAAGCTACACGCCACCACAGACCAGCCCTGCTAAGCTACACACCACCACAGACCAGCCCTGCTAGGCTACACGCCACCACAGACCAGCCCTGCTAGGCTACACACCACCACAGACCAGCCCTGCTAGGCTACACACCACCACAGACCAGCCCTGCTAGGCTACACACCACCACAGACCAGCCCTGCTAGGCTACACACCACCACAGACCAGCCCTGCTAGGCTACACGCCACCACAGACCAGCCCCGCTAGGCTACACACCACCACAGACCAGCCCTGCTAGGCTACACACCACCACAGACCAGCCCTGCTAGGCTACACGCCACCACAGACCAGCCCTGCTAGGCTACACACCACCACAGACCAGCCCTGCTAGGCTACACACCACCACAGACCAGCCCTGCTAGGCTACACACCACCACAGACCAGCCCTGCTAGGCTACACACCACCACAGACCAGCCCTGCTAGGCTACACGCCACCACAGACCAGCCCTGCTAGGCTACACACCACCACAGACCAGCCCTGCTAGGCTACACACCACCACAGACCAGCCCTGCTAGGCTACACACCACCACAGACCAGCCCTGCTAGGCTACACGCCACCACAGACCAGCCCCGCTAGGCTACACGCCACCACAGACCAGCCCTGCTAGGCTACACGCCACCACAGACCAGCCCTGCTAGGCTACACGCCACCACAGACCAGCCCTGCTAGGCTACACGCCACCACAGACCAGCCCTGCTAGGCTACACGCCACCACAGACCAGCCCTGCTAGGCTACACGCCACCACAGACCAGCCCCGCTAGGCTACACACCACCACAGACCAGCCCTGCTAGGCTACACACCACCACAGACCAGCCCTGCTAGGCTACACACCACCACAGACCAGCCCTGCTAGGCTACACACCACCACAGACCAGCCCTGCTAGGCTACACACCACCACAGACCAGCCCTGCTAGGCTACACGCCACCACAGACCAGCCCCGCTAGGCTACACGCCACCACAGACCAGCCCTGCTAGGCTACACGCCACCACAGACCAGCCCTGCTAGGCTACACGCCACCACAGACCAGCCCCGCTAGGCTACCAGCCCGGCCTCCAAAAATGGGGTGGTAAATGTAAGAAGACAAATAAGTGCAATTATGTACTATTTATAGCAGTTAGGAATTGTACTTATTTTCACTTAGTATTAAATCGTAGTCAAATATATTGTGAATATTTGAGTTTACCTGAAAAACTGAATAGAAAACCACAACCTCACCGTCGTTGTTTTTGAAGATAATAATTTTATTGCTTCTTAATTACAATTAGTACTTAACCTAGAGCTATATTGATATTACAGTTTTATAAAACTAATAAAACAAAACTAAAATATATCAATAAATTGTAAAGTAACTCAGGATATTTTAAAATTTTGTATAAAATCTGTATTGTTTAATAAACCTGAAAAAGAAATTCCTGATATTTCAAATTTAAATATAGCAAATCGAAATTAAAAACTTCATCCTAAAATTCTGAGTGTCTTAACAGAAAACGAGGAGAATTAAATCGGGGGAGGGAGTTGGGTAAATGTAACAGCCCCGTAAGTGTAATTATCCACTGTTTGACAGTAAGAGAGTGTACCTATTACACTTAGTATTAAATCGTAGTCAGTTCGGAAGATGGGTTGGATCTCTGTGTGTAACTATGTAATTTGTACTATTATCTGCTTTCTATCCCCTGCTGGGTTAAGGTTAAGTTTGGGTTAGGTTAAGGTCACTTTAGATTAAGGTTAGGTTAGGTTTCATTATGTTTGGTTAATACAAAGTATTATTGATGATAATGTGAAGTACGGAAATCGAAAAGCATTTCAGTGTACCCTCGAATTTCGTTTACAGAAAATCTAATTCCTGAAAGAAAACGTGTCCAGAATACACTTTTCATATTTTCAACCAACGATTTATATTACCATAAAGTTATAACTTGAGAATAATCTCTGTTTGGGACAAAGGATCATTTGCCAGTTTACATGTAGACTATTACTGATACCGTAATATGCTTCCTGACCATCACAAATGCCTAGATAACTATCCCGGTGGTTTGAGGGGGGGGGGGAGGTGTAGTTTCTCGTGGTAATGGCTAGTCTGAGGACGAGCTGAGGTCTCTATGGGTTAGGTGGGTTGCTTGGGTTCATATGTTTCAGGTTGGGCAAAACAGCTGCATTTGTTACGGGGTTTTAAACAGAGAAAACTGGCTGGGTGCAGCCGCCCACCACAAGGAAACACATTTAACTCCATGTAAATTATGCATCCAATTTGCAACCACTTATATAAATGAGGCACACACTGCTACACCAAGTTAGATGCATGACCTACACTTGTGCCACCAGCAACGTGTATCATGTTGACTTGCAACACATTCTGACGAGCAACACACAACTGTAATATGTTAGATGTATAGTGCACATATGTTGCAACACCATATGTGCATGATGCACATTATGGTAACCACTTATGTGACTGTTGCAAACAATTGTGACAACACTAGGAGAGGTTATCTTGAGATGATTTCGGGGCTTTAGTGTCCCCGCGGCCCGGTCCTCGACCAGGCCTCCACCCCCAGGAAGCAGCCCGTGACAGCTGACTAACTCCCAGGTACCTATTTACTGCTAGGTACCAGGGGCATTCAGGGTGAAAGAAACTTTGCCCATTTGTTTCTGCCTCGTGCGGGAATCGAACTCGCGCCACAGAATTACGAGTCCTGCGCGCTATCCACCAGGCTACTAGCACACATTGCTGTGCACTGTTGCAACACTGATGCAGGGAGCCCACTAGTGCAACATATACGTGGTATACACTAGTGCAACATATACGTGGTATACACTAGTGCAACATATACGTGGTATACACTAGTGCAACATATACGTGGTATACACTAGTGCAACATATACGTGGTATACACTAGTGCAACATATACGTGGTATACACTAGTGCAACATATACGTGGTATACACTAGTGCAACATATACGTGGTATACACTAGTGCAACATATACGTGGTATACACTAGTGCAACATATACGTGGTATACACTAGTGCAACATATACGTGGTATACACTAGTGCAACATATACGTGGTATACACTAGTGCAACATATACGTGGTATACACTAGTGCAACATATACGTGGTATACACTAGTGCAACATATACGTGGTATACACTAGTGCAACATATACGTGGTATACACTAGTGCAACATATACGTGGTATACACTAGTGCAACATATACGTGGTATACACTAGTGCAACATATACGTGGTATACACTAGTGCAACATATACGTGGTATACACTAGTGCAACATATACGTGGTATACACTAGTGCAACATATACGTGGTATACACTAGTGCAACATATACGTGGTATACACTAGTGCAACATATACGTGGTATACACTAGTGCAACATATACGTGGTATACACTAGTGCAACATATACGTGGTATACACTAGTGCAACATATACGTGGTATACACTAGTGCAACATATACGTGGTATACACTAGTGCAACATATACGTGGTATACACTAGTGCAACATATACGTGGTATACACTAGTGCAACATATACGTGGTATACACTAGTGCAACATATACGTGGTATACACTAGTGCAACATATACGTGGTATACACTAGTGCAACATATACGTGGTATACACTAGTGCAACATATACGTGGTATACACTAGTGCAACATATACGTGGTATACACTAGTGCAACATATACGTGGTATACACTAGTGCAACATATACGTGGTATACACTAGTGCAACATATACGTGGTATACACTAGTGCAACATATACGTGGTATACACTAGTGCAACATATACGTGGTATACACTAGTGCAACATATACGTGGTATACACTAGTGCAACATATACGTGGTATACACTAGTGCAACATATACGTGGTATACACTAGTGCAACATATACGTGGTATACACTAGTGCAACATATACGTGGTATACACTAGTGCAACATATACGTGGTATACACTAGTGCAACATATACGTGGTATACACTAGTGCAACATATACGTGGTATACACTAGTGCAACATATACGTGGTATACACTAGTGCAACATATACGTGGTATACACTAGTGCAACATATACGTGGTATACACTAGTGCAACATATACGTGGTATACACTAGTGCAACATATACGTGGTATACACTAGTGCAACATATACGTGGTATACACTAGTGCAACATATACGTGGTATACACTAGTGCAACATATACGTGGTATACACTAGTGCAACATATACGTGGTATACACTAGTGCAACATATACGTGGTATACACTAGTGCAACATATACGTGGTATACACTAGTGCAACATATACGTGGTATACACTAGTGCAACATATACGTGGTATACACTAGTGCAACATATACGTGGTATACACTAGTGCAACATATACGTGGTATACACTAGTGCAACATATACGTGGTATACACTAGTGCAACATATACGTGGTATACACTAGTGCAACATATACGTGGTATACACTAGTGCAACATATACGTGGTATACACTAGTGCAACATATACGTGGTATACACTAGTGCAACATATACGTGGTATACACTAGTGCAACATATACGTGGTATACACTAGTGCAACATATACGTGGTATACACTAGTGCAACATATACGTGGTATACACTAGTGCAACATATACGTGGTATACACTAGTGCAACATATACGTGGTATACACTAGTGCAACATATACGTGGTATACACTAGTGCAACATATACGTGGTATACACTAGTGCAACATATACGTGGTATACACTAGTGCAACATATACGTGGTATACACTAGTGCAATACAGATGTTAACAAATGCAACACATCACAAATGACACTAATTCTACACTATTGACACGGACGTGATGATCTAGTACACGAACGGCGAGCGCCACGTCGCATTTGTCACCGAATATATTCCTGGTTGATGCCTGGTTGATGGGGTTCTGGGAGTTGTTCTACTGCCCAAGCCCGGCCCGAGGCCAGGCTTGACTTGTGAGAGTTTGGTCCACCAGGCTGTTGCTTGGAGCGGCCCGCAGGCCCACATATACCTGGTTGATGGGGTTCTGGGAGTTGTTCTACTGCCCAAGCCCGGCCCGAGGCCAGGCTTGACTTGTGAGAGTTTGGTCCACCAGGCTGTTGCTTGGAGCGGCCCGCAGGCCCACATATACCTGGTTGATGGGGTTCTGGGAGTTGTTCTACTGCCCAAGCCCGGCCCGAGGCCAGGCTTGACTTGTGAGAGTTTGGTCCACCAGGCTGTTGCTTGCAGCGGCCCGCAGGCCCACATACCCAACACAGCCCGGCTGATTCATTCGTTAAGAATGCGACGCATTAGTAACAATGACAGCACCGTAATACTGACGCGTTGCCTCGATAGATCAAGTGGGATGAGGTCCCTGTACCCTGACACTCAGACTGGTCCCTGCAGGGAGGGCCAGACCAAGCCAACTGTTGTGGGTGTGTGCGGGCATGCACGGGGGGTGGGGGCCCCTCCCAGTAACAACACCAACCTGGCCGGGTGTGGCAAGTGGTCTACATCCCCCACAACCCACTCCAGGTATACCTGTAGTTTACTCTGGGAATACTCCAGGTATACTGGTATGCCCCAAGTATACCCCAGACACACTCAGGATATCTGAATGTTTACACTGGAGGCAGACACACGTGCAGCTGGTAAACCCAGTGACGTTCAGGAACCAATGGGAAGAGGGCCTCCCGGGCGCTGAAGTCAACAAACGTGAGACATATCCCAGATAATGCAGCCATGGTGGGGAACTCCTCGACCAAATACCAACTCACGTGAGACATATCCCACAGTAAGGAACCAACGCGGGAAAATAATATTTTAGACTTAGTGTTAACCAATAGGGAAACACAAATTAATGACATCGAAATAGGGAGTGAGCTAAGGAACAGTGATCACAAAGAAATTAGATTTACTACAGAATGGAATAGATCTGTAGGAGAAAATTCTGTTAAAGTGACAGATTTTCGGAAAGCTGATTTTAATAGCCTAAGAATTTTTTGGGGTGAAATAGATTGGAAAGTCTTGGGGATGGGGGGTGGGCGAGACGCGAACCCAGCGACAGGTGACGTAAAGAGACATTTCGATGTGTATTCAAAATATAACTTATTTAAAAATATTCTAAGCAAAACCCAGGAACGTAGTATACCATATAAATTGAATAGATCGAATACTAATGACCCAAAGTGGATAACAAAGGATCTGAAGAACCTTATAGGTAAAAAGAGAGCTTGGTACAAAAGGATTAAGAATGGGGAAGTCAGTTTAGAACAGGAATTCATACAACTGGTTAGAAATGTTAAAAAAGAGATTAGGAAAGCAAAAAGAAACTATGAAGTTCGCATAGCAGAGCAAGCAAAGTCAAATCCTAAAGGGTTTTTTCAGCTATATCGAACTAAGACTAGGGAAAGGATAGGTCCATTAAAAACTGAGACAGGTCAAATAACAGATAGTGATGAAGAGATGAGTAGTATTTTTAATAAATATTTTGTATCTGTATTTACTAAAGAGGAACTTAACAATATGCCTTCAGCCGAACAAGTCTATGTGGGTGGGGACGAGGACAGGTTGACGAGTTTAGCAGTTACCAGGGAGGATGTTCTTAAACAAATAGTAAAACTCAAACCAAACAAATCCCCAGGGCCGGATGAAGTGTTTGCCAGGGTGAACAGAAGAACAAAGTTAACTGCAGAAGACCTATTGGCCCATACGAGGCAGCTCCTATTTATAACCACCCAATCCCACTTATATACCAACGTGTATACTTATGTCCAACCCGCGCTTGAAACAATAGAGGGACTCCACCTCCACCACGTTACGCGGTAATGGGTTCTACAGATCAACAACCTTGTTACCGAACCAGTATTTACCCAGGTCTTTCCTAAATCAAGTTAACTCTTGTGTTGATACTTGGCCCATACGCGGAGCTGCCTCGTGTGGACCAATAGCAGCTGCCTCGTGTGGACCAATAGCAGCTGCCTCGTATGGACCAATAGGAGCTGCCTCGTGTGGACCAATAGCAGCTGCCTCGTATGGACCAATAGCAGCTGCCTCGTATGGACCAATAGGAGCTGCCTCGTGTGGACCAATAGCAGCTGCCTCGTGTGAACCAATAGCAGCTGCCTCGTGTGGACCAATAGCAGCTGCCTCGTGTGGACCAATAGCAGCTGCCTCGTGTGGACAAATAGCAGCTGCCTCGTGTGGACCAATAGGAGCTGCCTCGTGTGGACCAATAGGAGCTGCCTCGTATGGACCAATAGGAGCTGCCTCGTGTGGACCAATAGGAGCTGCCTCGTGTGGACCAATAGGAGCTGCCTCGTATGGACCAATAGGAGCTGCCTCGTGTGGACCAATAGGAGCTGCCTCGTGTGGACCAATAGGAGCTGCCTCGTGTGGACCAATAGGAGCTGCCTCGTATAGACCAATAGGAGCTGCCTCGTGTGGACCAATAGGAGCTGCCTCGTGTGGACCAATAGGAGCTGCCTCGTGTGGACCAATAGGAGCTGCCTCGTGTGGACCAATAGGAGCTGCCTCGTATGGACCAATAGCAGCTGCCTCGTGTGGACCAATAGGAGCTGCCTTGTGTGGACCAATAGGAGCTGCCTCGTGTGGACCAATAGGAGCTGCCTCGTGTGGACCAATAGGAGCTGCCTCGTATGGACCAATAGGCGCTGCCTCGTGTGGACCAATAGGAGCTGCCTCGTGTGGACCAATAGGAGCTGCCTCGTATGGACCAATAGGAGCTGCCTCGTATGGACCAATAGGAGCTGCCTCGTATGGACCAATAGGAGCTGCCTCGTGTGGACCAATAGGAGCTGCCTCGTATGGACCAATAGCAGCTGCCTCGTATGGACCAATAGGAGCTGCCTCGTATGGACCAATAGGAGCTGCCTCGTATGGACCAATAGGAGCTGCCTTGTGTGGACCAATAGGAGCTGCCTCGTATGGACCAATAGGAGCTGCCTCGTGTGGACCAATAGGAGCTGCCTCGTGTGGACCAATAGGAGCTGCCTCGTATGGACCAATAGGAGCTGCCTCGTATGGACCAATAGGAGCTGCCTTGTGTGGACCAATAGGAGCTGCCTCGTGTGGACCAATAGGAGCTGCCTCGTATGGACCAATAGGAGCTGCCTTGTGTGGACCAATAGGAGCTGCCTCGTGTGGACCAATAGAAGCTGCCTCGTGTGGACCAATAGGAGCTGCCTCGTATGGACCAATAGGAGCTGCCTTGTGTGGACCAATAGGAGCTGCCTTGTGTGGACCAATAGGAGCTGCCTCGTGTGGACCAATAGAAGCTGCCTCGTGTGGACCAATAGGCCGTTCTGAAGTTTCCTTTTTACTTTTATGTACGTGTGAGTGAAAAAATATTTTTTATTAACACATTTATATACATATAGACTTAGACAATATGAAGGAGCACAAGTGTATCACAAGCTGTGTGTGTGTGAGAGAGAGAGAGAGAGAGAGAGAGAGAGAGAGAGAGAGAGAGAGAGAGAGAGAGAGAGAGAGAGAGAGAGAGAGAGAGAGAGAGAGAGAGAGAGAGAGATTGGTCCAGGTGAAGTCAATCAGAATTTGAGTCGGTCAGGTGAAGTCACAGTGAGAGGTTGTGTTAACCGGAGCTCCTGAGTGTTGTTATATTATCATAGCAATATGGAAGTTGTAGTGAAGGACCTGGTGACTCTAGTGGGAGCCCTGAGGACAGAGTTGGACTCTCTGCGGGAGGAGGTGCGTCAGCTTAAAAAACAACGAGAAGTAACGAAGGAGGAGACCAGCAGTAAAGGGACCTCGTCTTGGAGAGTTGCGAAAGACAGGGGCCTTAAGAAGACTTTGATAAAGCCGCCTTCAAACGCCATAGCAACTTCAAATTCATTTGACGTTTTGGAGGACGAGTGCTGTGGAGAGACTGTGGATCGCGCAAAAGGGAAAGCAACGAAGAGAAAGGAAGCGCAGGCCCCTCAGAAAGTAAAGGAAGTACCTAAGCAAACATTAGTTGTGGGAGATTCCCAGATAAGGTATTTGGATAGAACGTTTTGTGCTAGAGATAGGGGGAACAGGTTAAGGGTTTGCTATCCCGGAGCTGGCATTGGTGATATTATAAACAACATGAATGATATTATGGCTGGTAATGGGAACAATCCCATTATTTGCATTAGCGTGGGAGGAAATGATGTTGGTCGAGTCAGGAGTGAGGAACTGATTCAGAGGTATAAAACAGCCATAGAGTTAGTTAGGAGCAAGGGAGGAATCCCGATCATATGTGGCATTCTTCCAAGAAAGGGAGTGGGAAATGAATGGATATCGAGGGCACTTGGTGTCAATTGCCGGCTGGAAAGATATTGCAAATCAAATGCAATATCTTTCATAGACAACTGGGAACACTTCTATGGAAGAAATGAAATGTATGCTCGTGATGGGGTGCATCTATCGAGAGCTGGGGTTGTTGCTGTTGCGAACTCGCTAGAAGAAGTGGTTTGAGGTGTTTGTTTGGGTTTAAACTGTTAGTAGATAGAGGTATGGGAATTGATTTGGAGGAAGGAGGTAATAAAAGTATGTGTTTGTGGGAGAAAGGAATTGGCAAAACGATCAGGGAAAGAGAAGGTCCGCAAAATAACAATTCACTTAGGGTATATTACACTAACAGTAGAAGTCTAAGAAATAAAATTAACGAATTAAATGCTCTTGTCTGCACAGAAAAAATAGATATTATTGCACTTACCGAAACGTGGATGAATGTAGAAAATAGAGAACTATTAGCTGAATATCAAATATATGGATTTAAACTATTTCACACAGATAGATATATTAGACGAGGAGGTGGAGTAGCCATATATGTTAGGGACAATTTGAAATGTAGTCTCAAAGAGGGAATCAAAACAGAGCCACACACAGAAACTATTTGGATTGAATTAAACGAAAAAGCTAATAATATTATAATAGGAGTAATATATAGGCCACCAAATTTAGACAGAATGGAAGCAAAGCATCTATGGGATGAAATATCTAGAGCATCTAGATCTAACAGTATTTATGTCATGGGTGACTTTAATTTTAGCGGAATAAACTGGTTGAACAAAACAGGGAATAGTGAAGCAGAAGATTTTCTAGAATTAATTGACGATTGCTTTCTTACGCAACACATTAAGGAACCAACACGGGAAAATAATATTTTAGATTTAGTGTTAACTAACAGGGAAACGCAAATTAATGACATCGAAATAGGGAGTGAGCTAGGGAGCAGTGATCACAAAGAAATCAGATTTAGCATAGAATGGAATAGACCAGTAGGAGAAAATTCTGTTAAAGTGCCAGATTTTCGAAAAGCTGATTTTAATAGCCTAAGAAATTTTTTGGGTCAAATTGATTGGAAAGGCTTGGGTATGGGGTGTGGGCCGGTCTTGGAGCGAGACATGAACCCAGCGATAGGTGACTTAAATGGGGATTTCGATGTGGATTCAATATATAACTTATTTAAGAATATTCTAAACAAAGCACAGGAACGTAGTATACCATACAAATTGAATAGATCGTATACTAATGACCCAAAGTGGATAACAAAGAATTTGAAGAACCTTATAGGTAAAAAGAGAGCTTGGTACAAAAGGATTAAAAATGGGGAGGTCACTTTAGAACAGGAATTCGTACAACTGGTTAGAAATGTTAAAAAAGAGATAAGGAAAGCAAAAAGAAACTATGAAGTTCGCATAGCAGGGCAAGCAAAGACAAATCCTAAAGGGTTTTTTCAGTTATATCGTACTAAGACTAGGGAAAGGATAGGTCCATTAAAAACTGAGACAGGTCAAATAACAGATAGTGATGAAGAGATGAGTAGTATTTTTAATAAATATTTTGTATCTGTATTTACTAAAGAGGAACTTAACAATATGCCTTCAGCCGAACAAGTCTATGTGGGTGGGGACGAGGACAGGTTGACGAGTTTAGCAGTTACCAGGGAGGATGTTCTTAAACAAATAGTAAAACTCAAACCAAACAAATCCCCAGGGCCGGATGAAGTGTTTGCTAGGGTGCTTAAAGAATGCAAAGAGGAGCTTTGTGACCCACTGTCAACCATATTTAATAAATCAATAGAGTCAGGCAGAGTGCCAGAGTTTTGGAAAGTTGCTAATGTGATACCAGTTTTTAAGAAAGGAGATAGATCACTTGCGTCTAACTATCGACCAATTAGCCTAACGTCTATTGTGGGAAAGTTACTCGAATCTATAATAGCAAATAAAATTCGTCTTCATCTTGAAAAACATAAATTAATAATTGAGTCGCAACATGGTTTTATAAATGGCCGTTCATGTTTAACAAATTTGTTATCTTTTTATTCTAGCATTGTTGAGGCAGTTGATAGTGGTAAGGATTGCGATGTTGTATACCTTGACTTTAGCAAAGCTTTTGATACAGTGCCACATGAAAGACTGATTAAAAAAATAGAGTCTCATGGTATTGGGGGTGCTATATTAAGCTGGATTAGGGCATGGCTATACCAAAGGAAACAGAGAGTTAGTATAAATGGAATCAAGTCAGAGTGGGAAAATGTTGTAAGTGGAGTGCCTCAAGGCTCTGTCCTGGGACCTCTGTTGTTTATAATATATATAAATGATTTAGATTCAGGTTTGAGTAGCAACATTTGCAAATTTGCCGATGATACGAAAATCGGTAGGGAAATTAATTCGGAGGAGGACTCACTATCACTTCAAGTTGATCTAGATAGGGTTTTGAAATGGTCAAAGGATTGGCAGATGCAGTTTAATGCTGATAAATGTAAAGTTCTGAGGTTAGGTAATGATGATAGAGTTACAAGATACGAGCTAGATGGTGTTGTGATTGCGAAGTCGGATTGCGAAAGGGATCTGGGAGTTATGATTAGTAAGAATTTAAAACAAAAGGATCAATGCATAAATGTTCGTAATAAGGCAAATCGGACACTTGGATTTATTAATCGCAGCGTTAGTAACAAGACACCTGGTGTGGTTCTCAAGCTATATCTTGCTCTAGTTAGGCCCCATTTAGATTATGCAGTTCAGTTTTGGTCGCCATATTATAGAATGGATATAAATTCACTTGAACGTGTCCAGCGTAGGATGACTAAGTTAATTCCCCAAATTAGAAATCTTTCATATGAAGAAAGATTAACAAAGCTTAAGTTGCATTCACTGGAAAGGCGAAGAGTTAGGGGTGACATGATAGAGGTTTACAAGTGGATGAATGGACATAACCGGGGGGATATTAATAGGGTATTAAAAGTATCAACACAGGACAGAACACGAAACAATGGATATAAATTGGATAAGTTTAGATTTAGGAAAGACTTGGGTAAATACTGGTTCAGTAACAGGGTTGTTGATTTGTGGAACCAATTGCCGCGTAACATTGTGGAGGTGGGGTCCCTCGATTGTTTCAAGCACGGGTTGGACAAGTATATGAGTGGGATTGGGTGGTTATAGAATAGGAGCTGCCTCGTATGGGCCAATAGGCCTTCTGCAGTTACCTTTGTTCTTATGTTCTTATGTTCTTATGAGAGAGAGAGGACAGAGAGAGAGAGAGAGGACAGAGACAGAGAGAGAGGACAGAGACAGAGAGAGAGGACAGAGACAGAGAGAGAGGACAGAGACAGAGAGAGAGGACAGAGACAGAGAGAGAGGACAGAGACAGAGAGACAGACAGACAGAGAGAAAGAGAGATGTTGTTGTTTAAGATTCAGCTAGTAGGAACAAAACAGTAGCACGGACTATGGTGAGCCCGTAGTGGACGTGCACAGGAGCGAGGCTGTGAGGGGGAGAGATCAAAAACTCTGCCTTTATAATGAGGTTGAAGGTGGCCAAGCCACAGGAGGAGAGGCGTGGAGCACCTTGAGATGAGGAGAGAACTCTTTCATCTTCCTCTTGCATGTCAAACCTCTCAATTGTGGTGAGGGGAGAGTGAGGGGTTGTGGTGGGGGAGGTGTGGAGACAGGTGTAGAGGAGAGGTGTGGAGACAGGTGTAGAGGGGAGGTGTGGAGACAGGTGTAGAGGGGAGGTGTGGAGACAGGTGTAGAGGGGAGGTGTGGAGACAGGTGTAGAGGGGAGGTGTGGAGACAGGTGTAGAGGGGAGGTGTGGAGACAGGTGTAGAGGGGAGGTGTGGAGACAGGTGTAGAGGGGAGGTGTGGAGACAGGTGTAGAGGGGAGGTGTGGAGACAGGTGTAGAGGGGAGGTGTGGAGACAGGTGTAGAGGGGAGGTGTGGAGACAGGTGTAGAGGGAAGCAGGCACACATCTTTAGCCTACTAAAGCAGACCGAGCCTAGAGCCTCCCTGCTTGCTGCCTAGCCTGCCTGCACGCGCGCACGCACGCACGCACGCACCAAATACTAATATATCGAACAAGAGAGTAAAGGTGGAAGTAAAAAATATAAGAATATAAGAAACAGCAGCCGCAGGCCCATACGAGAGACTTCCTATTCTTTGTCTCTCAAAACTCAGTCACAAATATGTCTAACCTACGCTTGAAACAACTCGACTAAGTGAGGTAGTTCCTACATATCTCACTATATTTTTTCAGTCACCTATCACCGGCCACTGCTCCAGAAATATACACTTTAGTTAACAAATCCACAAGGGCCGTGACGAGGATTCGAACCTGCGTGTGAGAGCATCCCAGACACTGCCTTAATCGACTGAGCTACGACAGGGTAAAAGGGTTGAATGTATACACTTTTTAGTGTCCGGAAACACAACTTAGGAATGAATGCCATTGTGAATGATGCCGCGGGTGTGTGTGTGGGGACAGGATGACACCACCTGTCAACACCCAGACCCCCTAACTACACACTTGGGGTGATTAAGGCACTCATGTCACAGAGAGATGGAGGCATTTTGAGTCCAACTCAAAATCTCGATGATATATAAGTACATATATTGCCAGGCAAGTCCACTACGGGCTCACCATAGCCCGTGCTACTTGGCCCGCTCCTGTGCCAGGTAAGTCCACTACGGGCTCACCATAGCCCGTGCTACTTGCCCCGCTCCTGTGCCAGGTAAGTCCACTACGGGCTCACCATAGCCCGTGCTACTTGCCCCGCTCCTGTGCCAGGTAAGTCCACTACGGGCTCACCATAGCCCGTGCTGTGTTGTCTTTACAATATATCAGCTCTCTGATTCTTAGCCAAACCTCACTCACTCTACACACAGAAATCACAATAGCGTGATGTATCAAATTAACAAATCCACAAGGGCCGTGACGAGGACTCAAACCTACGTCTGAGACCATCCCAATGCTCTCAGACAGGTTCGAATCCTCGTCACGGCCCTTGTGAATTTGGTCACTCACTTTGACGCTTAAAATCAGGTACCACTGTGAGTGGTTGTCACTCTGTATGGCATGTCACTCTGATCCCACTGGACTAGAAGTAGCCTCGGGCTATCCATGCCCTCTGCACCAGGCCCAGACTCATGGACCACACCTGGAGAGGGTTTCGGGAGTTCTACTCCCCGAGTCCGGCCCGAGGCCAGGCTCGACTTGTGTAACGTGATCCACCAGGCTGTTGCTTGGAGCGGCCCGCAGGCCCACATACCCACCACAGCCCGGTTGGTCCGGCACTCCTTGGAGGAAACAATCTAGTTTCCTCTTGAAGATGTCCACTGTTGTTCCGGCAATATTTCTTATGCTCGCTGGCATCTTTCAGAAAGCTTCTATCTCCTCTAATTGCAAGAAGACTGATATAATGTTGAGAACACTGTGAGTACATCACAGGTCCAATAGGTTGTCCAACACCCTCCCAGCAAGCAGTAAAATTATTGCCGGAACAGAGACTTCAAGAACCATTTAGATAAGTTCCTACAAGAAGTGCCGGACCAACCAGGCTGTGGTGGGTATGTGGGCCTGCGGGTCGTTCCAAGCAACAGCCTGGTGGACCAATTTATCACAAGTCGAGGCCGGGCTCGGGGAGTAGAAGAACTCCCGAAACCCCATCCAGGTATGTTCCAGGTATGACCTTAGTGTTGCAGGGTACTGTGCTTGCTCCAGTACTCTCACCACACCAGCCACCGGACATAACCTTAGTGTTGCAGGGTACTGTGCTTGCGTCAGTACTCTCACCACACCAGCCACCGGACATAACCTTAGTGTTGCAGGGTACTGTGCTTGCGTCAGTACTCTCACCACACCAGCCACCGGACATAACCTTAGTGTTGCAGGGTACTGTGCTTGCGTCAGTACTCTCACCACACCAGCCACCGGACATAACCTTAGTGTTGCAGGGTACTGTGCTTGCGTCAGTACTCTCACCACACCAGCCACCGGACATACACACAATAACAACACACCATTACATCTCGCAGAGGACTTGAGGTTTGTCACGCGGGTATACACCTCTGCCAGCAATCTGGTCCAGGTTCGAATCCTGGCCGGGGGAGAACTGACCGATACATAGAAAACGTCAATATTACGGCGCTGTACATTTGACAAATACATTGCATTTTTAACGCATTCATCGACTGCGTACGAAATGCGACGTATTGGGTGAGATGACGGTGTGAGGTGCAGGAGCTGGGGCGAGACCCCCCCCCCCCCACATAAACCGGTTGGGCAGGACATGAAAAAATAACAAGAATCAATTACAGGAGAACCACAAGGACATCATGGCGGTAAATGGTGGCCTGCACTTTTTGTGGGGGTGTGGGGGGGGGGCAGGAGGAGGTGGTGGGGGTGACCGGGGGGGGGGCAGGAGGAGGTGGTGGGGGTGACCGGGGGGGGGGTGCTACTCACATATCATTACTTACCTAATAGTGACTACGGTGAGGGCAAGCTACTTCTCCCCCGCCTCCTGGCTGTTGTACCTGTACTGACCGACCTTGATCATACTGTGATGGGGTTCTGGGAGATCTTCTACTGCCCGGCCCGAGGCCAGACTTGACTTGTGAGAGTTTGGTCCACCAGGCTGTTGCTTGGAGCGGCCCGCAGGCCCACATACCCACCACAGCCTGGTTGGTCCGGCAGTTCTTGCAAGAACTTGTCTAAGTGCTTCTTGAAGACGTCCGCCGTTGTTCCAGCAATATTTCTAATGCTTGCTGGGAGGGTGTTGAACAGCTGTGGACCTCTGATGTTCAGTGTTCTCTGATTGTGCCTATGGCACCTCTACTCTTCACTGGTTCTATTCTGCATTTCCTTCCGTACCTTTCGCTCCAGTATGTTGTTATTCTACTGTGTAAATTTGGGACCTGGCCTCCAGTATCTTCCATGTATATATTATTTGATACCTTTCTCGTCTCCTTTCCAGAGAGAACATTTTGAGAGCTTTGAGACGTCCCAATAATGTAGATGTTTTATCGTGTCTATGGGTGCCGTACATGTTCTCTGTATTCCCTCTAATTCAGAGATCTCTCCCGCTCTGAAAGGTTAAGTGAGTACCGAGCAGTACTCAAGACGGGACAGCACCAGTGATGTAAATAGTATCAACATTGCTGTGGGATCTCTGGATGTGAACGTTCTCATAATCCATCCTATCATTGTCCTGGCCGCCGCCGCCGCTATATTTGCTCGGTTATGTTCACTAAATGTCAGGTCGTCAGACATCATAATTCACAGATCTTTTACATGTTGCTTTCCTTCTATGATTGTGTCTGTGTCCTGTACCCTGTGTCCTTTACCCTGTGTCCTGTGTCCTGTACCCTGTGTCCTGTACCCTGTGTTTCATTTGAGTTCCTCGTTTCCACCACACCTCAGTACCTGGAACATCACCGTTAAACATCATGTTATTTTCAGTTGCTCAAAGACCTTATTAATAACCGTTTGTAATTTTTCTACTAGAATCTCTAGTCTACTAGAGATGAAATTTTCATGCTGACTTTTGTATCATCTGCGAAGGATGACACGAAGCTGTGACAAGTATGTGTGTCTGTATCAGAGATAAGAATGAGAAATAGCAGCGGTGCAAAGACTGTGCCCTGGGGTACTGTGGTGCCAGGACTGTGCCCTGGGGTACTGTGGTGCCAGGACTGTGCCCTGGGGTACAGTGGTGCCAGGACTGTGCCCTGGGGTACAGTGGTGCTAGGACTGTGCCCTGGGGTACAGTGGTGCTAGGACTGTGCCCTGGGGTACAGTGGTGCCAGGACTGTGCCCTGGGGTACAGTGGTGCTAGGACTGTGCCCTGGGGTACAGTGGTGCTAGGACTGTGCCCTGGGGTACAGTGGTGCTAGGACTGTGCCCTGGGGTACAGTGGTGCTAGGACTGTGCCCTGGGGTACAGTGGTGCTAGGACTGTGCCCTGGGGTACAGTGGTGCTAGGACTGTGCCCTGGGGTACAGTGGTGCCAGGACTGTGCCCTGGGGTACAGTGGTGCTAGGACTGTGCCCTGGGGTACAGTGGTGCTAGGACTGTGCCCTGGGGTACAGTGGTGCTAGGACTGTGCCCTGGGGTACAGTGGTGCTAGGACTGTGCCCTGGGGTACAGTGGTGCCAGGACTGTGCCCTGGGGTACAGTGGTGCTAGGACTGTGCCCTGGGGTACAGTGGTGCTAGGACTGTGCCCTGGGGTACAGTGGTGCTAGGACTGTGCCCTGGGGTACAGTGGTGCTAGGACTGTGCCCTGGGGTACAGTGGTGCTAGGACTGTGCCCTGGGGTACAGTGGTGCCAGGACTGTGCCCTGGGGTACAGTGGTGCCAGGACTGTGCCCTGGGGTACAGTGGTGCTAGGACTGTGCCCTGGGGTACAGTGGTGCTAGGACTGTGCCCTGGGGTACAGTGGTGCTAGGACTGTGCCCTGGGGTACAGTGGTGCTAGGACTGTGCCCTGGGGTACAGTGGTGCTAGGACTGTGCCCTGGGGTACAGTGGTGCTAGGACTGTGCCCTGGGGTACAGAGCTTTTCACCGCACTTAAACCTGATCTTATTTGATTGACCGTCACTCTCTGCATTCTGCTTGGCACAAAGTTGAAAATCCAAAGCCCCACTTTACCCGTTATTCCCATTGATTTCATTTGATGTGCTTTCACGCCATCATCATGAGAGGTTATCATGAGATGATTTCGGGGCTTTAGTGTCCCCACGGCCCGGTCCTCGACCAGGCCTCCACCCCCAGGAAGCAGCCCGTGACAGCTGACTAACACCCGGGTACCTATTTTACTGCTAGGTAACAGGGGCATAGAGTGAAAGAAACTCTGCCCATTGTTTCTCGTCGGCGCCCGGGATCGAACCCGGGACCACAGGATCATAAGTCCAGTGTGCTGTCCGCTCGGCCGACCGGCTCCCCATGGTCACACTTATCAAATACCTTTGCAAAATCTGTGCTTACAACATCTGCATTTTCAACATACTATGAGGGGAAGAGATACGATCACAATGCTTCAAAATGAGGATGTCTCGTTTGATTAAATTGATTGATGGAGATTAAGCCACCCAAAAGGTGGCACGGGCATGAATAGCCCGTAAGTGGTTGCCCTTTTGAGCCATTACCAGTATCAAGAGCTGATACTGGAGATCTGTGGAGGTGCGACTGCACCCTGCGTGACGGGAGATGTCTCCCGTGATCTCGTTGGAACTAGAAACACACCCAGGAAAAACGTGCCGTGAATCTCACCGCAGTTTATTCAGTAAAAAATTGTTTGTATCTTTGTTATTCAAAGAGTTCAGGACTTTACTGAAAAGTGAATCGTATTGTAGCCTCAGTATTTCACTCGTTTATTTATTGTTACGTGTGACAGTTCCATCACCTTTATGTAAGTTGGTGCTGCTACATGTACTGGTGGTTGGTCTAGGGGGGGGGGGGGGGCCATCACCTTTATGTAAGTTGGTGCTGCTACATGTACTGGTGGTTGGTCTAGGGGGGGGGGGGGGGCCATCACCTTTATGTAAGTTGGTGCTGCTACATGTACTGGTGGTTGGTCTAGGGGGGGGGGGGGCCATCACCTTTATGTAAGTTGGTGCTGCTACATGTACTGGTGGTTGGTCTAGGGGGGGGGGGCCATCACCTTTATGTAAGTTGGTGCTGCTACATGTACTGGTGGTTGGTCTAGGGGGGGGGGGCCATCACCTTTATGTAAGTTGGTGCTGCTACATGTACTGGTGGTTGGTCTAGGGGGGGGGGCCATCACCTTTATGTAAGTTGGTGCTGCTACATGTACTGGTGGTTGGTCTAGGGGGGGGGGGGGCCATCACCTTTATGTAAGTTGGTGCTGCTACATGTACTGGTGGTTGGTCTAGGGGGGGGGCCATCACCTTTATGTAAGTTGGTGCTGCTACATGTACTGGTGGTTGGTCTAGGGGGGGGGGGCCATCACCTTTATGTAAGTTGGTGCTGCTACATGTACTGGTGGTTGGTCTAGGGGGGGGGGGCCATCACCTTTATGTAAGTTGGTGCTGCTACATGTACTGGTGGTTGTCTAGGGGGGGGGGGGGGGATCACCTTTATGTAAGTTGGTGCTGCTACATGTACTGGTGGTTGGTCTAGGGGGGGGGGTAAAGGTATGTTGGATTCCTCTATTTCTCTGGTGGCCTTTTGTGCTTCTGCTTCTCCCGGATTTAGCAAGAATCTTGCAACTTTAGCTCATAGGTTTCTATTTCTATGCATGGCCGTCTTTGTCAGTTTTGGGATGAAGTGGAACATTCAGGTTGTTCTGCAGTTTGTCTTCTTTCCCTAAGGAGTCCAGCCACTTGGGCTGGACGGTAGAGTGACGGTCTCGCTTCGTGCAGGTCGGTGTTCAATCCCCGACTGTCCAAGTGGTTGGGCACACTCCCCCCCCCCCCACCCCATCACCCATCGTCTGACCCGCTTCCAAGTGCTATATAGTGTAAGGGCTTGGCGCTTGACTCTGATACTTCCCTTTCCCTAAGGAGTAAACTCCTTCAAGTTTGCTTATTTTTCTTTTATTTTTCTCTTTTTGGAATGTCACTTGTGGCCCAAATTTCTGCAACCGAGTCAGGGGAGCCGGTCGGCCGAGCGGACAGCACGCTGGACTTGTGATCCTGTGGTCCCGGGTTCGATCCCAGGCGCCGGCGAGAAACAATGGGCAGAGTTTCTTTCACCCTATGCCCCTGTTACCTAGCAGTAAAATAGGTACCTGGGTGCTAGTCAGCTGTCACGGGCTGCTTCCTAGGGGTGGAGGATGGTCGAGGACCGGGCCGCGAGGACGCTAAGCCCCGAAATCATCACAAGGTAAGGAGCTTATTTTCTCAAAATACTGATTTACGTTAGCATTATCTAGCTGTTCTTCCCGGCTTATTTCTCAGAGGTTCTAATTTAAATGTTCACAGTTAATCAGTTTATTATTAAAACTGAATTTGGCAAATTCTCCTCCTCTTGGTCTTAAAACTGGCTGCACAAGTTATCTTGAGATGATTTCGGGGCTTAGTGTCCCCGCGGCCCGGTCCTCGACCAGGCCTCCACCCCCAGGAAGCAGCCCGTAGCAGCTGTCTAACTCCCAAGTACCTATTTACTGTTAGGTAACATCAGGGTGAAAGAAACCTGAGGGCACCTGAGAAGCTAGGGGCATCAGGGTGAAAGAAACATTTTGCCCATTTGCCTCCGCTTCCACCGGGAATCGAACCCGGAACCTCAGGACTACGAGTATGAAGCGCTGTCCACCCAGCTGTCAGGCGATTCCCATCGATTAGGTTGTGCTCCGAGTAACATGTATTTATTGTAGTACAGTATTCGTGATATAATAGACTAGAGCGCGTCTCAGATCACCTCAGTACGTAAGTTCGAACCCTCAGCATGGCTCATGTGGATTTGTCCTGTAATCATTATATTCCGAACCAGTTCATCATTGTTTGCAAAAGTAACAATTAGAAATAAAGGGGACTTGGCGGCTGAATGGATAGCGCTCGGGATTCGTAGTCCTGAGGTTCCGGGCTCGATCCCCGGTGGAGGCGGAAACAAATGAGAAGACTTTCTATCACACTGATGCCCCTGTTCACATGTCTTTAGAATGCTTCCTGGGACACTCTGGTATGACTGAATTAGTCGCATTTGTCTATTTAGGTGAGTGAGTCGGGTAGTGAGGAAGACAGTGTAGGTGTGGACACACTCACCAGTGGTGGTGTATCATACAACACTTACTGTATCAGTTCACCACCAACACCTGTTGGAGCATAGCTCAACAGCTGCCTTACACTCATGTGTGTGTAATCATTTAACTCTTACCTACAGTTCTTACAACATAATATAAATATATATATATATATATATATATATATATATTATATATATATTATATATATATTATATATATATATATATATATATATATATATATATATATATATATATATATATATATATATATATATATATATATATATATATATATATATATATGACAATGTCAGACCACGGAGGAAAAATGAAACAGGAAATTTCCTTAAGTACTTTCGTATATTAAATACATCTTCAGAAGGTCATTTTACAGATCGAGTGATGGGTATAAATAGGCAGGAAGGAGTGGTGAAGTAAGGTGAGGTACAATACTTGGACAACGCAGACGGCCCATTGGCCCATCAGATGCACCCAATTGGCACATCCGATGTAGCCCAATGGCCCATCTGATACAGCAGACATACAAGCATAATATATAGGTAATTATAACATAAAGAAGTAAATATATACAATAAATTAGTGAGACAAATGTTTTTCAATGATTCTACTTAAATCGCCCTTTAGCTGATCTATTAGAAATGGATCTAAGTTATATAGACCACTGCTAATATTCAAATTACTTTCTTTGGTGATCTGTATCAAAGCAGATTCAATTATGTTTCTGTTATAGGTGCTTTTACAATTTGTTATTGAAGAAGCACTCTCCCAATCAATTTGGTGAGCTTTTTCTGACAAATTTGTCAGAAAAAGCTCACCAAATTGATTGGGAGAGTGCTTCTTCAATAACAAATTGTAAAAGCACCTATAACAGAAACATAATTGAATCTGCTTTGATACAGATCACCAAAGAAAGTAATTTGAATATTAGCAGTGGTCTATATAACTTAGATCCATTTCTAATAGATCAGCTAAAGGGCGATTTAAGTAGAATCATTGAAAAACATTTGTCTCACTAATTTATTGTATATATTTACTTCTTTATGTTATAATTACCTATATATTATGCTTGTATGTCTGCTGTATCAGATGGGCCATTGGGCTACATCGGATGTGCCAATTGGGTGCATCTGATGGGCCAATGGGCCTTCTGCGTTGTCCAAGTATTGTACCTCACCTTACTTCACCACTCCTTCCTGCCTATTTATACCCATCACTCGATCTGTAAAATGACCTTCTGAAGATGTATTTAATATACGAAAGTACTTAAGGAAATTTCCTGTTTCATTTTTCCTCCGTGGTCTGACATTGTCACATTCTTAATCACGTGTTTATTTTCGTGATATACACACATACATCGAGGATTGCGATGTTGTATACCTTGACTTTAGCAAAGCTTTTGATACAGTGCCACATGAAAGACTGATTAAAAAAATAGAGTCTCATGGTATTGGGGGTGCTATATTAAGCTGGATTAGGGCATGGCTATACCAAAGGAAACAGAGAGTTAGTATAAATGGAATCAAGTCAGAGTGGGAAAATGTTGTAAGTGGAGTGCCTCAAGGCTCTGTCCTGGGACCTCTGTTGTTTATAATATATATAAATGATTTAGATTCAGGTTTGAGTAGCAACATTTGCAAATTTGCCGATGATACGAAAATCGGTAGGGAAATTAATTCGGAGGAGGACTCACTATCACTTCAAGTTGATCTAGATAGGGTTTTGAAATGGTCAAAGGATTGGCAGATGCAGTTTAATGCTGATAAATGTAAAGTTCTGAGGTTAGGTAATGATGATAGAGTTACAAGATACGAGCTAGATGGTGTTGTGATTGCGAAGTCGGATTGCGAAAGGGATCTGGGAGTTATGATTAGTAAGAATTTAAAACAAAAGGATCAATGCATAAATGTTCGTAATAAGGCAAATCGGACACTTGGATTTATTAATCGCAGCGTTAGTAACAAGACACCTGGTGTGGTTCTCAAGCTATATCTTGCTCTAGTTAGGCCCCATTTAGATTATGCAGTTCAGTTTTGGTCGCCATATTATAGAATGGATATAAATTCACTTGAACGTGTCCAGCGTAGGATGACTAAGTTAATTCCCCAAATTAGAAATCTTTCATATGAAGAAAGATTAACAAAGCTTAAGTTGCATTCACTGGAAAGGCGAAGAGTTAGGGGTGACATGATAGAGGTTTACAAGTGGATGAATGGACATAACCGGGGGGATATTAATAGGGTATTAAAAGTATCAACACAGGACAGAACACGAAACAATGGATATAAATTGGATAAGTTTAGATTTAGGAAAGACTTGGGTAAATACTGGTTCAGTAACAGGGTTGTTGATTTGTGGAACCAATTGCCGCGTAACATTGTGGAGGTGGGGTCCCTCGATTGTTTCAAGCACGGGTTGGACAAGTACATGAGTGGGATTGGGTGGTTATAGAATAGGAGCTGCCTCGTATGGGCCAATAGGCCTTCTGCAGTTACCTTTGTTCTTATGTTCTTATGTTCATACATATATATATATATATATATATATATATATATATATATATATATATATATATATATATATATATATATATATATATATATATATATATATATATATATGTATGTGAGAGAGAGAGAGAGAGAGAAGATTTAAATATTTACTCTTCACTTAAAATTCATAACGTTTGGAATGCTCACTAGTAACCATCATCAGATCTAAAATACAAATAAATTTAATAAAACCGACAACAGACAAAGAACTTACTGAAAAGACACAATTACATTCTTAAGAGAAGGAAAAGACACAAGTTAGAATACAAGAACATACAAATATAAGTATCAAAGTCAACTTTCGTAATGATCACACAAAGTAACAACTGATAACATTAACTAGTGACAATAAGGACTAAATAAAAATTACAATTAGGATCCTAGAGATTGAGAGATTCTATGCAAGATTAAATTATATGAATCACAATCATATTACCCTTGTCACGCATTATAAAGTAACTCAAATATTATAACATAATAGACACCCAATTATTATGTCCACCATCACATGAACCAATCCACAAGGGCCGTGACGAGGATTCGAACCTGCGTCCGGGAGCATCCCAGACACTGCCTTAATCGACTGAACTACGATTTTACCCTGTCGTTGCTCAGTCGATTAAGGCAGTGTCTGGGATGCTCCCGGACGCAGGTTCGAATCCTCGTCACGGCCCTTGTGGATTTGTTCATTTGATGCATCACGTTAGTGTGACCTCTGTGTGTGTCCAGCGTCACATTTAAACAGATAATTACAAGACCTAGGCTACTGAAACAAAAGGCGACCACCAGACCCACAATTCAAGGGGAAACTCAACCAATTAAAGAATATAATGACCCGCCAGTGATATATGCGAGGAACAACAAATGATTTTATTGGTTGATATATTTACAAGGCGGCACACAGGGTGTGTGAGAATATTGGTGGTTGACATTGTTGTACAGCCGCCAACACACACGCACCGTCTCGGGCAACTTGATGACAGTTTACATAGTGTACAGTTGGACAGATGACGCGTTATTGTGTAACAGAGGCCGCAGCTCTCATATATATAGACACTCCGTAACTCTCAGACTACGGGCTCACCATAGCCCGTGCTACTTGGAACTTTTTGTTCCAGGTAGCGAATCTTTAACAACAACAACTGTGATCACCACGGGAGACATCTCCCGTCACGCAGGGTGCAGTCGCACCTCCACAGATCTCCAGTATCAGCTCTTGATACTGGTAATGGCTCAAAAGGGCCACCACTTACGGGCTATTCATGCCCGTGCCACCTTTTGGGTGGCTTAATCTTTATCAATCATCAATCTCAGTTCAACAAGTCCCAGAGCAACCCGTTCTCGCAAATTTAATAAGTCAATATTGACTTATTAAATATGTGCATAGGTGACATACTTAACATAATAGTTTCCCTTGAAAAGGTTCATAGAAAACACCGACCTTACCTAACCTACTTAGCATGTTAAGATAAGCATCTTATTGCTTCGTAATTACAATTATTACCTAACCTATACCTATAATAGGTTAAGTAACAATTGTAATTACGAAGCTATAAGATGCTTATTTTTGGGGGGGTAGAAATAGCCTAAGCTACTCTATCCCTTTGAGATGTATTTATTGCTTATCTCAATAAACATACTTGAATGCTTATTTTAACATACTAAGTAGGTTAGGTAAGGTCGGTGTTTTCTATGAAGCTTTTCAAGGGAAACTATTATGTTAAGTATGTCACCTATGCACGCAACTAATAAGTCAATATTGACTTATTAAATTTGCGAGAACGGGTTGCCCAGAGACACTTCACGTGTCACACGATCAAACACCACATTCACCCCAAACATCTACCACCACCTACGGCTCTGTAGAAGGTGGACGATGTACCGGATGTGCATGTAACATATTTGAACAATCTTCTCTCGTACATACAGCAATGAAGCGCGTCAATGACTAGGCAGGTACAACTCAAACCGAACTTGCAGGCATATACCTTGCCACTGAATTTTTAAAAGACAAAGGCAGTGGACTTATATACTGTGACTCGCAGAGTGCACTCCTGGCATTGAACGCACATAGTAGTGACACCCAGAAAATAGTCAGTGATATTCGAATGAATGTTTTAGCTGCTAAAGAAAACAGATTTGAGATTAAATTCCTATGGATACCATCACATGTTGGCATCTCAAGGCATGACACTGTTGATATGCTTGCTAAGTCAGCCTGCAGAAAACCAGTGGTAGAAATTGATATGGGTGTTTCATTAGCAGTGACAAAGAGAATACTTAAACAAATATCTAATGAAAATCTCACCGACCTAACAAATTCTCAAAGACCTGAAAGTTGTAGCATTAAATATTATGATAGATATCGTGAGGAGACATTCACATATGGGACTAATAGAACAAGAACCCGACAATGTGATGTTATAGTGGCCAGAATACGCCTGGGATATAGACGTATCTGGCAGCTTTCTCAAAACCCAAATGTCGAGTACACAATGTGTCAACTTTGTGAAAGAGAAAACATGCACTCTCTTGAACATTATATTGTAGAATGTCCCATATTGACTGACTTTCGCCCTCCTGGGCTAAGGTATGCTGAACTCTGTAATTACTATATGGGTACTGGAACACTTTATGATATATTGGACTTGTATCCAAGATTGACCATGTAATGTATCAATTATACAATGTATATATATGATGTAACTATATAACCTGAGCTTGTAAAAGCACCTTCAGTGATTAAGTGCTTAATTGCACACTAGTTTCTTTATCAGCTACCTCACCCTGTCAGAGTAAATGAGACAAATGTATGTGAATGCATGTGTGTGTGTATATATATATGTATGTATATGTGTGTGTATGTATATGTATGGGTATAAAGTATATATGGAAGCTGATCAGAATTACATTTCACCTTTGTGAATGTACATTAATGACACTATGTAAAAGACACATCTAACACTTTATGTAGGGCATACGTAAATCTGTGTATCTATGTATTTACGTATGTAGGTTAGCTTAGCATTTTAAAAGCACCGACTCACCTTCTGTGGTTGAGTGTTCAATAAACCCTTGAACTATATGTTTAACACTTCTCTAACCCTGTCCATGGAGGACAGAAGAAAATGTATATATGCTGGTTAGCATTGTAAATGTGTGGCCACGTCTGTGGTAGAATAAAAAAAAAAACACCTACGGGCTATTCATGCCCGTGCCACCTCGTGTGATGACTTAATCTTCATCAATCAATAAATCATCGCAGGTCAGACTGTCCATTCACGCAAGAGTTCGAAATGATTAAAGTGAGAGTCACGTGAACAATGACAACCCTCATGAGAATAATTCATAACTTCTGAAAAGTTGCCTTTATTAACGGTAGGCCTAAAACATATCCCCCAGTATCCTATTTTTTTTTTCACCAGACCACACACTAGAAGGTAAAGGGACGACGACGTTTCGGTCCGTCCTGGACCATTCTCAAGTCACAATCGACTTGAGAATGGTCCAGGACGGACCGAAACGTCGTCGTCCCTTCACCTTCTAGTGTGTGGTCTGGTCAAACTACTTCAGCCCCGTTATTGTGACTCATCGCCTACATCCTAATTTTGAATTTCCGAATGGAACTACCCACGTATCCCGCGGTACAGCTGTTAGTATGAAGGGCGTGATTTGCCTAACAGGCAGAGTGATTTTCGTTATTTAAAAATACTTCGTATTGGTTTATTTGACTTAATAATACTATTTTATATTAAGAACATCAGTTACTGACACAGGATGGGTTAGGTTGCGTTTGGTCATATTTCTATCTTAGTTTGACCAAAAATAAAAAAAATAAAAATATAACAGCAGTTCAAGTATGTTTATTGAGACAAAGAAAAATACATGTCAAAGGGATAGAGTAGCTTAGGCTATTCCCCCCCCCCCAACCCTTAAGGGAGCAGTCCCCCCCCTGCTATAAGCAGGCTTACACCTCCCCCCCTCCTCCCTCCCTCCCTACAGCTTACCTTAAGCCTTACCCTACCACTTGCCTCTCTCACACGGGAGAAATCTCCCGTCACGCAGGGTGCAGTCGCACCTCCACAGATCTCCAGTATCAGCTCTTGATACTGGTAATGGCTCAAAAGGGCCACCACTTACGGGATATTCATGCCCGTGCCACCTCTTGGGTGGCTTAATCTTCATCAATCAATCTTCACTTGCCTCTGGAACACCAACTATTGTGACTAACCAGTCAGGTGCGAGCCCAAGCAACCCACCTAACCTATCGAGGCCCATGGATAGAAAACGTCCATATTACGGTGGTTGTAATTGTCACTAGTACGTCGCATTTTTAACGGATTGGTTGATTCCGCGCGAAAAAGCAACGTAAGAGGTTAGAGGACGCGTTAAGACGCCGTGACGACGACGACGTCCGCTAACAACCTGGTTTAGACGCACGGCAGTAACCCGGATGACGTCACAACTACCCCCCCCCCCGCAGGTGAAGGTCAAACAAGACAACAAAAATTAGACATTTAAAACATCAAAAATCAGACATAAAACATAAGACTTTAAACAAATAAAACCATTAAAACAAATAAAAATATAAGACTTTACCAAATAAAACATTACTAAATTCTTGAAGGCCTCTCCCCCCCCCCCCACACACACACACCCCAAGAATCAGCCCGTGACAGCTGACTAACTCCCAGGTACCTACTTACTGCTAGGTAACAAGAGGCATTCAGCGTGAAAGAAACTTTCCCCATTTGTTTCTGCCTGGTGCGGGAATCTAACCCGCCCCACAGAATTACGAGTCCTGCGCGCTATCCACCAGGCCCCTGTTGAGACACAGTGAGAGTGTGTGGTGAGGAAAGTACTCACACATGTGTCGCGACATGCCCACTAAAACTGGTTGACGGCGGGTAGTCAACTATCCCACAACTAACCTAACCACGCCACACTTACAGTATGCCAATAGGCATATATGAATCTGGAACTTCTTAAAATCTGATGGTGTACACCTGTGGCACCTGTACTGTGGCACCTGTACTGTGGTGCCCACAGGTACACCTGTGGCACCTTCTACTGTGGTGCCCACAGGTACACCTGTGGCACCTGTACTGTGGTGCCCACAGGTACACCTGTGGCACCTTCTACTGTGGTGCCCACAGGTACACCTGTGGCACCTTCTACTGTGGTGCCCACAGGTACACCTGTGGCACCTGTACTGTGGTGCCCACAGGTACACCTGTGGCACCTTCTACTGTGGTGCCCACAGGTACACCTGTGGCACCTTCTACTGTGGTGCCCACAGGTACACCTGTGGCACCTGTACTGTGGTGCCCACAGGTACACCTGTGGCACCTGTACTGTGGTGCCCGCAGGTACACCTGTGGCACCTGTACTGTGGTGCCCGCAGGTACACCTGTGGCACCTTCTACTGTGGTGCCCCCAGGTACACCTGTAGCACCTTCTACTGTGGTGCCCCCAGGTACACCTGTGGCACCTGTACTGTGGTGCCCGCAGGTACACCTGTGGCACCTGTACTGTGGTGCCCACCATGGTGCCCACAGGTACACCTGTGGCACCTGTACTGTGGTGCCCACAGGTACACCTGTGGCACCTTCTACTGTGGTGCCCCCAGGTACACCTGTAGCACCTATACTGTGGTGCCCACCATGGTGCCCACAGGTACACCTGTGGCACCAGTACTGTGTGGTACCCACCGTCCCTTAGCACCGTAGTACCGTGTGTGTACCATAATAGGTCGTCCCGGGCTGACAGGAGCATATAGTGATGACACCATTACCGTCACGCCCACTCCGCACAGTCTTCACTATCACCTTATCTGTCATATTTGTCACCTTATCTGTACCAGTCACCGTCCTCTTGCTCTCTATTACAGTAGTTACAGCAGTAACTGCTCTACCACGCCCTGTAACCACCTCGCAGCCATGCTAAACACCACCACCAAACTACCACCTTGATGCAACGTTATAACAACTCTCTAGCAACTTGTAACAACTCTCTAGCAACTTGTAACAACTCTCTAGCAACTTGTAACAACTATCTAACAAGCTGTAACAACCATCTAACAAGCTGTAACAACCATCTAACAAGCTGTAACAACTATCTAACAACTTGTAACAACCATCTAACAAGCTGTAACAACCATCTAACAAGCTGTAACAACCATCTAACAAGCTGTAACAACCATCTAACAAGCTGTAACAACCATCTAACAAGCTGTAACAACCATCTAACAAGCTGTAACAACCATCTAACAAGCTGTAACAACCATCTAACAAGTTGTAACAACCATCTAACAACTTGTAACAACCATCTAACAACTTGTAACAAGCTGTAACAACCATCTAACAAGCTGTAACAACCATCTAACAAGCTGTAACAACCATCTAACAAGCTGTAACAACCATCTAACAAGCTGTAACAACCATCTAACAAGTTGTAACAACCATCTAACAACTTGTAACAACCATCTAACAAGCTGTAACAACCATCTAACAAGCTGTAACAACCATCTAACAACTTGTAACAACCATCTAACAACTTGTAACAACCATCTAACAAGCTGTAACAACCATCTAACAAGCTGTAACAACCATCTAACAAGCTGTAACAACCATCTAACAACTTGTAACAACCATCTAACAACTTGTAACAACCATCTAACAAGCTGTAACAACCATCTAACAAGCTGTAACAACCATCTAACAACTTGTAACAACCATCTAACAAGCTGTAACAACCATCTAACAAGCTGTAACAACCATCTAACAAGCTGTAACAACCATCTAACAAGCTGTAACAACCATCTAACAACTTGTAACAACCATTACCGTGATACAAACAGCACAACAGGACGTAAGGAGTGTATAACACAGTAACACTAGGGAGCGTCACCATGTGTGACGGCTCCGTCACGCCTCCCTCAGCCCGCCCAACACACGCTCCCACGTAACGTTTAATGAACGCCGGATCAACGTTGACTCAACATAGGATCCTGCGTTGAATCAACGTTGACTCAACATAGGATCCTGCGTTGAATCAACGTTGACTCAACATAGGATCCTGCGTTGAATCAACGTTGACTCAACATAGGATCCTGCGTTGAATCAACGTTGACTCAACATAGGATCCTGCGTTGAATCAACGTTAAAGCAATAACGTTGATTTAACGAGCTTGACAATAACGGGTCGTCGGGCTTGGGGAGTAGAAGACCTCCCAGAACCCCATCAAGCAGGTCCAGAACATGTATCACCGCATGTATAAACGAGATAATTACCCATATCTTGAGATGGTTATCTTGAGATGATTTCGGGGCTTTTTAGTGTCTCCGCGGCCCGGTCCTCGACCAGGCCTCCACCCCCAGGAAGCAGCCCGTGACAGCTGACTAACACCCAGGTACCTATTTTACTGCTAGGTAACAGGGGCATAGGGTGAAAGAAACTATGCCCATTGTTTCTCGCCGGCGCCTGGGATCGAACCCAGGACCACAGGATCACAAGTCCAGCGTGCTGTCCGCTCGGCCGACCGGCTCCCTCAGTGTTATGGCCTCAGCCTGACCATAAACAAGGTATGCACGCTTTGATAACTGCTAATGCTTCACGTTTCCAGCGGTGACCTCCAAAGACATAATTGTGGTGTAATATATTGTGCTAGAGTGCTGGTTGTGGCCTCCAGCTCATCGTTGGAGTGAGAAGTGTACTCATCACTATTTGCGTGCACCTAGTTGTGCTTGCGGGGGTTGAGCTCTGGCTCTTGGGTCCCGCCTCTCAACTGTCAATCAACTGGTGATTGTGTTAAGATAAGTTAGGATATATTAGAGTAAATTAGGTTAGATTAGGTTCGTTAAATTAAGTTATATGAGGCTAGGTTAGGTCAGATTAAGGTGGTTAAGTTATATTAGTCCTTTGTTCCAGCAATATTTCTAATGCTTGCTGGGAGGGTGTTGAACAGCTGTGGACCTCTGATGTTCAGACAGTGTTCTCTGATTGTGCCTATGGCACCTCTACTCCTCACTGGACCTCTGATGTTCAGTGTTCTCTGACTGTGTCTATGGCACCTCTACTCCTCACTGGACCTCTGATGTTCAGACAGTGTTCTCTGATTGTGCCTATGGCACCTCTACTCCTCACTGGACCTCTGATGTTCAGACAGTGTTCTCTGATTGTGCCTATGGCACCTCTACTCTTCACTGGACCTCTGATGTTCAGACAGTGTTCTCTGATTGTGTCTATGGCACCTCTACTCCTCACTGGACCTCTGATGTTCAGACAGTGTTCTCTGATTGTGCCTATGGCACCTCTACTCCTCACTGGACCTCTGATGTTCAGTGTTCTCTGATTGTGTCTATGGCACCTCTACTCCTCACTGGTTCTATTCTGCATTTCCTTCCGTACCTTTCGCTCCAGTATGTTGTTATTCTACTGTGTAAATTTGGGACCTGGCCCTCCAGTATCTTCCATGTATATATTATTTGATACCTTTCTCGTCTCCTTTCCAGAGAGAACATTTTGAGAGCTTTGAGACGGCCCCAATAATGTAGATGTTTTATCATGTCTATGCGTGCCGTATATGTTCTCTGTATTGCCTCTAATTCAGAGATCTCTCCCGCTCTGAAAGGTTAAGTGAGTACCGAGCAGTACTCAAGACGGGACAGCACCAGTGATGTAAATAGTATTAACATTGCTGTGGGATCTCTGGATGTGAACGTTCTCATAATCCATCCTATCATTGTCCTGGCCGCCGCCGCCGCAATATTTGCTCGGTTATGTTCACTAAATGTCAGGTCGTCAGACATCATAATTCACAGATCTTTTACATGTTGCTTTCCTTCTATGATTGTAGATCTGTGTCCTGTACCCTGTGTCCTGTACCATGTGTCCTGTACCCCTGTGTCCTGTACCCCTGTGTCCTGTACCCCCGTGTCCTGTACCCCCGTGTCCTGTACCCCCGTGTCCTGTACCCCCGTGTCCTGTACCCCTGTGTCCTGTACCCCCGTGTCCTGTACCCCTGTGTCCTGTACCCCCGTGTCCTGTACCCCTGTGTCCTGTACCCCTGTGTCCTGTACCCCTGTGTCCTGTACCCCTGTATCCTATACCCCTGTATCCTGTACCCCGTGTCCTGTACCCTGTGTCCTGTACCCCGTGTCCTGTACCCCGTGTCCTGTACCCTGTGTCCTGTACCCTGTGTTTCGTTTAACTTCCTCGTTTCCACCACACCTCAGTACCTGGAACTTATCACTGTTAAACATCATATTTTTTCCGTTGCAAAGACTATTAATACCGGCTTGTAACTTGCGAGTCTTCTACAGAGAAAATTCTCATGTTGACTTTCGTATCATCAGCAATATAGGCTGAGGGAAGGTTAGGTTATGGAAGGTTGAGTTAGGACAGGTTAGGGAAGGTTAGGTTATGGAAGGTTGCGTTAGGACAGGTTAGGGAAGGTTAGGTTATGGAAGGTTGCGTTAGGACAGGTTAGGGAAGGTTAGGTTATGGAAGGTTGCGTTAGGACAGGTTAGGGAAGGTTAGGTTATGGAAGGTTGCGTTAGGGCAGGTTAGGGAAGGTTAGGTTATGGAAGGTTGCGTTAGGGCAGGTTAGGGAAGGTTAGGTTAGGGTAGGTTAGGTTAGGGTAGGGTAGGTTAGGTTAGGGTAGGGTAGGTTAGGTTAGGTTAGGGTAAGGTAGGTTAGGATAGGTTAGGTTAGGGTAGGGTAGGTTAGGTTAGGGAAGGTTGCGTTAGGACAGGTTTGGGTAGGTTAGGTTAGGGTAGGTTAGGATAGGTTAGGGTAGGTTAGGTTAGAATAGGTTTGCTTAATGCGCAGTGATGTCGCAAGATAGCCTAACCTTTGACCATTGTTGTAGGTTACAGAGATGACTGGGACCCAGACCCCAAGGTGGCCAGAGTGCAGGTGAAAGTCCCGGACCCTCTCTGTCTGCTGGCGTGCAGAGTTCTGGGGGGTGAGCAGAGTTCTGGGGTGAGCAGAGTTCTGGGTGAGCAGAGTTCTGGGGTGAGTAGAGTTCTGGGGTGAGCAGAGTTCTGGGGTGAGCAGAGTTCTAGGGTGAGCAGAGTTCTGGGGTGAGTAGAGTTCTGGGGTGAGCAGAGTTCTGGGGTGAGCAGAGTTCTGGGGTGAGCAGAGTTCTAGGGTGAGCAGAGTTCTGGGTGAGCAGAGTTCTGGGGTGAGTAGAGTTCTGGGGTGAGCAGAGTTCTGGGGTGAGCAGAGTTCTGGGGTGAGCAGAGTTCTAGGGTGAGCAGAGTTCTGGGTGAGCAGAGTTCTGGGGTGAGTAGAGTTCTGGGGTGAGCAGAGTTCTGGGGTGAGCAGAGTTCTAGGGTGAGCAGAGTTCTGGGGGGTGAGCAGAGTTCTGGGGTGAGTAGAGTTCTGGGGGTGAGCAGAGTTCTGGGGGTGAGCAGAGTTCTGGGGGGTGAGCAGAGTTCTGGGGGGTGAGCAGAGTTCTGGGGTGAGCAGAGTTCTGGGGGTGAGCAGAGTTCTGGGGTGAGCAGAGTTCTGGGGTGAGCAGAGTTCTGGGGTGAGCAGAGTTCTGGGTGAGCAGAGTTCTGGGGTGAGCAGAGTTCTGGGGTGAGCAGAGTTCTGGGTGAGCAGAGTTCTGGGGGTGAGCAGAGTTCTGGGGTGAGAGCAGAGTTCTGGGGTGAGCAGAGTTCTGGGGGGTGAGCAGAGTTCTGGGGGGTGGGGTGAGCAGAGTTCTGGGGGGGTGGGGAGCATTCTCCTGGGAGCTCTACTTAGGGCCAATAAGAGGGAGGGGAGTCTATTTAAGGTCAGTGGAAGGTTGTACTTAAGGCAAGTGGAGGTGTAATTAAGAACTAGATGGCATGAGTCATCGTTTATGGTGACAGGTTCAAAAACCTTTTATCAGTCTACATCAGCGATGGTCTTTAAACGAACCTATTCTAACCTAACATAAGCTATCCTAACCTAACATAAGCTATTCTAACCTAACGCTATCCTAACCTAACATAAGCTATTCTAACCTAACATAAGCTATCCTAACCTAACATAAGCTATCCTATCCTATCCTATCCTAGCCTAACCTTCTCTAACTTAAATTAACCTATTCCTATCCTAGCACATTTCTATTCATCCCTGTCCTAACCTTCCAAGAGCACAAGGTAACCCTTAATAGTTTTACCTGGAACACGGTTTACCACACAGTTTACAACCAGGTATCCAATTACTGTTGGGGTGAATTGTAAAGTTTCGGGCCAAGTCTACTACTCTCCCTGTCTAGGACTCGAACCCGGCTGGGCTCGCGATGTGAGAGCTGAACAAGCAATATTACCCGAATTTACCTGAGGGGCCACTAACACTAGTGGCCTCGATGAGGCAAGGAAGCCGGCGGCTTGTCAAAGGTCCCCAACCCCCTCATTTGTCTTGATAATTTTTTTCAAGCTGGATTTTAAAATTCAACAGAGTTTTGGCATTTACGGCTTTGGCGGGTAGGCGGTTCCATGGGTTTATAACCCTGTGGGTGAAAAAAGCTTCTGTTTTCAGTCCGACAGTGTGGCGTGTTGAGCTTGGATCCGTTGTTCCTTGTTTGTGTTACATCTGACCTATTGAAGAAGTTGTCTGGGTCAACATCCTCCAAATTGTTCAGTATTTTAAAAGCTACGATGAGATCAGCCTTGTCATGTCTGGTTTGTTGTGTTGTTGGTCCCGAGGCTGTCAACCGTTCCTGGCGTGAGAGGTGACTTATGTTCTGCAGAGATTTTAGTCGCCCGGCGTTGAACTTTCTCCAAAAACGCTACAGTATGTCTTTCTGAAGATGAGGTCTCTGTGCTTGGATACAACGGTCCAAATGTTGAGCAAACCACACACTAGAAAGTGAAGGGACGACTACGTTTCGGTCTGTCCTGGACTATTCTCAAATCGATTGTGAATGAGAATAGTCCAGGACGGACCGAAACGTCGTCGTCCCGTCACCTTCTAGTGTGTGGTCTGGTCAACATACTTCAGCCACGTTATTGTGACTCCTCGCCTGCAAGAGTCCAACATCACAAACCCAAGCACCGAAGCTCTAAGCTACCACCGGAGATTAATAAAGATGTACAACTACCTTCTTTTCCTTGAAGTCAAATATTTGGTTTGATTGTTCCTAGTCCAATTGTTCCTAGGACAGTGATGGACAGTTTATACCGCAGTCAGCACTTGTTCTCCAACTTTCAATGATTGCCGGATTCTGGCTCCAAGTTCCTTTTCTTCGCCAACCTGCCCCAAGGCACTGGTTCAACATCCACTAACATCCACTAACTAATCCACTAACATCCACTAACTAATCCACTAACATCCACTAACTAATCCACTAACATCCACTAACTAATCCACTAACATCCACTAAATAATCCACTAACTAATCCACTAACATCCACTAACATCCACTAACTAATCCACTAACATCCACTAACATCCACTAACAAATCCACTAACTAATCCACTAACATCCACTAACTAATCCACTAACATCCACTAACATCCACTAACATCCACTAACATGTGATAGTTTTGACCTGAAGTGTTATGGCCTGGAGGTTATCTTGAGATGATTTCGGGGCTTTAGTGTCCCCGCGGCCCGGTCCTCGACCAGGCCTCCACCCCCAGGAAGCAGCCCGTGACAGCTGACTAACACCCAGGTACCTATTTTACTGCTAGGTAACAGGGGCATAGGGTGAAAGAAACTCTGTCCATTGTTTCTCGCTGGCGCCTGGGATCGAACCCAGGACCACAGGATCACAAGTCCAGCGTGCTGTCCGCTCGGCCGACCGGCCTACATGCAAGGCCTTGCATTTTTCGACATTAACACATTTACCAGTCTTTTGACCATTTCACTATATAAGGACATAAATGGATATTTATTGGTTAAAAACTATTATCAGCGCTAAGGTTAGTAACTGGATGGGTGACCACGTTGATACAACTTCGCATCTGTTTTAACAATCCTTGACAAGCCTCACAGTTTTAAATGCTGACATGATACCTGGTTGACACCTGGTTGATGGGGTTCTGGGAGTTCTTCTACTCCCCAAGCCCGGCCCGAGGCCAAACAGAGCCCAACTGGCTCTGGAACCTATACACCAGTAGATTAAGAGTTAAGAGACGGGACCCAAGAGCTGTGGCTCATTCCCCCACAAATACAACTAAGTGAGTACTATGTACCCTATGTACTCGAATTTATATTACAAAACCTACAATACAATTACAGTATATATATTTGTCACCACTATACTTAAAGAATTTTCCAGTGGATAGGCCTAATCCCTTGTAATTACAGCTTGATGAAGCTGATTATAAAGCTTTAGATTAGGCTAAGTGATGAAGCTGACAGTGAAGGTCTCTAGACTAACATTTTCCTGACAGTGGTTTAACTGGAGCCGGCCGGCCGAGCGGACAGCACGCTGGACACGTGATCCTGTGGTCCCGGGTTCGATCCCGGGCGCCGGCGAGAAACAATGGGCAGAGTTTCTTTCACCCTATGCCCCTGTTACCTAGCAGTAAAATAGGTACCTGGGTGTTAGTCAGCTGTCACGGGCTACTTCCTGGGGGTGGAGTCCTGGTCGAGGACCGGGCCGCGGGGACACTAAAGCCCCGAAATTATCTCAAGATAACCAAGATAACTTGCCAGTCCCCGTGGCGCAGTGGTAACACACTCGTACCAGCGCTCCCAGACCGATTTGACCTCTAGGTTCGTATCCAGCCCGGGGAGGATTGACTAAGCGCCAGTCCTTAACTGTGCGCCTCTGTTCACCCAGCAGTGATTGGGTACCTGCTTGTTACACGATTGGTGGGTTGTACTTCTAGGGTCCAGATTTACGAAGTAGTTACGCAAGTACTTACGAACGTGTACATCTTTCCTCAACCTTTGACGGCTTTGGTTACATTTATTAAACAGTTTACAAGCATGAAAACTTGCCAATCAACTGTTGTTATTGTTATAAACAGCCTCCTGGTGCTTCGGAGCTCATTAACTGTTTAATAATTGGAAACAAAGCCGCCTAAGATTTAGAAAAGATGTACAGGTTCGTAAGTGCTGGCGTAACTGCTTCGAGAATCTGGTCCCAGGGTAACTGGTGGGAAGGCTCACCATGAGCTATGGGAAGTTAAGGG
Organism: Procambarus clarkii; assembly: GCF_040958095.1. Lineage (NCBI taxonomy): Eukaryota > Metazoa > Arthropoda > Malacostraca > Decapoda > Cambaridae > Procambarus > Procambarus clarkii. Next base: position 30,773,382 of record NC_091168.1, on the reverse strand, counting down.
AACTATCTGGAAAAAGCACTAAGCTAATACAACTATACATCACTTGGAAGGGATCAGGATAAGGATTTGGGATGGTACGGGGGTAAGGAATGGTTCCCAGCCACTTGGACGGTCGGGGATTGAACGCCGACCTGTATGAAGCGAGACCGTCGCTCTACCGTCCACCCCCAAGTGGTTGGACTGGGAAGGGATAGCTCTATGTTATCAGCAGTCACCTGTTCCTGCACATTAGCCAAGCCCCTCAGCCTTGCTGCTGTTCACCTACCAGTACACAGGTTCACCTACCAGTACAAAGGTTCACCTACCAGCACAAAGGTTCACCTACCAGTACACAGGTTCACCTACCAGTACAAAGGTTCACCTACCAGTTCAAAGGTTCACCTACCAGCACAAAGGTTCACCTACCAGCACAAAGGTTCACCTACCAGTACAAAGGTTCACCTACCAGTACAAAGGTTCACCTACCAGCACAAAGGTTCACCTACCAGTACACAGGTTCACCTACCAGTACAAAGGTTCACCTACCAGTACAAAGATTCACCTACCAGTACAAAGGTTCACCTACCAGCACAAAGGTTCACCTACCAGCACAAAGGTTCACCTACCAGCACAAAGGTTCACCTACCAGTACAAAGGTTCACCTACCAGCACAAAGGTTCACCTACCAGCACAAAGGTTCACCTACCAGTACAAAGGTTCACCTACCAGCACAAAGGTTCACCTACCAGTACAAAGGTTCACCTACCAGCACAAAGGTTCACCTACCAGCACAAAGGTTCACCTACCAGTACAAAGGTTCACCTACCAGCACAAAGGTTCACCTACCAGCACAAAGGTTCACCTACCAGCACAAAGGTTCACCTACCAGCACAAAGGTTCACCTACCAGCACAAAGGTTCACCTACCAGTACAAAGGTTCACCTACCAGTACAAAGGTTCACCTACCAGCACAAAGGTTCACCTACCAGTACAAAGGTTCACCTACCAGCACAAAGGTTCACCTACCAGCACAAAGGTTCACCTACCAGCACAAAGGTTCACCTACCAGTACAAAGGTTCACCTACCAGTACAAAGGTTCACCTACCAGCACAAAGGTTCACCTACCAGCACAAAGGTTCACCTACCAGCACAAAGGTTCACCTACCAGCACAAAGGTTCACCTACCAGCACAAAGGTTCACCTACCAGCACAAAGGTTCACCTACCAGCACAAAGGTTCACCTACCAGTACACAGGTTCACCTGCCAGTACACAGGTTCACCTACCAGTACAAAGGTTCACCTACCAGTACACAGGTTCACCTGCCAGTACACAGGTTCACCTACCAGTACAAAGGTTCACCTACCAGCACAAAGGTTCACCTACCAGCACAAAGGTTCACCTACCAGTACAAAGGTTCACCTACCAGCACATGGGTACCTGAAAGTTATCCAACTGCAGTCGGCAGCATCATGGGGAAGGATCGTAAACCTGATGCCTCTGTCCACCTAGCAGGAAATGTATATACAATTTTGACATGTACGGTAATAGTATGGAATCAACAATACCTAGTTCATTCAAGAGGCGGTAATTATATATGTGGATCATAAGGGAATGGCCTGAGGAAAATATACAAATTTACGAGGTCTCTTAAGTCTGGCAGGGATTCTTCAAGCATCTACGCGTCCAGTTACGACACTTGTATTCCTTCCCGTCATTATGGAGGTTGTCAGTGATTAGTAAACAGTTTACGAGCTGGGAGGCTCTACGAGATAGTTCACGACTCCAGGGGCCAGATTCACAAAAACACTTACGCAAGCACTTACGAACCTGTACATCGTTTCTCAATCTTTGGCGGCTTTGTTTACAATTGTTAAACAGTTAATGAGCTCCGAAGCACCAGGAGGCTGTTTATAACAATAACAGTTGAATGGGAAGTTTTCATGCTTGTAAACTGTTTAATAAATGTAACCAAAGCCGTCAAAGATTGAGGAAAGATGTACATGTTCGTAAGTACTTGCGTAAGTGCTTTCGTGAATCTGGCCCCAGGTGTTACAGACAGCCTCGTAGCGCTCCGCAGCTCGTAAAGTATTCAATAGACGCAAACTAAACCGCCATGACCGGAAAGATATACTGGGCCGGGATTCACCAACCAACCACTTACGAACCCTCTTAACTCCATAACTTACTAACTCTTACTTACTCCATTACCAACTAATTCTAACGTCATCATGGCGGCTGTGTTTACATTTTGTAAACAGTTTATAACCTCAACCTGTTTAATGAATGTAAACAAAGCCGCCATGATTAAGGAAAGATGTAGAAGTTTCTGAAGTGGTTGGGGGTTGGGTCTAACACAGTGACACTGGCGTATAGACCCATAAACACACCTGGTCGCTATACAGGAGCTGCCAACTGTATTCTTGCGGGGACCCTAGAGCCATAAAAACAGCCTGGTTGATCACAGTATGATCAGGCAGGGACCAAAGAGCCAAAGCTCAACCCCCGCAAGCACAAACAGGTGACTACATTATCACCAACAGCCTGGTTGATCACATTATCACCAAGGAACTTAATCTCAGTCTCAGGAAGATGGGACTCACGAACCAACACTAAACTTAAGAAACATTCTCGCTTTAATATGAACCAAAAGTTACTTGCAAGAATAAAAGAGTATTTCTTAATAAAATAAAAAAGCTAGACAGAAATATTTAAATGGAAAAAAATAAGGATATTATAAGGAGGAAGCGCTAAGCCAGAATGACTATATTGCATATGGAAGGAATATGAGAGAGATAATTATTAGGAGAAAGCACCAAGCCATTACGACTATATAGCACTGGGAAGGGGTCAGGATAAGGATTTGGGATGGGACGATTAGGAATGGTGCCCAACCACTTAAGACGGTTGGGGATTGAACGCCGACCTGCATGAAGCGAAATCTTCAGATTTAGCTATATATACTTATATACCACATGGGGAGGGATATGGGTATAGGATAGGCGCTAGGATAAGAGCGATCCCGCAATCCTAGGAGCTAGGATAAGAGCGATCCCGCAATCCTAGGAGCTAGGATAAGAGCGATCCCCCAATCCTAGGAGCTAGGATAAGAGCGATCCACCAATCCTAGGAGCTAGGATAAGAGCGATCCACCAATCCTAGGAGCTAGGATAAGAGCGATCCACCAATCCTAGGAGCTAGTATAAGAGCGATCCCGCAATCCTAGGAGCTAGGATAAGAGCGATCCACCAATCCTAGGAGCTAGTATAAGAGCGATCCCCCAATCCTAGGAGCTAGGATAAGAGCGATCCTCCAATCCTAGGAGCTAGGATAAGAGCGATCCCGCAATCCTAGGAGCTAGGATAAGAGCGATCCACCAATCTTAAGAGCTAGGATAAGAGAAGAGAGTGAAGGAGCGACTCCCCCAATCACTTGAAGAACCATCAGGGATCGAACGCCGACCTGCAAGACGGGAGAACGTTGCTGTACCGGCAAATTCGTGGCTGAACTGTCTCAATGGGAGAGGAACGCCACTTCTAAAACCCGATCCAGCAAGCTAGGTATGCATGCCTGGTTTTTGCGTGGTCATCTTAAAGAGTGCAAGTAAGCGACCTTCAATATCAAACACCAATATTACCTGCATAGTTTCGCTATGATTAATACCATACTCTCAATATTTTATTATATAGATATGTCAGTGGTGGTAATGCCAGTGGTGAGTGTAGGGCTAGGCTGCTATAAGGGGTAATTATGATGAGTGGGGGTTGTGAGGTAGCCTAGTGCAGGGGTGGGCAAGGCGCCAACACCGCCCGCAGGAGAGCGGCCAGCCCTCCCTGTAGGTCGCTTCTTTCCATTTACTACTGCGGAGAAAATGAAGCTGTTTTGCCTGACTAGTTACGAGTGCATGCCAGCTCTCCTAGCCTATCGAGGCCCAAAAGTGGATAACGTCAATGTTAAAGTGATATCATTTGTGCTAATACTGTCGCGTTATCTAACGCAGTGGTACATTCCAAATTAAACAATGCGACGTATTGACTGACGGTTTGATATCACAAGGTGAATTCCAATGCTATAAAATAAAGTGTATTTAGCTTTAAACTTTTGCTCAATTTACAGAAGTACAAATTCAATTTACAAGGCTTAAAGATATGGGCACTATAGAGTACTTACTGGCCCACCCCGTCACCCCCAGCTTAACGCTCGGCCGCCCACCCCGTCACCCCCAGCTTAACGCTCGGCCGCCCACCCGCCATACGGCTGATAAATTAACACCCACACACACCCTTCTCATCCCACACTCCGGGAAAATTACGAGCCACGGCTAAAGCTTCAAACTTATCTTGAGGTTATCTTGAGATGATTTCGGGGCTTTAGTGTCCCCGCGGCCCGGTCCTCGACCAGGCCTCCACCCCCAGGAAGCAGCCCGTGACAGCTGACTAACTCCCAGGTACCTATTTACTGCTATGTAACAGGGGCATTAATTCAGGGTGAAAGAAACTTTTGCCCATTTGTTTCTGCCTCGTGCGGGAATCGAACCCGCGCCACAGAATTACGAGTCCTGCGCGCTATCCACCAGGCTACGAGGCCCCCCTATCCACCAGGCTACGAGGCCCCAATCGCATTTTCCAAATATTATATTTACCTGACATGTGGCCACTCGGCAGCGACGTACACTATGGCCAGGGTGGACCAGTGGGGCCGAATTCAATTCAATTTCTTTCTTTATTATGCACCCCATACCCATCCCGTGGGTGGTGGTGTAAAGGATTACAGAGGCACATAATCGGTTCAGGAACTGAACCCTCTAGTTCGTTTAGCTTAGCAAATAACAATCTTTTGACGCTAGTTACACAATTATTAATGTTATATATACATGTACACATACTCATGCATACATGTACATATACATGTACATATACATTTGGGCACAGGTGGAAATGGAGTGCCCAAATGAGCCACAGAGATATTAGAAAGAACTTTTTTAGTGTCAGAGTGGTTGACAAATGGCAGTGATGTGGTGCTCCATACACAGTTTCAAGTGTAGGTATGATAGAGCCCAATAGGCTCAGGAACCTGTACACCTGTTGATTGACGGTTGAGAAGGCGGGACCAAAGAGCCAGAGCTCAACCCCCGCAAGCACAACTAGGTGAGTACATACATATACATATATACATACACGTACATATTTAATCACCCACACAAATACACACATCAATAATCTTTTGTGTCACTAGTGATCAACAAGAGGCTCACAACAGTCACTATACAAGGCACTTTACATCTAAGATGAGCCGCACAGTTACTAGTCTTGCTCCACACCCACCCAACTGGGCGGCAGCTTTACAGTCATGTGCATGCATTACTTACAGTAAGCAAATTTTGGATACTTCTGCTTGACATGTGATTGCTTGTACTGCTTCGCTAAGATTTCGGGCAGCACATCATTATGAATGAAGTACTTACACATTTCTTGAACATTATTGATGGTGTTATCTCTAAATTCCGCGATTTTTTCCCATTCCATTATATAATGACGCCGAACTGTAGTGGGGTACAGCCAGAAATATTAGAATATTAGAATAATAATTAGAATATTAGTGTTAATATTAGAATAACAAAAATGATGTATTTAGTATATATAAGGTCTCTGATAGACTATCATGCACCAGCTTTGGTCCTGCGAAATGACAAAAGTATTGACAGACTTGAAAAAATGCAAAATAAAGCACTCAGAATTATACTTGGCTGTCCTATAACTACCAAAGTTCTCAACATGCGGAAAGAATTAAATATACTTAGCATTCGAGTTAGAATATTTGAAATCAATCTTATGATGGGACTAAAGCTTCTGCGTGATAACAAAAACAACATTGTGTCAGTTGCACTGTTAGAACACATACGAAATGGAACCAGCGAGTCTAAATGGATTCAAAGAACTGCCACTCAAATTAAAATGATGGGACTGCACGATGTATATACAGATGAAAGAGTACAGCACTTCCTTCCACCCTGGCAGATAGTACCTTTTGACAACCTGACCCCTGCATACCCCACCAAGAAACTAATCACAAACAACCCTCATGCTCAGCTTGCTGCTAAATTAAGCACCATCATTCACAATATACAAGCTGAAAACAACATTGCACAGACCATATACACTGACGGATCACTCAATACAGCTACAGGGAGGGCAGGAAGTGCTGTTATTGCTCATCAGCCCGATGACAGCACAATTCAAAGGAATATAAGAATTAGTAACTGGGCATCCACAATGCAAGCCGAGTTGATAGCAATACTGGTAGCACTCGAAATTATTGACAACACTGAAGTAGACAGCTTAATTATTTCCGACTCCCTTTCCTCACTACGAGCAATAAACAGTTTGCAATCAAGTAATAACGTGCTTGTCTTGGAAGCTAGACGTAGATATATAAGAATACAAGAGGGTAAATATAAAAATGTTGTGGATTCCTTCTCACATTGGCATGCAGGAACATGACAAAGTTGACGCCCTTGCTGAGGCTGCAGTAAATAAAGACAGTAATGAACGGAATCTTGAGTTATCAAATAGGTCCCTTAAAAGTGTCATTAGACGAGAACTCCTGGAGGAATTTGAAGAAAGTAGAACAGTGCAAACTGGAACTAGCAGGTGCCATTGTTCATGACAATGTAATATGTGAAGTAAAACATGTGCATGGGGCAAGTAACAAAGTCAGTAGACTAACAGACGTTGTCACAGCTCGTATAAGACTTAGCTACAAGTATCTCATGGCAGTTCGGCTTGTATAGGGATCTAGATGAAGTAAAGTGTAAAGTGTGTGGACAAAGACAGGGACACACACTCGAACACTATATCTTGGATTATAGTAAAATTGAGCCATTTAGAGATAAATCTAAGCTCACTCTGTATGATATGGCAACCTATCTTATTACCATGGATAAATTACCTGAAATCCTTGCACTGTATCCATATTTCACTTCCAGTAGATAACCGACATATGAGATCAAGAAACAAGTAGTGTATTGTGAAGACTAATAATAAACATAAGCTCCCCTATGACTCTGTAATATCCCCATTGGTCAAACTATTATGTATTAGCGATAAGACCTACCATTAATGTATGATGACTTACTGTAAATATATAGCTCTTGAAATAGAACATTCTCTGTAACTAGCTGACATTGTAACTATAAGGTGTGAAGGATAGATGAAATTGTTTATGTAATAATCTAAGATGAGGTCTGATAAAGATCTTTTGTGCCCTCTGTAATGCTTTTTGCGCTACCGCTCACAGGATGCGTATGGGGTGCACAATAAACTAGCCGCCTTCGGCGGCAACAATCAAAATAACATCTGTCCCGGGCGTGAATATCACGTCATTATATATATATATATATATATATATATATATATATATATATATATATATATATATATATATATATTAGTATATTTTGGTAGCAGTCTTTCCTGTAGACATATATTATTAAGTATGACCGAAAAAGTAAGATTAATAATTCTAACACGAATTTTCTCAATCTTTCGTACATTTCGTTTCACTGTTGGAGGTAAATCAAAAATCAATTCTCCAAAATTCATTTTTATTTCTAGTCTGAACGCGACACGAGCGCGTTTCGTAAAACTTATTACATTTTCAAAGACTTTAGTTCACAAATACACAACTGAATAGAACTTACGCATCTCCGATTTTATATCTACATTTGAGTGAGGTGGAAGGGGTGATGTGGCATTAACACAAGACAGAACAAGATGTGGTATTAATAGGGTATTAATTTCATCAACACAAGACAGAACAAGAGTATTAATAGGGTATTAATTTCATCAACACAAGACAGAACACGAAACAATGGATATTGAATAGAAGTGTTTGTAGAAAGCCTATTGGTCCATATTTCTTGATGCTTCTATATTGGAGCGGAGTCTTGAGGTGGGTTAGAATATAGTTGTGCAATAATTGGCTGTTGATTGCTGGTGTTGACTTCTTGATGTGTAGTGCCTCGCAAACGTCAAGCCGCCTGCTATCGCTGTATCTATCGATGATTTCTGTGTTGTTTACTAGGATTTCTCTGGCGATGGTTTGGTTGTGGGAAGAGATTATATGTTCCTTAATGGAGCCCTGTTGCTTATGCATCGTTAAACGCCTAGAAAGAGATGTTGTTGTCTTGCCTATATACTGGGTTTTTTGGAGCTTACAGTCCCCAAGAGGGCATTTGAAGGCATAGACGACGTTAGTCTCTTTTAAAGCGTTCTGTTTTGTGTCTGGAGAGTTTCTCATGAGTAGGCTGGCCGTTTTTCTGGTTTTATAGTAAATCGTCAGTTGTATCCTCTGATTTTTGTCTGTAGGGATAACGTTTCTATTAACAATATCTTTCAGGACCCTTTCCTCCGCTTTATGAGCTGTGGAAAAGAAGTTCCTGTAAAATAGTCTAATAGGGGGTATAGGTGTTGTGTTAGTTGTCTCTTCAGAGGTTGCATGGCTTTTCACTTTCGTTCTTATGATGTCTTCGACGAAACCATTGGAGAAGCCGTTATTGACTAGGACCTGCCTTACCCTACAGAGTTCTTCGTCGACTTGCTTCCATTCTGAGCTGTGGCTGAGAGCACGGTCGACATATGCGTTAACAACACTCCTCTTGTACAAGATGTAGTGTTGCAACTCTTGTACTCCTCTTGTATTCAGTTGTGTATTTGTGAACTAAAGTCTTTGAAAATGTAATAAGTTTTACGAAACGCGCTCGTGTCGCGTCAGACTAGAAATAAAAATGAATTTTGGAGAATTGATTTTTGATTTACCTCCAACAGTGAAACGAAATGTACGAAAGATTGAGAAAATTCGTGTTAGAATTATTAATCTTACTTTTTCGGTCATATTTAATAATATATATATATATATATATATATATATATATATATATATATATGTATATATATATGTATATATATATATATATATGTCGTACCTAGTAGCCAGAACGCACTTCTCAGCCTACTATGCAAGGCCCGATTTGCCTAATAAGCCAAGCTTTCCTGAATTAATATATTTTCTCTATTTTTTTTTCTTATGAAATGATAAAGCTACCCATTTCATTATGTATGAGGCCAATTTTTTTATTGGAGTTAAAATTAACGTAGATATATGACCGAACCTAACCAACCCTACCTAACTTAACCTATCTTTATAGGTTAGGTAGCCGAAAAAGTTAGGTTAGGTAGCCGAAAAAGTTAGGTTAGGTAGTCGAAAAAGTTAGGTTAGGTAGTCGAAAAACAATTAATTCATGAAAACTTGGCTTATTAGGCAAATCGGGCCTTGCATAGTAGGCTGAGAAGTGCGTTCTGGCTGCTAGGTACGACATATATATATATATATATACATATATATATATATATATATATATATATATATATATATATATATATATATATATATATATATATTTTTTTTTACATTAGATTAGGAATGGATAAGTTGGTTAGGTAAGGTTAGGGAGTTAAGTTAGGATAGGTTGAGTTTCTTTATATATTATCCACGACGTAGTAATGTTTATAGTTTAGCAAATGGCATACTTTCTCAGGTCTTGTAAGACGCTACTCGTTTCAGGAGGTGGGAATCCCGTACCCATCACGTGGGCAGCACTTGGTGTAAGGAACAGGGTGCTGCCAACCAGACTTTATTTGTAGGAAAAGTCATAATAACGACTTCTGAAAGGATGAGGCGCCTACATAGTCCGGGATTCATCAATCATTTAAGCAAACATTTACGAAACCTGTACATCTTTTGTTACCCATGGCGGCTTTGTTTACACATATTAAGCAGTTTAGGAGCTGCGTAGCGCTATTACGATGTTCATAACAATAATTACCTTGGGTTGTTAAGTTCGAAGCTTGTAAGCTGTTTAATAATGGTAAAACAGAACCGCCATGAATGAGGAAAGATGTACAGGTTTCGTAAATGGTTGCGTATATGTTTGATGAATTCTGGCTTCAAGAAAACAATATATTGTGTATGCTTTCCATTGTGTAAAATTAAGTCATACCATTTTGTTGGTTATTGAGAGAAGGCAATGGACGCGGCCCTCAGGTGCCCGTCGTCGCCACTTGGGACGACGGCCGTCATGTAAATACAAGATAAATGTTTCCTCTTGGCACTAAGCCTGTTTTCCCACCCAACTATATTACACAAGTCTGTTCACCCGTTGGCAAGTTACTGTGCCAGTACGGGCATGTCTGTTAGCAGTGTCTGCTGGCGAGGTCTGTACGGGCACGTCTGTTGGCAGTGTCTGCTGGCGAGGTCTGTACGGGCATGTCTGTTGGCAGTGTCTGCTGGCGAGGTCTGTACGGGCACGTCTGTTGGCAGTGTCTGCTGGCGAGGTCTGTACGGGCATGTCTGTTGGCAGTGTCTGCTGGCGAGGTCTGTACGGGCACGTCTGTTGGCAGTGTCTGCTGGCGAGGTCTGTACGGGCATGTCTGTTGGCAGTGTCTGCTGGCGAGGTCTGTACGGGCACGTCTGTTGGCAGTGTCTGGTGGCGAGGTCTGTACGGGCACGTCTGCGCCCCCCGCGGCAACATGTAATAGGGTGGTCGACAGACCTCTCCTCGCTACACAACCAGCCTCTGACCCCTCGACCAAAATGCTTGGCTGTGAGTTTCCAGTAAAGTGCTGAGCTATGCAGCTTGGCTGAGAGTCACTAACAAAATGCTAGGCTACGCTTCCTGGCTATAAGCCCTTAGCAGAGTTCTAGATTATGCTATCTGGTTGTGAGTTCCCATGAGAGTACTAGACTATGCACCTGGCGGTGAGCAAAATGGTAGGCTATCACTACAACTGTTTACAAAATACAAATTTCCACTTTTAACAAACAAAATAAACACTAGAAACGGAGAAAAAACTTCAACTGAATCTTATTATCCCTAAAATGGCACATAAGCTCATATTTATTCAAGCAATGTGGTGAAGCATCGTAGAAATTTACACCACGATAAGCCCCAACGGTTATTAGTTCATATTTTATCCGGCCGCAGGCCTCGGCAGACAGCCGGCCGGATACCATTGCCCATTTAGGGCCAGACGGCAGTAGACAAGTCTGGTCCTGGTAGTTGGAGGAACAACCACACTTTCTCACGGCGTGAGATACCTACACAACTAGTTATATAAACCACTTTTCTGACGGGTGATTAGCGCATTCCCGTAAGCTTGCGAGGGGTCGAGCTTCGGCTCTTTGGTCCCGCCTACAAGTGCATGCCTCGGAGCAAGAGTACTCTTCCCTCTCTTATTCAGGAAGGGAGAGTACGTGGTGGTACGTGTTGCTCAGCACGTGATGCCCCGTAACCCTGCTCTGCACGTGAATTCCAATAGCCGTACTCAGGCACGTGAGTGTCCAGGGTATCGAGTACAATCATAACTATCAAACCGCTGATGACACACACACACACACACACACACACACGTACCTGTAGGTTATAAGTTGTGAGAGCGGGTGTAGTGAGAGTGTCATAGTGAGAGCAGGTGTAGTGAGAGTCATAGTGAGAGCGTGTAGTGTAGTGAGTGTGGTAGTGAGAGCGGGTGTAGGGAGAGTGTCAGAGAGAGCGGGTGTAGGGAGTGTCATAGTGAGAGCGGGTGTAGTGAGAGCGTGTATAGTGAGATTGTGGTAGTGAGTGTGGTAGTGAGAGCGTGTAGTTTAGTGAGAGCGGGTGTAGTGAGAGCGTGTAGTGTAGTGAGTGTCACAGTGAGAGCGTGTACTGTCGTAGTGAGTGTTGTAGTGAGTGTGTAGTGTAGTGTAGTGACTGACCTGGGCCAGGGGCGGCGCTGTGCTGCACAGTGATACACATATAGTGAGAGGACTGACCTGGGCCAGGGGCGGCGTTGTGCTGCACAGTGAGTGTATAGTGAGAGTATAGTGTAGTGTAGGGACTGACCTGGGCCAGGGGCGGCGCTGTGCTGCACAGTGAGAGTGTACAGTGAGTGTCATAGTGAGAGCGTGTAGTGTAGGGACTGACCTGGGCCAGGGGCGGCGCTGTGCTGCACAGTGAGAGTGTACAGTGAGAGGACTGACCTGGGCCAGGGGCGGCGCTGTGCTGCACAGTGAGAGTGTACAGTGAGAGGACTGACCTGGGCCAGGGGCGGCGCTGTGCTGCACAGTGATACACATATCATTGTCCAAGGGGAACTTGTCGCAGCTGAGCATCTCGGGCCAGGGGAAGCTGTAGGTCTGCATGCGGCGCTCGCACCCGCTGCGGACGGCCTCGCACAGGCTGCGGCACGGGTAGATGGGGCTCTCGAGGCACACGGGCGTGAAGAGCGAGCACAGGAAGAGCTGGGTGTTGGGGTGGCAGCGGAGGTTGAGCAGCGGCACCCAGTAGCCCGCCTGCTGCTGCGCCTCCTTCAAGGTGTCGTGCTCCAGCAGGTTGGGCAGCCGCATCTTGTCGTAGTCGATGCCAGAGCAGAGGGGCATGTTCTGGGGTATGTCGACGCAGGTGGGCTCCTGCGGCCGCCCGCCGATCACGCCCCAGTCGGCGAAGTAGGCGTTTCGTCTCCCCGGCCGCCCCCGCCACCGCCACCAGGAGGAGGAGCGGGAGGGCTAAGAGAGGTGGCCAGCGGGGCATCGCGCACATCCTCCCCCACTGACTGCTAGACGCACACTGACGGTGGCGGCGGCGGGCAGCGACCTAGTCGTCCCCACGCCGCCGCCGCCGCCGCCACACGCCCACACGCACGCACACGCAAACCTCACACACACACACACACACATGCTCCTCACCACCTCACTACTCATCAACGCTCTTCATCATGCATCCCGGGCGTGATTGGCAGGTGGGGAGGTGTGGTGGGTATGTGGGCAGGGTGTTGGGGGCATTGTGGTGGAGGCTGGCGGCGGCCACCCACCACAGGCCCACCTGTGGTGAAGGACGCGCCGTCTACCACACTCTCTACCCCCTTCTTGGGGCGCCCACACCCCTACTGTCTACCCCCCACCCACACCCCTACTGTCTACCCCCCACCCACACCGCTACTGTCTACCCCCCACCCACACCCCCTACTGTCTACCCCCCACCCACACCCTCTACTGTCTACCCCCCACCCACACCCCCTACTGTCTACCCCCCACCCACACCCCCTACTGTCTACCCCCCACCCACACCTCTACTATCTACCACCACCCACACCCCTACTGTCTACCCCCCACCCACACCTCTACTATCTACCACCACCCACACTCCTACTGTCTACACCCCACTCACACCGCTACTGTCTACCCCCCACCCACACCGCTACTGTCTACCCCCCACCCACACCACTACTGTCTACCCCCCCACCCACACCGCTACTGTCTACCCCCCACCCACACCGCTACTGTCTACCCCCCACCCACACCGCTGTCTACACCCCGCCCACACCCCTACTGTCTACCCCCCACCCACACCGCTACTGCCTACCCCCCACCCACACCGCTACTGTCCTACCCCCCACCCACATCGCTACTGTCTACCCCCCACCCACACCGCTACTGTCTACCCCGCCCACACCCCTTACTGTCCCTGTATGCACAGTATATACACGCGCGCGCACACACACACACACATGCCCTGTCTCCAAACCTGTCTCCTGAAGCCTACATCAAAAGAATAACGTCTGCGGCATATGCGAGGCTGGCTAACATCAGAACTGCCTTCAGGAACCTGTGTAAGGAAGCATTCAGAATCTTGTACACCACATATGTAAGACCAATCCTGGAGCATGCGCACACAGAGATCACACTAACGTGATGCATCAAATGAACAAATCCACAAGGGCCGTGACGAGGATTCGAACCTGCGTCCGGGAGCATCCCAGACACGGCCTTAATCGACTGCAGCCCGTCCTCCAAACAAAGATCCAAAAGTGATTCCATCCACCCGCCAAACCCCAGCTGTTTATGAATGAAAAGCGGTTTACACACGACTCACAACTGCTGACGTTCGAACATATCCGGAACAAATGATTCAGTGACGAATTTTGTTCGAACCACAACGCTGTAAATGCTTCACCCACGTACTACAAATACAACAATCGACTTGAGAATGGTCCAGGACGGACCGAAACGTCGTCGTCCCTTCAATTTCTAGTGTGTGATCTGGTCAACATACTTCAGCCACGTTATTGTGACTCATCGCCTGCATACAAATACAAATAATCCCCAACAGAACCTAAACACCTAACCTATCCTGTGCCTATATATACACAATATGCTAATATATTATAATATTAATTTATACTTGAGAAAATTCCCGTTTTGAATGAACAGCATGTTAAAATATATGAATGCGTCTGTGGGGTTGACCGCTGAATGTAATGGACTTGAGTCGAGGACGAGTTGGACTGAGCTACGACAGGGTAAAAGGGTTGAAACCGAAGTTCTACTGAACTTACTGGATCCCGTAGCCTCTCCGAGGCACAAACCAGGCTTTTACACAACCCCCCCCCCCCCTGCACCCGAGCTATGTCAATAGGCCGTTCTCCCTCTTCGCCCTTATATCATCACACACTGAGATCACCTTTTACCCTGTCGTAGCTCAGTTGATTAAGGCAGTGTCTGGGATGCTCCCGGACGCAGGTTCGAATCATCGTCACGGCCCTTGTGGATGTGTTCATTCTGGAGTAAGCGGCCCCAGCATGGAGCCCGTATCTTGTCAAGCACAAGACGAAGCTGGAAAAAGTTCAGAAGTATGCCACTAGACTAGTCCCAGAACTAAGAGGCATGAGTTACGAAGAAAGGATGCGCGAAATGCACCTTACGACACTGGACGACAGAAGAGTGAGGGGAGACATGATCACTACCTACAAAATCCTCAGGGGAATTGACAGAGTAGACAAGGATGGATTTTTCAACACTGGTGGTACGCGAACAAGGGGACACAATTGGGAATGCCCCTAAGATTGATCTTAGGGGCCTCGTAGCCTGGTGGATAGCGCGCAGGACTCGTAATTCTGTGGCGCGGGTTCGATTCCCGCACGAGGCAGAAACAAATGGGCAAAGTTTCTTTCACCCTAAGTGCCCCTGTTACCTAGCAGTAAATAGGTACCTGGGAGTTAGTCAGCTGTCACGGGCTGCTTCCTGGGGTGTGTGTGTGTGTGTGTGGTGTGGGAAAAAAAAAGTAGTTAGTAAGTTAGTAGTTAGTAAACAGTTGATTGACAGTTGAGAGGCGGGCCGAAAGAGCAAAGCTCAACCCCCGCAAAAACACAACTAGTAAACACACAGGTGGGTACCCACATGAACCACAGGGACGTTAGAAATATCTTTTTCAGTGTCAGAGTAGTTAACAAACTTTCAACACAAGACAGAACACGAAACAATGAGTATAATATTGGGTAAGTTAAAGGGAAGAATGGAAGTAACTGCAAAGGGCCTATTGTAACAGATGGAATGCATTAAGCAGTGATGTGGTGGAGGCTGACTCCATACACAGTTTATAATGTAGATATGATAGAGCCCAATAGGCTCAGGAACCTGTACACCAGTTGATTGACAGTTGAGAGGCGGGACCAAAGAGCCAAAGCTCAACCCCCCCGCAAGCACAACTAGGTGAGCACACACACACAATCCACGCAGTACTAATTAATACTCATTCAAACAGTCACTCCGCAAGAACACGCAAACATGGAACCCACGTTACTATTCCACCCCCACCGCCCGCCCACACACCGCCCACCCACCCACCCACCATCACGCAGGCAAGGTCAACAATGGTGGTGGCGGCGGCCTGCAGCAGGCCGCCGCCACCAACGGGTCCGCCCCGAACCACTGACACAGGAAATACTTCCCCTCTGCCCGGCCCCCGTGCAGGCGCTAGGTGCCAGCCTCAACACCATGACGCCATAGTCACACGCCTCCTCCACACATATATATATAACACAACATATTACCATATTTTCGCTAGGTTAGGTTAGATTATTATTAGTATTACTAGCTGTACCTGGCCACGCGTTGCTGTGGCTCAGCAACGCGTGTGTGTTGCTGTGGCTCAGCAACCCTCCCCCCCCCCCTGTCTCCTAGTCCTCCCCATCATTTCCCCCTCCCCCCCATCCCCTCGTCCTCCCCACCATTCCCCACTCCCTCGTCCGATGCATTCCCAATTGATCTGATGTTTCCATCAGAAAATTGGGAACATCAAATGATCTATGTTCCCATTGTCACGACCCTTGAGACTAAATAATGTTCTTCTCCCCACAGTGGAAAGAACAAATAACAATCTGCCATGCCAATAGGTGTCTAGGGGTATAATTAATCACTGTATAAAAGCGGGAGAACAATATATTTTGCTAAGGGTGACAACTTAACAACAATTAAATAAATAGTAGCCAGAAATATTTATCAGCATGTAATACTATAGAATGCAAGTAATTATTTGAGACCTGAGCACTATCACCAGAATATGGAGTAAGCCATAAATACACTAAAATCATCTATCCAGATAAATTAATATTTATATGGGCTTAAAATAACAAACACCAAGAACTTAGCTTAAACACAACTGCACTCGACCGCAGCCGCCACTCTACTGCCCAGGACGTGGTCCGCAGGCCCAACGTCGACTAACCGTCTGCCCAAACACCAATTAACGTTCGCATGAACATTGTGAACATTCTATTTACAAAGGTCAGCCCTAAACTCCAACATTATTAACTAAGAGTTGTAATTACCGGTCTCACATTCCTTGAAATATTACGGCTACCACATATGGGAATAAATAAATATAAAACTATAGGCAATTGATTTGCCAACAATCGCCCTGGCCATTCCCAATTATTGTCAACCGCCCACACGGCTAATTTCACGTGACATCCACAACCAGAACAAACCTTACACACACTACCCAGCTATCTATGTTATATATATATATATATATATATATATATATATATATATATATATATGTATATATATCTATATACACAGAATCTTATACAACTGACAGCAATATTTACGTAGAGAAAACAATAACATAATACGAGGTTCGGGAGAATTGGCAGAATCGTAATAAGATTCGTGACACCCATCACTGAAATATAAGAAAAACAATTTAAAAACGAAATGAAAAACAATGAAAAAATAAATGAAATAGTTTCTACTGACGAAATGAACGGTATGGTAAACAACACAGCTTAATTCCAACGCAATGTCACACAAAATAATTAAATCAAAATGAAAATAATTCGAAATCTATGAAAATTAAATTTATCAATGAAATCGGAAACATTGAAATTGAATTCGTAACATATTTAGTATTGTGTGTTTGTTGCTATTACGTGCAACAGATTGTGCGTTAAAAAAAAAAACATGTTTTTATCTGTCACAGGTGAGGCATGTATACAGTAGGTATATACAAACACGTGCCTATTTGAATGCAACGTCGTCAATTTTTCAAAGCAAAGGAGGTAAGAGAAGGAGGTTTCGAAGATTTCTCTTACATGAAAAATACATGAAAACAGTTAAAAAAAAAAACCATGATTTATTTCCATGACAAACGTGACATTAATATAGGATGTGTGTATATGATCCCGCTCGGATGAGAATGAAACATTGTGTAAAAATTTCAAAGCACTCGGTGAAGAACTTTCGGAGATTAGCGAATATGAACAAACATTTCCATTTTTATTTATATAGATTATTATTATTATTATTATTATTATTATTATTATTATTATTATTTTTATTATATATGAAAAGCGTGAGAGCCTACTCAACCAGCCTAAAACATTCACACTTTTATTAGTTAACTCGTTAGAACGTAAACTATCCCCACCACCAATTCCCTTCTATTCCCCCCCTCCCCCTCCTTCCCATCCATCCCTCCTCCTCCCCCCCCCACGCTCTACTGGACAGTAGAGTGACGGTCTCGCTTCGTGTAGGTCGGCGTTCGATCCCCGACCGTCCAAGTGGTTGGGCACCGTTCCTTCCCCCCCGTCCCATCCCAAATCCTTATCCTGACCCCTTCCTAGTGCTATATAGTCGTAATGGTTTGGCGCTTTCCCCCTGATAGTTCCCTTCCCTCCTCCTCCCCCCCCCCAACCCCCCCAACTCACTCAGAAAACTGATTACAAACATTGTAACTAAAGAACTCTGTGGGAAACAACTTCACATTTTTTTTAATTAACTTCCTGAAAAACGCAGGAGAGAGGACTCAATAAATGCCGATATTTTTCAGAGCATTTAATTTAAGCCGTCATTGACTGGCCTATGACAGTCCCCAACCCGACATGATTCATCTTGCAAAATTGAGTGGGGCTCCACGCGTCCGGCCTCGAACCTCGGTCATGGAGTCAGGTATTCTGTTTTATTCATAAAGATGTTGACAACTTCCAATTAGGCTCCGACGTCATGTTAAGGAAAATGCAACTCAGCCCTGGAGCAAAGAAGAAACTGAGGGGATATGATCACACCATACAAGATACTAAACGGAAAGTAGGCAAATAGAACATAGAGAGAAGCTGGAAACGCAAATGATTGTAAGCCATATGAGCAAGTACTTTGTTGACCAGACCACACACTAGAAGTTGAAGGGACGACGACGTTTCGGTCCGTCCTGGACCATTCTCAAGTCGATTGTAGTACGAGTACGTACTAGGTAGTACGAGCAAGTACTCGTACCCTGTAGAGTGGTCGACAAGTAGAATACTCTGAGAGAAGAAGTTGTAGAAGCCACTCTCCATCCACAGCTATAAAGCCAGATTGCATTGATAATTCGAACGTGTGAATGGTTAAATTATATCAGGAACAACAAGGGCAGCAGGCGGGGTACAAGAGCTACACCTCCCTACCTCGTAGTCACTGTTAGGTAAGTACAGGAACATCAAGACTGGTAGTATGGGGTCCACTACCACCCACAGGATGGGTATGGGGTCCACTACCACCCACAGGATGGGTATGGGGTCCACTACCACCCACAGGATGGGTATGGGGTCCACTACCACCCACAGGATGGGTATGGGGTCCACTACCACCCACAGGATGGGTATGGGGTCCACTACCACCCACAGGATGGGTATGGGGTCCACTACCACCCACAGGATGGGTATGGGGTCCACTACCACCCACAGGATGGGTATGGGGTCCACTACCACCCACAGGATGGGTATGGGGTCCACTACCACCCACAGGATGGGTATGGGGTCCACTACCACCCACAGGATGGGTATGGGGTCCACTACCACCCACAGGATGGGTATGGGGTCCACTACCACCCACAGGATGGGTATGGGGTCCACTACCACCCACAGGATGGGTATGGGGTCCACTACCACCCACAGGATGGGTATGGGGTCCACTACCACCCACAGGATGGGTATGGGGGTCCACTACCACCCACAGGATGGGTATGGGGTCCACTACCACCCACAGGATGGGTATGGGGTCCACTACCACTCACAGGATGGGTATGGGGTCCACTACCACCCACAGGATGGGTATGGGGTCCACTACCACCCACAGGATGGGTATGGGGTCCACTACCACCCACAGGATGGGTATGGGGTCCACTAGCCACCCACAGGATGGGTATGGGGTCCACTACCACCCACAGGATGGGTATGGGGTCCACTACCACCCACAGGATGGGTATGGGGTCCACTACCACCCACAGGATGGGTATGGGGTCCACTACCACCCACAGGATGGGTATGGGGTCCACTACCACCCACAGGATGGGTATGGGGTCCACTACCACCCACAGGATGGGTATGGGGTCCACTACCACCCACAGGATGGGTATGGGGTCCACTACCACCCACAGGATGGGTATGGGGGTCCACTACCACCCACAGGATGGGTATGGGGTCCACTACCACCCACAGGATGGGTATGGGGGTCCACTACCACACACAGGATGGGTATGGGGTCCACTACCACCCACAGGATGGGTATGGGGTCCACTACCACCCACAGGATGGGTATGGGGTCCACTACCACCCACAGGATGGGTATGGGGTCCACTACCACCCACATGAGCCACAGAGACGTTAGAAAGAACTTTTTCAGTGTCAGAGTAGTTAACAGGTGTGTAACGGTTCTATTATTACGTAAAGTATGGTGGCAAATAAACACAGACACTAAGATACTATATATATATTTGGTCGAATATACAGAAGTACACAGGTGATACGTTGGTGTGAGTTGAGCGCACTGAGCGTCGGTACAGTATCTCGCAAGTGTCTGCTCTAGACCACACTTGAAAGTTGACTAGCCAATGTTCGCTACACCGCTGCTTATATGCCCGGGCAACGCCTCACCTCATTCATCTCCAAAGGTTGACAGGAATATTAACAAAGCATTTTGGAGCGAGTATATTATTGGGATAATCTACTCGCCACAGGTGGAATGCATTAGGCAGTGATGTGGTGGAGGCTGACTCCATACACAGTTTATAATGTAGATATGATAGAGCCCAATAGGCTCAGGAACCTGTACACCAGTTGATTGACAGTTGAGAGGCGGGACCAAAGAGCCAAAGCTCAACCCCCGCAAGCACAACTAGGTGAGTACACACCCAACACAAGTGCTAGAAACACCTTGTGACAAATGGGATTCCATGTGAATTAAAGTTATCTTATGGAATGTGGAGTAAGAGAACTAGGCTACACACAACATACGAATAAATGTGGAAACGAATTAAAGAACTCGGACAAAGAACAAGACCTAAGAATGGTTCTGGAAGATCAACTCTCACCAGAGGAACACATAAAGAACATTTGCCCGAAACGCTTTGCGTAATAGTGGCTTTAGGCATTGTATGTACTAGCTCTATCTATAAGTCCACCAATCTTTGTAAAAATCTCTTGTATGTATGTACCTTACCTAAATAAACATTTATTTATTTATTTATAAAGAACATTTGCCCGAAACGCTATGCGTACTAGTGGCTTCAGGTGTTGTATGTACTACCTCTATATGTAAACCCAACATTATGTTTGTAAATCAACTACTGTATGTACTTTCCTGAATAAAATATACTTTACTTTACTTTGTGCGAGGAGCCTATGCTGCGCTTTCCAACTTGAGAATCACTTTCATATCCAGGGTGAAGTACTGAAGGAACTGTTCACGACTTTTGCGAGGTAAAAACTGGAATTTTTTCTGGCCACCTCAGCAGCTGTGAGGTGGCCAGATCTTAGGACACACATCACTAAATTTTAAAAGGTGCAGACATGCTTATAAATGGCTTCCGGGCGTAGTGTGGCTCCTGTAAGGTAGACGTCCTGTGGCTCCTGTGAGGTAGACGTCCTGTGGCTCCTGTAAGGTAGACGTCCAGTGGCTCCTGTAAGGTAGACGTCCTGTGGCTCCTGTAGAGGGGGAAGTTTCCTGCTGGGGGGGGGAGCCACAACGAGGACCTCGTTATAACGTCATAATTCATAAAGACTCCAAAGTCTTACCATAATTGTGGCTCTTATCTAACACTGTTGTCTAATTCCAGGTTATTTATGAGGACACGTTATGAGTTATGAGGTCTCATCAACTCAAGATGCAATCATGCAGTGATTTATGCAACCCGTCCTCATAAACAAAGCCTCATGACGTTCGAACATTTCTCGAGCATTCTTTGGCTCGCTTCTTGTGTTCGAATCACCTCTCGATGAACGCCATGCGCTTGACATTCAAATAATCCCCAACAGAACCTAAATACCTAACCCAACCTAAGCCTAACTTTACACCAAATTCCAACGTACAATAATATAAATTTATATATGATAAAAATTACACAATAATTTCAAAAAGATTGATGAATGTGTGTTCGTGGTGCGCCGTCGCCAGGGCTGGGCTGGCGGTTGAGACAAGTTGACGCTGACGGAGTAGGCTTGTCTCAACCGTATGATTTCCTGAAGCCTTGTTTGGGTATCTATTAGAGTGCAGAGTTTATGACATTGCAACTGATCACGCGGGCGTGTTGCATGATCGTGCAAGCTTAATAAACGGTAATAAAGCTCTCAACGCCGCCTGTCCCCCAGGCTAGGCTCGTCCACCCAGCGTCCGGACCCAAAGACTCATTCATCAGATCAACAAATCCACAAGGCAGCGTCTGGGATCCTTTCGGACGTAGGTTCGAACCCTCGTCACGGCCCTTATGGATTTATTCATTTGATGCATCACGCTATTGTGATTTCTGTGTGTAACTCATTCATCAGTTTTAATGAACGGGCTGTTTCCTCAACTATAAATTAATGCTTTTATATATTAAAATTTGGTGTATAATTAGGCCTAGGTTAGGTATTTAGGTTCTGTTGGCGATTATTTGTATTTGTAGTACGTGGGTGAAGCATTTACAGCGTTGTGGTTCGAACACAAGTCGACAGTGAAGCACTTGTTCCGGAAGTGTTCGAACGTCATCAGTTGTGAGTCGTGTGTAAACTGTTTTTCATTCATAAACAGCTGGGGTTTGGCGGGTGGATGGAATCCCTTTTGGATCTTTGTTTGGAGGACGGTGTTGTGTTAGTTGTCTCTTCAGAAGGAAAGTGAAACGCCATGCAACCTCTGAAGAGACAACTAACACAACACCTATACCCCCTATTAGACTATTTTACAGGAACTTCTTTTCCACAGCTCATAAAACGGAGGAAAGGGTCCTGAAAGATATTGTTAATAGAAACGTTATCCCTACAGACAAAAATCAGAGGATACAACTGACGATTTACTATAAAACCAGAAAATCGGCCAGCCTACTCATGAGAAACTCTCCAGACACAAAGCAGAACGCTTTAAAAGAGACCAACGTCGTCTATGCCTTCAAATGCCCACTTGGGGACTGTAAGCTCCAAAAAACCCAGTATATAGGCAAGACAACAACATCTCTTTCTAGGCGTTTAACGATGCATAAGCAACAGGGCTCCATTAAGGAACATATAATCTCTTCCCACAACCAAACCATCGCCAGAGAAATCCTAGTAAACAACACAGAAATCATCGATAGATACAGCGATAGCAGACGGCTTGACGTTTGCGAAGGCACTGCACATTAAGAAGTCAACACCAGCAATCAACAGCCAATTAATGCACAACTATATTCTACCCACCTCAAGACTCCGCTCCAAGTATAGAAGCATCAAGAAATATGGACCAATAGGCTTTCTACAATCACTTCCATTTCAATACCCATTGTTTCGTGTTCTGTCTTGTGTTGATGAAATTAATACCCTATTAATACCCTTGTTCTGTCTTGTGTTGATGAAATTAATACCCTATTAAATACCACCTCACCCCATCCACCTCACTCAAATGTAGATATAAACAAATCGGAGATATGTAAGTTCTATTCAGTTGTGTATGTGTAAAGTCTTTGAAAATGTAATAAGTTTTACGAAACGCGCTCAAGTGTCGCGTCAGACTAGAAATAAAAATGAATTTTGGAGAATTGATTTTTGAATTACCTCCAACAGTGAAAAGAAATGTACGAAAGATTGAGAAAATTCGTGTTAGAATTATTAATCTTACTTTTTCGATCATATTTAATAATATATGTCTACAGGAAAGACTGCTACCAAAATATACTAATTATTAATAAAATATACTAATTATTAATTAATATTAGTATATTAATAAATATTCTAATTATATATATATATATATATATATATATATATATATATATATATATATATATATATATATATATATATATATATATATATATATATATATATATATATATATATATATATATATATATATATATATATATTATGGTAA
This sequence comes from Procambarus clarkii, assembly GCF_040958095.1. Taxonomy (NCBI): domain Eukaryota; kingdom Metazoa; phylum Arthropoda; class Malacostraca; order Decapoda; family Cambaridae; genus Procambarus; species Procambarus clarkii. Next base: position 30,749,673 of record NC_091168.1, on the reverse strand, counting down.
AGAGGCAGCTCCTCGTATCAGGTTGCCACGCCATAAAACATACAGGTGTTGTACCTTCCCATAAACGTTAGGAATACAACTGTTGTGCTTAACCTTAAACGTAAGAAATACATTTGTTTACTAGTTTTTCAATACCAGTTTGGTCTAGCCAGACACGTACGAACCCAAGCAACCCGCCTAACCCTTCAAGGACGATGCATAGAAAAACGTCATTATTACGTTGCTTGAATTTGTACTAACTTGTTGTTGACAAATGTTAACGTTTATTCTATTGATTTTGTAGACCTTGATCGAGCCTAGTGGGGCCGCATTAGGCTAGGGAGAGATGTACTAATGTACTATAATAGGACTAAGATACTGTTTCTTAGGCCTAAGAAAGTATTTGTTAGGCCTAAGATAGCAGTCATTAGGCCTAGGATAGATTAGGCTTGGTTCTTTAGTTATTTTCTCAATTGTTTTGGTCTGCCGTTTGGACTAATACAGTAACACCTGACGTGAAATTGTTGTGGGACCAACAGTCCATTTTTGTACGTTTGACCAAATACAATTGGTATGAATGCATTATTATTATTATTAGAGGAATACCTGAGACGTGATTACACATGTGTAGAGTTCTTGGCTGGGGAGGAGGAGGCAGGTGTGTGAGTTACTCTTTCGTACACCGCATATTGACGCATAAGTCACCAACGTACACAACATGATTTATTATAAATCACAGCAGTTCGAAAAATAGACGGGTTGTCCCGTTTTCTATTCGTGGAACCTCTGTTAGGTTAGGTTCCGGCAGTTTAGTCAACCCGTCCTCAGATCAAGTCCATTCCATCCAGCGGTCGACCCCCAAAGACGCATATTCATCACTTATAACATGCTGTTCATTCAAAATAGGAATTCTCTCAAATACTGTATAAATTAATAGTGTTATATATTAGCATACTGTTCAAATTTAGGCACTCGTTAGGTTAGGTATTTAGGTTCTGTCGGGGATTATTTGTGAAGCGTTGTGGTTCGAACACAAGTCGTCAGTGAAGCACTTGTTCCGGAAGTGTTCGAACGTCACCAGTTGTGAGTCGTGTGTAACCACAGTTTTTCAATCATAAAGAGCTGGGGTTTGGCGGGTGGATGGAAAGGCTTTGTTTATGAGGACGGGTTGGTTTAGTACATCATTTTTGTGACGTTGTGAACGCTGGAGAGGACGCGCTTCGCTACCCGGCGAGTGTGTCGCCTATCAGTAATTACCTAACAGTGACTACGGGGTGTAGTGCTGTATCAGGTGTAGTGCGGTATCCCTCGCCTGCTGGTCTTGTTGTACCTGTTGTTATAACCTAACTGTTATAACCTAACTGTTATAACGTTCGAATTCCTCGTCGAGTCTGGCCTTAACGCCAGAGGATGGAGGCGGCCTTCATGACTTCTTCCGGTATATTCAATTTGTTGATCAGTTGTACGGGGTAAAAAAGCTTCCATACATTTCCTCGACTCATTTGCGTTTGCCGCTTCCACTCTTTCTCACTTGAGAGGCTGTCCTTGTCCACCTTGTCAGTTCTCCTCAGTATCTGGTATGTTGCGATCACGTCGTTCTGTTTCTCCTCTCCTCCGGTTATGAAGGTGTTGGTGCCGATGTTATCCTGTTTATGTGTGCCTCTGGTGTTAGTGATGGAACTATATCCCAGAGCATTTTGTGTCTCTCTGTCTCTCTCTCTCCCCCATTCCTGTAGTTGCCTTCCCCTTATGGTGTAGATACCTTCTGGTCTCCTCCCTTCCCCATCTTCATTACTGTACACTAGTTGGGTTAAATTTACCCTCTCCCCCCCCATCAAGTTGTGTGTGTGGGGCGAGTCAATTTCAACTTTTACCTCTACCAACAATGTGATCCTGTGAGGCACACCCTCACTACCCAAGACCTGTACGTTGATCAACCCAAATGATGAGTACTGTGTGTGTGTGTGTGTGTGTGTGTGTGTGTGTGTGTGTGTGTGTGTGTGTGTGTGTGTGTGTGTGTGTGTGTGTGTGTAAACACTGTACTGAACGGGGGTGAGAACAGCTTGAGCTGCCTCATAGTTATGCCTGCCTGAGCTCTTGTGTGTACTTATACTTAATAAACTTATTTCAGTTTCACCCCCCCCCGCCAACCCTCGGGGGTGATCAGCCTATCAGCGCTCCCGTCCTGGGAGCTCTAGTACATGTTCCAGACAATCATCCCATCTTGGGTGCTCCACCCAACTCTTCCCCAACACCTGTGAGGAGGAGTTCATCCCACGAGCTTCCCTCGCATCATGAGCGGTAGTTTATAATAATTCCGGTAAGCGGTAAGTTTATAATATAATATTTTACTGTGCAACATGTGTTTACCTCGGCGGCTTGTCCCCCCAATTTGTTCTGACGATTTTATCGAATTGGATCTTAAACTGCTGCTGTGTTTTGGTATTTACAGCTACGGCGAGTAGGCGGTTCCATGGGTTTACCAGAGAGCAACTAACACTAGTGACCTCGATGAGGACAGGAAGCCGGTGGTTTGTCCTAGGTTCCCCCCCCCCCACATTTGCCTTGGTGATCGTTTTCCAGTTGTACTTTAAATGTTAACAGAGTTTTGGCATTTACGGCTTCGGCGGGTAGGCGGTTCCATGGGTTTATAACCCTGTGGGTGAAAAAAAGCTTCTGTTTTCAGTCCGACAGTGTGGCGTGTTGAGCTTGTCCCGTTGCTCCTTGTTTGTGTTACATCTGACCTATTGAAGAAGTTGTCTGGGTCAACATCCTCCAAATTGTTCAGTATTTTAAAAGTTTGGATGAGATCAGCCTTGTCATGTCTGGTTTGTTGTGTTGTTGGTCCCGAGGCTCTCAACCGTTCCTGGCGTGAGAGGTGACTTATGTTCTGGAGAGATTTTAGTCGCCCGGCGTTGAACTTTCTCCAAAGCAGATATGTCTTCCTGAAGACAAGGTCTCTTTGCTTGGATACAATAATCAAAGTGGGGACGCACCAGAGTTATACAGTTGTATAACTACCTTCAAGTCTCGTTTGACTAGTCCTGGGATTTGGTCGGCTTGTTTTTACTACAGTTCCTACTTGTGCGCCTTTTAATGATTGATGGACTCTGACTCCAAGGTGCTTTTCTTCCTCAATCTGCTGGAAGTTAATAATGTTGATGTGGTAGTTGTGATGTGCATTGTTTTACCAACATACAAGATCTTGTAGTTTTCGAGATTGAAAAGCATTTATCGGTCGTCCGACCACTTGTGGAATTCATGTCGGTTTCTTCACAAGACCCCGAGTATCATTGTTACTTCCTATGTTACCACAGATCTTAGTGTCGACTGCAAATTGGATGATGTGGTTTACAATAATCTGTGTCATTGATATTTCCAGTCAGATTCATTTCCGTTTAGGACGACCTTTGGTTTCTTTGATTTAACTATTGTTTTATCCATTGTAGTATTCTACCATTTATTCCATGTACTTGTAATTTCCTTTCCAGTCTTTCATATGGTTTCCTATCAAAAGGTTCAACAAAGTCCACGTATACTACATTTATACTACTATACTACGGAATCTTGAGTTATCAAATAGGTCCTTTAAAAGTGTCATTAGACGAGAACTCCTGGATGGATTTGAAGAAAGTAGAACAGTGCAAACTGGAACTAGCAGGTCCATTGTGGGCACCATGAGGGCACTACGAGTCAACGACAACCACAAAGGAAGATTGACAACGAGAAAGCAGGAGACGAAGAGCATAGAGAATAGCATAAAGTTCCGCTGTGAAGATGCCAGTCTCCGGAGGTAGGGGACACATGTAAGTGCTGTCAGGAAAAACAACAGAGTATCCTACACCATCCGCAGACTTGGACCCATCGGTGAAGATGGAAACGGAGCGGGAGTGCAAAGAAAAGCGCTCAAGGAAAAGGCGTTTCAGAACTCCATTTGCAGAAAAACTAATTCTTCAGACCATTTCAAAGAAAACAAGTTAGCCATAGACTTTTTGTATTTTAAGCCAACAGTTTAAAATACAAGACAGTTATGACTTGAGAATATTCTCTTTTTAGGACAAAAAATCACTTGGCAGTTTATAAGTAGACTATTAATGGAACCATAATATGCTAAAAACCATCACACATTTCTAGATACATATCAAGGTGTTTAACCAGGGTGGCTGGCCGGTCATTACAAACACTTTTACCTTGATAATGGTCAACAGGCTTGAATTAAAGGCTTGTAAGTAATTATCAAAGAAGGCACCAAATAAAGACTTGTAAATGGTTGTGGACCTGGAAAAGAGGGCGAGGTAGAGGAGCACAATGCAACAAGACGGGGCAGAAATGGCGGAAATAATACAGACCTATTGGGGAGATATGTAATCTCAGTGTTAAAGATGTTAAATGGTTTGTTCAAATTTATAATGTAAACAACAATATGGGAAGGATGGGTATCACTACCGTGAGCACGAGAGAAGAACACAACATTATATGGTCTGAGGCACCATATTAGGAGGGGGGGGGGAAGAGGGAGGAACTCGCCATTACATTTTGAGGCTCCATGCCCTAATATCCAACAATTATTGCATAGCCATGGAGAGGGAACATATTCCTGAAATGAGCATCTGCCACCAGCAAGAATTACCGAAGACAAGCGGTCCGACTAGCAATAATTGCCACGAAGGGGGCCAAGTGAATGTGTCAGCCTGGAGGACAAGATAACCCTGGACCTCAAGGACCAGGATTAATATCCTCGTGACAATATTTTTAATTCCATTCCCAGTCTCAACATGGGGCATGAGCCAAAGCTGGCATTCAATAATTCATTCTCGAAGACCCAAACTGGGGCCTCACTAATGTGAGATAGGGCTGCTAAGGAAGTGGCCACCTTCTTAGGCCTCGACGATACAAGTGCCAATCCAGGTGGGATTAAATGTAACTAACATCCACATTGTCTATAAGGTGTCTGTGTGAATTTTCAGGGCAGGTATTATCGTTATGGAGATATTACCCACCCAGGAGCCCATGAAGAAGGGATGTATCAAGACATAAAAGTAAACAAATTGAACTTGCAGCCCCACACCTCAACCCACTATGCAGCCAAACAAAAGAAGGCATAAGGCATATGGGGTAACCTCAGGGACTGTGCATATGGATCACAAATGACGGTCTTTGATAGTATCCCAGGGACAAATAGGGACACCAACCCTGCAATGCCCACTTGACCCAATGTTTAAATAGACGAGCTAACCAGACAAGCCAATTGACTTAGGAATGGGTAAAATGGAAAGGTCAGGGTTCCCACCTATACCAAAGCAAGTTAGTTTTCCCTCCCCTCCCCTCCCTTATGCTGCAGCCCCTGGGTAGACTCGACAATCAGATGAAGAAACATAAGAGAATGTACGGGTCTACCATGAAGCCGAGCACAGACACGGCCACCACCTACCTGTGGGAGGTGCACAAGTGCCCCCCTCATCACATCAAGCAACCACTTACCAAGATCGGTTCCTGTTCATAATTACGATACTTGCTCACTTTTATTTGTATTGAAACAAGCCCATGTTATCAAGCCCCAGGCAAGATCCCCTTCTTTCATTACTGTATATTTTTGGACTCGCCACACAACAAAGCACGAGGATAATTAAATAACTATTCCAGAAAACCTTTTTATACTCAAAGACCTCCCTGAGTACATTTTATAAAATGGACGTAAACAAAGGTATCCATATTCCCACCCCATAGGAGTGACACTAAGCTTACATCATTTCACATAGGAAGAGATGATAAAGATAATAAATCACAGCATGTATATTCACATAATCTTATATACATACATCTGCATATTTACAGGTCAAAGATTTGAAAGAAGGCATGGTAGGGTGTTTGGATGTACTGAAACAGGAATGTGAGGGTACTTGGAAATTTCCATCATGATCCATCTTATACTGAGAATCAAAACACTTTGACTTAAAATGTTTAGGGGAAGGTAAGTAAATAACTATAAAAAGAAGGCACCAAGTTGGGGAGAATATGTAGCGCCATCAAAGTCGCAGGATAATCAAAGTGGCACTAAATATCCCTAAGGATGCCAATACTTAGGGAAAGGTTGTTAAGCAAGCACAATGAAATCACAATGAGATACATCTGAGAAAATATTAAAGCCAAAAGATGTGATCAAACCCGCATCCCTGATCTGCTCAGGCACCTGCATTGCCCACTGGACCACGATGGACGTAAAAGCATCTCGGCTAGCCGGTAATGCGAGTGGTTGAGGAGTTGAGCCCATCGCATGCTCTCTATATTTTCTTATAGTTAAGCATCAGACAGTGGCAAGGTTTACTGGATACAGGGGTCAGGAAAAGAATCTTTAAAATACATAATAGGGGAATGATTCACTAATGTTGTTAGGCTATTATTTCAACATTTAAACACAGTATATTAAACTTATAGTAATGAGAGGTTATGTGCTTTTTCCTCTTCGGGCAAAACTGGGCAAACTATGTTGACATAATATTGAATCAACATCGATTTAATGTTATTCGAGCATATTTTGCCTGCAGGGTTCATTAATAAACATGTACAGTATTTTCTTGAGGCAAAGAAAACTTAACAAAACTAATTTGCAGAAAACACTTACTGCAAATACAGTAAACCAATGTATACTGGAAAAATTGAACTGCAACACAACAATTCTGTACAGTAGTTGCGTACTTAAAGCAGCAAGCTGACTATCCAGCACCATAGGTACAAATGTGAGCAGTGTTGGAGCGAGTTACTACAGGTGCAATAACCAAGCACCAACACTGACCTCTCATCAAAACTCACCATTATATACAAAACACATTACATTATGAACATATGAAAGGGTGTCATAAGCTATTTTTTTTTGTATGAACAGTACATAATACACCTGAAATGAGATAAACATTGTACAATATAGCCAAAGGCAATGTTAGTTAAAACACCAAAGTTGACATAGTTAACATACTACAGTATACTGTATTGTCATATTATACAGTACTATATTATATAAACTTGGTCATTTAAAAAACCTAAGCTGTCAGTACTGTATTGTTAATGTTCCCCAAAACATAAGTTACTATGCAATGTTTCATTTAATATTAATTTAAAAGTAATTGTACATGTACAATATTCTGGAATACAAAATGTACATAGTTTACTGTACTGAATTAAACCAAAATTTTAATCTCAAAACTATTCAGAATACATAGGTTATATAGTCTTTAATATATTTACGAAGAAAACTTAGACAATATTTGGTAAACCAGACCCCATTATTGATTATATACAAAAATTGCAAATATAAAGAATAAATTCAAGTAATTATCAAAAGAAGGCACCAAGCCGGGAAGGCTATGTAGCACCATAGAATAAAGTCAAAATAACTCAAGGTATGATAAATACAAGGAGAAACCACTAAGACTATATAAATAACACTTGGAAGGGATACGAGGCCGATGCCCAGTCACCTGGACCTTCAGGAATCGAACGCTATCCTGGGAAGAAATGAAGCCTTCACTCTACTAACTAGTGAGAGTGGATGGAACAATTTAAATACAGTAATGCATGCACAAAGGCCAGAATATGCATTCTGCACTGCATTTTATAAATGCGTTCAAATTATAGCAAAGTTCCACTTAATTTATGAAATAAGATGTGTGCCCACATACCAATGATAAACTTTCAAATTCAAAATAAAAAATATTAATAATGTAATGTACTCTTAATTCCTTATAGGAAGTTGGCAAACCTATTTAGCCATTTTATACACGGAACACTGTAGGTTCCATTTATATTTTTTGTATCTAAAGTATATTCTTTGATGGCTTGCCTTTTATGATAATTTTTTCTTCATGAAATACAATAGTGCCATTTTTAATGAAGATATTTTAACTACCCATAAATGTCAGGATAGCATCAGTACTGTAAACATTCTTACACGTTTGCAGAATACTTATGCACTGGTGTGACCAAGTGACAACTGCCACTGGCGTCCAGTTTCATCAAAAGATTACCTTGCACACCAGTGAGGTGAGGTGAGGTGAGGTGAGGGGCGACAAACATGTAATAACACAGGACCAAGTAATCACCAATAGGAGGCACCAAGCCAGGAAGACTATTTAGCACAGTGTCATGGGATACAATGAGACTGCTGTAGTTAATGAATGGGAAAGTAGAGGTTGAGAGATGTAGATGACCACTAAGGTGTGTTGCAGTGTGTGACTACTTTACCTTGAGGCGATTCCGAGGATTAACATCCCTGTGGCCCGGTCTATGACCAACACTGGCTCTATTCCTCTACTATATACAGCTGCAGCAACAGTGCAATGTGCAGTGCAACAAGACTAATAAAAATTATGCAAAATGAAAGTTAAACATTTACAGATTAAACTACACAAAAAGAACCAAAGTTATTATTGATGATAATTTATATTAAGACAGATACTGTATTCAAGAATAATAATTTGCTGTAAGCAAATGGAGTAACTAAAAATTTTTAAATAAAATTCTGATGATAATGAATTGTACCTTACAGGACACTAAGAATATTAAATGCTAAACATTTTATACCATTAATATGTCACGAGCAAGAAATTATACGTCATGAGTAATAACCATAAACTGAATAAACCACTGTCAAGTGGTAATCCAATGAAAACTCTGCAATCAAGACTGCAATGTTATGTTATTACCTTGTATAAACACATTATTTTAGTAGCTGTGCAACAAAGGTATGCAGTTTAATTTATGATCAAAGGTACTTCAAATACTGTACATCGCTCAGGTTATAAGGTGTTTGCGTGCTTATCTATGACAGACTGCATATTTTAGCAGGGCACAATAGATCAAGGAACTTAGCAGTGTTTGAAGGAATCGTGTGTTCAACTGTGGATATGATGTCATGATCCCTCACAAAAGGGGCATGGGGTTAAGGTGCAGCTGTCACAAGTAAAGATGGAGCCACTCCAGGTGGTGACTATTCACCACTGGGCAACTTCCTTGGCAACCCTGCCAAGGAAGTGCGAGGGGGAACACAGAGGATCAAATAGAGGGTGCTGAAGATGAAGCAGAGTCTGGGCTCATCATAGCCAGGGCCAGATTCACGAAGCAGTTACGCAAGCACTTACGAACCTGTACATCTTTTTTTAATCTTTGGCAGCTTTGTTTACAATTATTAAACAGTTAATGACTTCCAGACCACTAGGACGCTGTTTATAACAACAACAACAGTTGATTGGGAACTTTTCATGCTTGTGAACTGTTTAATAAATATAACCAAAGGCATCAAAGATTGAGGAAAGATGTACACGTTCATAAGTACTTGCGTAACTGCTTCGTGAATCTGGCCCCAGGGCTACAGAGCTTGATCTTCCATCACTATCTGATTGAGGGGTGGGGTGAGGGTGGGGAGGGGGGAGGAGGGTCGCCCACACCACGAGCTTGTGTTTGAGAAGGCATTCCTGTTTCCATTCATCTTTCTTTCAAAAGTTTGGGTCCTAGAGCAAAGGAATACCACCTACCAAAGCAGCAAGGGAGACTGCGCTCTTGCCAGTGCAGGAACTCTCCTCTCCCCAACTTTTTGGCAGGAAGTCCTCCTGCATTGTACCTTCCCCTATACTGGTGCCAAGAGTTCTTAGTCCCTCTGCCCCAACCCGGACTCCCAACCAACCTCCAAGGGCGGCCCCTCATGGGTGACTGCTACAGTGGGTGGTCCGTTGACCCAAACGGGTGCCCTACATTTGTTTCATTTTGCTTGTACAACTCCCAGACGATGGGGAGGGTGAAGGGGAGGGAGGGAGGGAGGGAGGGAATTATCAGGGGGATCAACCCTGATAATACTGTTACTGTTATTAACAGTAACAGTATTACCGTGTTAGTTAGTAATGCCCCCACCAGCCCCCAAAGAGTTATAAATGAGCCCATCCCCTCATCACGACAAGGTGAAATCTGAGGGGGGGGAAAAGGGTGGCTTGGAGGTATATAATACTTTTTCAACTAGAACAAAACTTCATTAACCCAGTACAGTATTTAGAACTACCAAAATCCTATAGTGTACAATGATGCAAGATTTGCTCACATCTGATTGCTCCTGGGTTCAATTCACTGATAGGACAATATTTTCTTACACCTGATGATTCTGTTCACCTATTCATTTAAGAGATCCATCTCCTTAAAAAAAAACATACTGTACTTTTGGATAAATATTTTTGCCATTGAACACCTTCACATACATGTAAGATTGTTGAGTTTCTTACCGTTACATTCATTTCCAAGTAGTCAAAACCTGTTATACTTCACACATTACGTATTAGTCAAGAACCAATTTTCTCATTTAGGCAATAATCAATTTGCACATCCAGCACTACATGTTGCTCTACCGCGGTCGTGTAAACATTTGCCTTAAAAAATTTTTAAGTGCCAATGCTAAGACGATACATTTTTTCCTTCATACCACACAACTAATGTGATTTACACCAAGCACAGTATAAAAACTACTGTTTTTTGAAGAACCAACATATACTTTATAAAACACTAGCACAAACCTATTACTTATTCTCTTCAAATAATTAAACAGCTGATAAATTATATATATATATATATATATATATATATATATATATATATATATATATATATATATATATATATATATATATATATATATATATATATATATATATACCAAAAAATAAAAAAGGAAGGGGGTGGTAGGAGAAAAGCACACAGAAACTGTATTGGAGGGGATCTAAACATTCCCTCTAATGCGTTATGCGTGGTTTCCTCCGAGGCTATGGGTCCCCCTTCTTCCAGCTAGAGGTGGTACTCCCTTCCTATATTGTTTTTTATGTAAAAAAAAAAAAAAAAAAAATTATATATATATATATATATATATATATATATATATATATATATATATATATATATATATATATATATATATATATATAAATAATATGAACACAAGAAAAAACAAAAGAAATACTATGTGCAGAACTGGTATAAAGAAATTGGCTAGACAATTACACACAACATATTCAGAAGGCACCAGGTGTTCAAGAGTCACACGCATCTACTGTACTAACACACTGTATATAAACCAACGTCTTAAAGACGTACCAACACGGTAAACCACCAGTCTTGCAAAAAACACACTATCAAGTACAGTACACACATCAAAATAATGTTAAGTTTTAATAAAATCATCACACTAAGTAATTTTTTAAATATGTAAACTAGTTAATATATGTCACTTTCTCTAATACTGACCCCATACTTCTCGGCTCACACAACCAACAAAAATATATGATCCTAAATTCAACTATTCACCACCTAAATATTGTATTCAATTCAATGCACACAATAACCAGACAAAAAAAATATATATTTATAAATTTATTATAGACTCTTGGTTCAGAATAATAATGTCAAAACTGATTTAGTACAGTTTCAAACATCAATATTTGTGTTGCTCTGCAGTAAACAAAGAATGCATAATAAATGCAAATAACTTATCTCCACTGATTTCTAGATCTTAATAAAATATATAGTTTATAATGAACAACAATTAAAAGTTGTTACGAAATGTAGTGAATCAATAGAAATGTGACTTTATTTACAGTTGGGATCGTTCTCGACTTGCAATTGTAAATTCCGAGTTTGAATCCCAGACAGGAAATGGTTGGGCACGTTTCCAATCACCAAATGCCTGTTCACCTAGAGGTAAATAGTACTCAGGAGTCAGCTCAAGGTGAGGGGTTGCATCTTGGGGAGGGTCAGTAGTTCTACTTTGGGGAAAGGGGGGGATGGGGGGTGGGGGAGGACCTTAATGCAAGCACAACTAGGCGAGTACAACTAGGTGAGTACACACACACAGGCTGCCTGTCCCCCAGATCAAACTGAATTATCATATTTTAATAGAAGAAAATTCATATTATATTTTTATCCATATTTCACTTATTTTAATATCTAGTGTGGTAAGGAGTTGGGGGTTGGGGGGGGGAATTATTATAAGACACAGGGCTCCTCTCCCTGTTGAGGTCAACAATGGTGGTGACCCTCAGATGATTATCAGGTCAATTTCCATAACCAGTGCAGTATTCCCTATACCTGACTAGGTGTCAATACTAAGGAACTTTAATAAATGCCTTGCAATGTACATTTCTGTATAAATACACATCACATGCATGCATGCATGTGCGGGCATGCGCGTGTGTATGTGTCTGTGCACATTCTCATGACTAATTGTCCATGTATGCATATAAATACATGATGTACAAATACAGTAAATGAATCTCTGATCACAAAATGGGGTGCATATGCATACATGTGCCCATGTACATGCTTGTATATCACAGCAAAACTCCAGTACTGAACTACAGATCTATTTCACTATAGCTCATTGTGCAGTGTCCGTGGGTTTGAGAATTTATCTTTGGAATTACTGCTTGCCTGTAGTATGTATTGTAGAGATTTTAACAACTCACTTTTTTTCAGCATTTCATTTTTTTCTGGAGGTAATGGTAACAATGTCTGTACTTGACTGAGATGATGGAGTTTGAATCTCTGCTTCTGTATCTCTTGGACAAGTTGCATTTTTGTGTGAACTAATAAATGATAATGAACTTCCAAGTGGGAATTATTTTGGGACGAGTCATCTTTTATTTTCACAAGGCGATCCAGGACATGTTTGAGTCTTACAGTGGAGGCCGTGATGTCGTGGTGAAGCTGCGTGGTTGCAGTAGTCACTGCTTGAACTACCTGCTCCCGGCAATGGTCGTGACACGTGGAGAGAGCAAGGGCAAGACGGTGGCTGGGATCAAGATTTGCCACTAAAAACGACATTAAATTGGCTGGGGTTAGAGGACGAGACGAGTCGAACACTCTACTATCACCCTTCCTGAAAATAAATCCAGCATTTTAAAACACGACGTATTAAATAATAAGGCTATTTATTAAAAAAACAGGTTGACACTAGGTATGAAAAATCATGGGAAACCATCATTATTGTATGTTGCTGCAGCTCTCTACATCGTCATGCAGCTTGTGCAATGCAGCATCATTTAATAATGCCTAAATATACAAGAATCTGCAATTATTCATTGACAATACTGTATGATACAGAAGACCATGATAGTGAAAAAGATCATGTACAAGGTTCAAATATCAGTAAACCCAATCCTGGTGGTGGTGTTTCTAAAGCAAGACAAACAGCATATAGCCGCAGTTTGGGCTTTTGCACAGACTGCCACTGGGACCACATGTTCCTTTACAAGACGAATAAATGTGAAAAATGATTCTTATTCAGGATTCCGAGACCAGAATTGTGACCAGAGATTGTGAGTCAGTGATGTTATCACGATATTTTCTCGCTTCGCCATGGCCAAAGGAAACTACATAAAATTAGTTTTTTCCAGCGGTCACGGAACACATTTTAACAATATTTGAAAGAAAATTTATTTTTGATCAATTTTTTGGTGCACAACTTAACACTTGTATGTAACAGGTGCACACTGTAGGGGTTAAGTGAAACTTTGTCTAACACCCTAACTTTGAAGACACTTTGAAGACTACTTCTGAAGAACATCTCGTACACGAGAAAAACAAAAGTTTTTCCTGAATTGTTTTTCCCAGTTTTGACATTGTTAATCAACCAGAAAGCACAAATATTCAAGTACTGTAATGCGTCTCTACCTACTGTGGTTCAGCTGTAATGTCCCAAGGAAGATGCAGTTTTTCAGTCAAAATTAGACAAGGTGTCTCACGGGAATAAATTTGACAATTTGTTCTCATTGTTTCTTACTTTGTTTATTTAGTTTGTTCATGCTAACATGTTGTATTGATGTGTCAAGAGTGGTGTTCATTATGTATAAACTTTTAAAACACAGTATACACATGTACAGTTTTGTGTACAGTATATAAATACAGCCTGTACATGCAAACCCTGTTTTTATTCATACTAATATTATATCATTCATAAACTGTACGTATACCCACTTAGTTGTGCTTGCGGGGGTTGAGCTTTGGCTCTTTGGTTCCACCTCAACTGTCAATTAATTAATTAATGTACAGGTTCCCGAGGTTATTATCGTATCTACATTTACAACTGTGTATGGAGTCGGCCTCCACTACATCAATTCCTAATACATTTCATTTATTTACTACTCTGACACTGAAAAGTTCTTTCTAATGTCTGTCTCATTTAGTTACTTGGTTTCCACCTGTGTGCCCTTGTGTGTGTACCACCCATGCTAAATCTGTCCTTATGTAACCTGTCAATTCCCTTGAATATTTTGTATGTGGTGATCATGTCTCCCCAAACTTGTGTTTTCCAGCAACGTGAGGCACAATTCATTGCAGCCTTTCATTGTAACTCATACCTCTTATTTCTTGGACTAATCTAGTGGCATACCTTTTAACCTTCTCCAGCTTCGTCTTGTGGTTGACAGGTATGTACTCCACGCCTGGAGCCACATACTCCAGGATCAGTCTTATTTGTATGGTATACGAGATTCTAAATGAATCCTTACACAAGTTTCTAAAAGCTTTCTCATGTTAGCCAGTCTTGCATATGCCACTGATAGTTTTCTTTTGATGTGGGCTTCAGGAAGCAGGTTCATATCAACTCCTAGATCTCTGTCTACAGTATTTTGTGGAGGACTACTTCACCCATTTGGAGCTGCAGTCTGTTGTGTTTCACTGACTTTGTGGGCGCTTCCTCTGTGGTGGTGGACATTGTTCAAATTCACTGACAATTTTGTCATAGTGGCACCACTCCCTGTGTCTCTAGAGGGAACCAGGTTGTGGCTCGTGGACCCTGGTAACTCTACAGGAACTCCACAACTGATGGCACCTTGTAGTTTGGCACTATATCAGCACTATCTTCAGGGAGCCACACGGGCTCGGCCCAAGAAAACTAATTACTGCTAAAAATGCTTACATTGCTTAGATTTAATTTTCATGAAATTAAAATAATGTAAAACACTGAGTCAATTATAAAAATGGCTGCAGCATCAAAACAATAACCGTGTTATTCATGTATGGTAATTTCTACATACAAGAAAATAACAATCAAATAATGCAGCCCCAATCTCTCCTCTAATACATTACATTTGACAAAATTAAGTAATCCATTAAAAATGCAACACACAGTATTAATGAAAATTAAAGCCCCATAATAATGAAGTTCTCTATGCATCAGCCTTGAGGGATTAGGTAGGGTTGCTTGGGTTGGAACATTTCAAGTTAGGTAAAACAGTTGTCTTCTTTAAGGGCCTGGGAACTGTGTATCTCAAACACCTTCAATTTTTCTTTACATATTCTGCTATTGTAAATGAGGCAACTTTACCCTAATTGATCACCCACATAACAGACAAAATATATATACTGTAAATATATATTTTTATCATTTGAAAATTTCAGATTTTCAAACTGAGCTTTAAAAAATGGAAAATATCACCGATTGTTTATTTAGTGTTATTGTGGTCCCACAATAGCATATGATCTTCATTTATTATGTTTAAGAATATAATTTGACAGTATAGTTTACTGTAAAAAATTTTTGTCAATGTGGCATTTGAAATATGAGCCAAATATAGACACAAAAATTTATACTCTTACCTCCAAAAGTTTGGCATTTATGAAAAAACAAAAGATAAATGTTGTAGAACAGACAACTTTTCACATAATGTAAAAATGGTGAGAGTCAATCAGAAACTGGATTTTTTAAAGCCTCTCAACGCTGAAAATTTATAGATAAAAATGAAGTTCAAGTTCTGAGCATTCTATATAATTGTCCTACTTCAGTGGATTTCCTTGTAAGTTTTAACAAACATTGCTTGGCATTTGCACTCGAATATGTGAAAGTTGTAGACCAATGTGTGTTGAAACTGAAGTAAAGAAAAAATAACCCCCTTAAAAAAACAAAATATTGGGATAAGAATAATGGGTTAGGGGATATATAAGTACACTTAATATAAGTGATAAAGCCCTTATTTGATCCACATTCTGCAAAACAACCATTTAAAAGAAGGAAGAGAGTTTGAAATCTGAAAAAATCAATCAAAAATAATTACAAGTCACGAGTTCTGCCACCTGTGGCTGATTTACATGTTGATCAATTTTGTTCCAACTTTACATACGGCACTGACTGGCGGGTATGTATTCTCCAAGATGTAGAAGCCACAACAAAATCAGATAAGAAACAAAAGAGAAAAACAAAATTGGAGGACATAAGAAATATAGGCATTGGGCAATGTATTTATATGATATATAACAGAATACAGCAAAATAACATACTTACACATTATTATTTGAGTGAAATTTTGCCCTACAGGTGGCACTCGGCAATCATAGAAGGCACCAGCTGCACATCCACTTTGTGGACCCTCCTCTTACTACTGTACTACTATTCTTCGTGCGTTGGACAGGTGCTTGCATCTCGTTATCACTGCACTATCCACAAGTTGCACTAACTAGATGTTATTGCTATCATCAATACCATTTACACACCTTTTTTTTTATTTACAGTATCAAATCCATTTCTTAACATATTCTGATGAAATTTTCACGATGCTGATGCCAAATAACATGTTTAGACTTGTTTAACATTTTATACTATATTTCATATTTGGACCAATATTTTGAAGCTGCCAGTCCCTTAAATGGTAAATTGAGAGAATGAGCTGAATAATGTGTAGGACATCACACTGACAGCCAGGAGCGTCAGTCTCTCTCCCTTCAATTATTAGATTGGGATTTTTCTGCATGATATTAGCAAAACAATTTCGAGTCGACCAGTCATTCAGGCCATTTTATTTATACAGTATAATAATGCAGAGCGCATATCACAGTAACGTGACTGAAAACACAAACCCAGCACACAAGAAACAAAAATAAATGTACCGATGCTTTGGTCCGTCCTGGACGCTTAACATGGGTGTTCATATATGTGGCTTAAGTTACATAGTACAATAATCCTTGGACATCTCAGCAAAATGTCACAGCATCTGTCCTCTAACTATATGGCATGTTTTACAGTGTCAAGAAAATAAAATGGGAAACTGTTGTAGAGTAAAACACTTAACTTACCTGTAATGTGGGTGCACAATAATGGAAGGAAGGGTGTCAAAGAAGAGGTGCCACGGCAGAGTGTTGGTAAGCACGTTAATACGTGCAAAGGTCAAGTTTGGAATGTGACGAGCCATATGAGCCACCGTCATAAACACGTGTCCAACGGTAGTACAGGCTGCACAGTTGCTGCTATAGTGAAGAACTACCACCATCTTCAGTTGAGAAAAACAAGAAAAAATCCGAATTGTAATAAACCCATATACAGTACCGGTATATCAGAAGAACTATTTTATAGTATTACAAAAGTTATAATACATTACAGAGTCACGTGCAGTGAATATGTCACAATAACATGGATGAAACCAATAAACCCCAAATATAAAAAGAAATTAAATTGATATTTTGGTGTAGCCTGGACCGCTATCAAGTCACAACTTGATAAGGCTCCACGACCGACCAAAATGTTGTCACTAACTTGTCTTTTATATTTGTGAATGTATTACATGGTCTTATTTTTCTAAATAAAATGTGATTATATACAAATGTATTCATTTATCAATTAACAACACAGCTACAATAAATGATAAATTTAATCTTACCTTTCCTGTTTGCTGTGTGAGCTGAAAATAATTTTCTGATGTCAATTCCTGGATGCATACTTGGGAAGGTTTACAACTTTTCGCATCCTTTTGTCCTGTCACCATAATTCTAGAAAATAATATCTAATGCAGTAATACTAAGACAAATATGAAAAAATTTGAACTGTGTGCTTCAATAAGGCCAACAGTAGACTCATCCCATGGTCTTCAAACATCACAAATGACTATACACAAAACCTTGCAGCGTAGGCAAGAGGAAGGGAAATTATGGGGAGAAAGTGCTGTGCCAGCATGACTATATAGCACCTGGAAGGGATACGAGGACCGGGAACTGGGATACGAGGACGGAATGAAGGAATGGTACCCAACCACCTGGGCTAGTGATCGAATCCCGACCCTGCAGTAACATCTACTGATCAGTCCAAGTGGTTGGATCTCGCAGGGCAAACCAATAACTTTGTAGACAACTGAATGTTTCTAAAACTGAACAAATCAGCGTTTAACTAGAAGATGCCTAGCTTTTTTGCAGTTTGGCCACAGAGGTGCACACGATACCTGTGTTCCTGAATCAATCTCCCATTCCTGGATTAATTGCAAAATTATGAAATTTCCCTTTAATATGTAGGTGAAAATGGTGTGTGTCAAAGGCTTCTGCTAGGAGCATAGTGTGTAAGAAATGAGTTTCGACAATTATTGAGGAGATACGGATTTAATAAGGTTAAGAGTGGCATTCATAGGGCTCTTGTCTATGCTAGTACCCAGCCCAGCATCATCTACATTATCCATTCAATTTAGTGAAAATGAAAAGTGAAACAAAAATTCACAGAAGCAATTGATGAAAATCTGCATCAGCTCAGAGTACAGGTATAGATAAGAATTTCTTGTTAATTATATATTTTATGTACTTTATCATTCTTGTTCCTAAATAAGTACTGTACTATTCTAAACATTTTTAGTTACAAATGCTATAAACACTGTGCTATCATGTACTCATTAGAAGAAAATGCTGAGGTGGTACAGTGGGATCAAACTCCCATCCCTGGATTCCCCAGGTATACTGGAGTTCGATCCCTTTGTATGGCTTCAATATAGTCACATTAAAACACGTTAATAATTTATAGTGCTTATGTACATTCCTTCACATACACGGTTACTTGCAATACTGAACTTCTTACAACTGAATGCAATATCCACACATTAAAGAGAAAACTACAACATTTTGTTCCAGTGGATTTTCAAGCCCTAACTGTGAGGAGCATGGAAATGGTTAATGAAGGTAGGTCAGGAGAGACACTTCCGAGACGACGAGACGTGGACACGTCAGCAGGTAAATCCCACATTTCCATAGAACTAATAATGAGGGATTCAAGTGGAAAGCGCTTACCTGTCAGTGACTACAGCGAAGTGAGGTCCTAGCTCTATGTACAGGTACAACAAGGCTCGTCTACCAGCCTTGTTGTATTATAGCTTAATGTTGATGTTCAGGGTGTAGATATTGTACAGTGTAGATTGGGCAACCTTACTGATAATGAAGGATCTAGATTAGGTTGGAGAACTTTCTTGGGCATTACCACATATCTATTTATGTTAAAATGATATTACCCCCAGACTTCAAAGTAAACATAAAGAGCTTAAGTCACATGTCACACTGCTGTAGACAACATAACTAACATTAGCTATAATATGCATGGAGAGTGTTGCCACAATGACAACTGAACTGATCATTTGAGCACTCAACCTGCTCCAACCACAACAGTTAGGGTTTCATTTTGTTGTGCTACATACATGAAGTATCTAGGAAAATCTTATGCAGGAATTTTGCTCTAGGTTCAAAAGTTTCAAATAGAAAAAAATTGTATAAAATATTTTATACACTTTTATTATTATTGTTTGTTGAAGCTTTCATTACCCCAAAAATTTAAATTGTCACCCCATTTGGGGTAATTTATTCCTGTTTCCCCGACCCCTGATCTATACGGAAAGTAAAGAAATTAGACTTTACACTAAATTTGTTCAAAGAAATTAGATTTGACAATCTTTAAAACCCAAAATTAACTGTCCTCCTTCATTTATTGTGGGGAAGGTCAGTGTAACTAAACCTAGGAGGTCTGGTCAAGGATCTGGCCGCAAGGACGCTAAACCCCGAAACCATCTCGAGGTAATCTCAAGGTAGTGGGGAACGTCAATGAGCCCAGGTACAGGCTCTCTCTTCCTCACAATATGAATTATTTGACCTTATTGATTTATAACAATCCCTACCATCAGGGACATGAAGCCTGTGAATAAATATATTTTAGACTTCATCGATGTCCCTCCCCCCACCCCATCAATAGTCGACCTACTGGCCCTCCCCAGGATGCAACCCCCCAGAACAGTCACCAAACTTGCAGGTAACTTTAAGTTACTGAACTTAGTAACCTGCTTACTACTAAGTGAATGGAGGCATTAGGTTAAGGTTAAGGGAGGGGTGTAGACGGCAGAGGAAGTTCAAGGGAGGGGGGGGTGCAGATGGCAGCACAAGTTCAAGAAGGTGCAGACAGCAGCACAAGTTCGAGGGGGTGAAGATGGCAGAGCATGTTTGAGGGGGTGTAAATGACAGAAGGAGTGTGGTGGTGTCAATGGTAGTAGGAGTGAGGTGGTGTCAATTGTAGCACAATTGTGGAGGTGTAGATGGCAGCACAAATGTGTGGGTGTAGATAGCAGCATGCTCAAGTATTGCAAACAAATGAATATGGAAAGAAACAATGTAAGTATGTATGTAGAGGCAAATGTTTCAACGAAGAGTATATATAGTTATTGTACATAATATGTTGCTCAATACTGGAGCCATACAACTGCAGGAGGCATGGCTATAATTCCTGTTATCAGGAAAAGGAAGCCTGTACTTAGGGTTACCAAGAGCCCTCCTAGGCCAACTTTTGATCTTCTCCACGATGCATCCCACAACAGTTGTCTTAACTACCGAGTACCTATAAAACTGCTGGGTGAACAGGAGAAATCAGGCGTAAGGAAAACGTGCACAACCACTCCTGTCCTGCCCCGGGGACTGAGCCCAGGTCCATCAATTGTGAGTGAAGGATGATGACCACTGTCTACAAGACCCATAAAAGAGCACTACTGTACAAAGTCAAGAAACTCAAACCATTTCATTTGAACTCACCTCTCTAGGAGACCTATTAGTGTAATTGATGATAAAGTTAGCTAATGTAAGTTTGGATAAGCTGGCATCCATGATGAAGTGAGCCTCTCTCTCGACATCGACGATGACAGTGGCTGTATCGTGAGGCTCCCTGGCCGTCAGGTTAACTCCCAGCTTCTCCGCTACGTCTCTGTGATGTAGCGAGTCCACCGCTAAAAATGTTAAAGTCTTGTTTTTCTTGCATGCCAGGCCTGTAAAAATAATTTTCATAGCAAATAATGAAGATTGTAAAAATGTCATAGTTCCTAATTGTTTTAATATTTTTCACAGTTTTGCAATGTTGACAACAGCACGCCTGAAATTCCCAAGTCCCAATAGGCCTACGTCTGACCTTCCTCCAGGATGCAACTCACAACTACTGGTATTGCCTAACTCCCGGGGCATCCATTTACTGTTTGGTGAACAGAGGCATCCAGCCTGCTTGCCTGCCTGCATTCAGCATGCCTGCCTGCCTGCCAAAAGTGAGTTAAAGAAGAGAAAGGTGAATAAAAAACAAAAAGACATTAAGTGCAGCATGTCGTCGTGACTCTACGTACCAGTGACATCAGGTGCTGGATGTTGATCCCGCAAGAAGGGATGCTGCGATAAGAGAGATCCCTGGAACAGCTGTTTACACTGGTCTTCCGCAGCCATGGCCACAAGCTTCTCTATACGATCATCAGTGTGTCCACTCTCCACCTGCTTTAAAAAATGCCTTTTACTAAGTCACATTACAAAATAGCACTAAATGAAAGACAAAACTAAACATTGATAATATAACTGGCAAAATATTCACTTATCTATGCAATGCTTTCCAGTAACTATGAAAATTGTTCTCTACATTTACCATTTACACCCCTCCTTCCCTCCACAACCTGTCCTCTAGTGTAAACAACAATAATTTTGTCACAATTGATATCTGCATTAACAAATGTTGATGCCTTAATGAAATAAAAAGCACTGGAATACTGATTTAGCCTCAGACATTGCATGTCAGATGCAGGATGCTCAAGTTTGAACCTTCCTGGTTTGGAAACACCATATTAAATCCGACACTTGACACATTGTGAGAAGAGGCTGACCCCACCATGACACTGGCAAATGGTAATTATAACTCATGACATCTATTGCTATCATTTTCATATTGGGTATAATATACAGTGCAATAAGGATTGAACCACACTTGTCTGAATGAAATTCAGTTTGTTCATTTTTTAACACAGGAACTTGTGTTTTACATTTATGTATTACTATTCTCTGTGCCTCTATCCTATTCACATTCTTTCCATTCATTGCTATTACAGGCAGTAATATTCAGCAAGGACATTCTTTATACAGTGTACTTTAGCCATAATGGTGTTTATATTTAATGGACAACAATTTATATTACAAACATTATTACAGGTATTATTATTATAATACTACAGTATATTATTAGTCACACTGAAAATCACACTAACATGATACAGTGTACATCAAAGAGAAAATCCACTGGGGGCTGAGAGACGACGCAAATCGGTGACCAAGGCCTTGCTAGCTGCATACTCTATCACTGTACCACCACTGACTTGTAAAAAGAATTACAGTACAACCAGATTTCTACCTGATATTACAGGAAGTCTGGAGGCCACTCCTGAGGCCAGTCAAAGTTTTTACGTAAGACCCCCAAGCACTTTCAGAATTGCATGTTTTTTTTTCCACAATACAGTATCATATTATTGCTTTTGCCTAGCCTAGGTAGGTGCATTTATGTGTGATTACAGTGCTTTTAAGTATCGATGAATGTAATAATGGGCAAATGTGCTGCTGTCATAACCAGGTCGTGTGTACTTCTACATCAGGGTTCTTCAACATACAATTCCAGCCCTGACTATATGAGAGGCATCTCAGGGGTCTGAACCTGGGTGTGTAATATGGTGCTGGAGCTTGAGGTTGGTTGAAACCTGCTGAATGGGATTCTGAGAGTTGTTCTACTCTCAAAGCCCAGCCCAAGGCCAGGCTTGACTTGTAAGAGCTAGGTCCAACAGGCTGTTGCTTGGAGTGGGCCCGCAGTCCCACAGCCCGGTTGGTCGGGCACTTCTTTAATAAAACTATCTAGTTTTTTCTTGAAGATGTCCACCTTTGTTCCGGCATGTTGCTAGTGTGTATCCAAACAGGCCATCTAGCACTTGACCCCCAAGTACTCCATAGGAGGTTCTTTGTGATATCAAGGGGAAGGGGGGGGGGGTTATGAAGGGTACTGGTTTATGTTCCAGGACTGGATTAATTTTTATTCTGAGACTCCTAAGCTACTTATGAGACCTTGCAGTGACAGTTTAAAATAATACCCATCCAACACATGACATGAAGGAAAATTATGTGGAATCTGTGTGTTGTGGAGACTTATCAAGTTGTCTAGAGAAGGAGGGAATCAATATAGAGTAAGGCAACATTTTCTCTCCTCCTTTTCCTTGACTTCATAAGAGTCCACGATGGACCAAAATGCTTGCCACTTTCCTTTTTCCATTTGTGTGGGTTGGGTATTAATTTTAATTGACATTTTTGTGACATTTCTCTGCACAGCCTGAAATGTTCTTTGTGGCACCAGTATGATCTGTCATCTTGCGTAACTGCATTATCCTGTCTTAAACACACTAAATCGTATCTAATGGAACAGATAGATTACCCAAAATCCTTCTATCAAAAATTATCTGTTCAGCAGAACAGATAATTGACAAATTTTCTAAAGAGCATTAACAAGTAATTACTTACATTATATTCTTCATTTTGCTCCTCAGAATGCTGAGTTTTTGAAGTCCTTTGTCTTAGCAGGAGTGCTATTACGTTGACAGCAGAAAGAATATTGTTCCCATGGACTGTACTGGAGCAGCAGTTCACGGCACGAGTCGCTGAACACAGCCATTAGGTTATTTACATGCTGGAGCAAGCTGGTGTCATCTTCCCTATATTAAAGTGAGAACATTCATTATAGAAAGTTAACTTTCAAACCCTTCAGGACATCTGTCTGAACATAATCAAACCTACACTAAAATATAAGAATAATGTGGTTGCAAATACACACACACGTACACAGGAGGGGGTGGGGGCCGGTGGCTGTGTGGATTGCACGCTGGACACGTAATCGTGTAGCCCTGGCGCCACATGATTACGTCCCCCCCCCCCCTCAGCTGGTGTCTATTGGGACTGTCGAGCATTTGAGAAAGCATACTGTCTGCACTTGGTAATCTGAATCATATGGGGTCCCCACCTCCATTCGAGTTAGCTGAACATTCAAGTTAGCCGAATTTCTTACCTGGCTTGTTAAAAAGTTAACAAATTCAAGTTTTGTACCACAGCCTAGTTACTCCAGCCATTTACCCACACATTCTCATCACTTACCTGCTTACTCTCAACCTTGCACGATGAACACCAATTCATTTGGGCTACCCGAAGATTTGGGTTACTGAAATTAGGGTTACAAAGCTCTAAAAGTATTACTGTACGAAGTAAATAAAGGAAGGCCTCAATTCTGAGCATTTATGGAGAGTGGCATGTTGTCAAATGTCAAGAATAGCTTGGCTTGAAGAAGTGTTGAGAAGTTTGTCCTGGTGGTTGGTGTCACAGCCAGCAGTCTCTTGGTGGTCATGTGAGGTGAACTTTTCACTACTACCTCTGCCCCTACATGACATGGCAAGGCCTTTGTCAAGTCCTTTGCCATGCTGGGATTAAAATTAGATGAAAGCTTGGCATATAATTGCTGGTGACAGGGACAGGAAGCCTGTACTAAGGCTATTTGAGGTCCTCCCTTTATCAACTACTGACCATCCCCAGGAAACAACCCACAGCACTTGTTCAACACTTATTATACTGCTAGGTGAACAGAGGAATCAGGTGAAAGAAAATGTAACATCTATTTGGGTTAGATCCCCCAAGCAAGAGAAGATCCTTGACCGAGTCAAAGATGTAGACTACTCTGCTATGAACTGCCTGGGAAACAGCTGAGGAAGCCTTGCTCTAAAAAATAATAAACATACATACAGGTGTAGACAGACAAATTGTTGCACAACCATAATTATTAAAGTTTCATGTATGGCACTGTACTGGCACCTTCAACTCCAGCTAATTTCAGGGGGTGGCACATGCCAGAAGCTCAATTATAATATGAAAAAAAAAATTATTGCAACATAACAATGCTTTATGAACATTTACATAAAAAAAATTGTTGAAAAAACAATCATTGACATTCAACTGGATAGCTGAACATCGGTTCGCTTTGTAGGGTGGTATGCCAGCCTGTCCTCATCAACAAAGGGCCAAATGTTCATTAATCCAGCCACCAAGCCCCCTGTTTATGAATGATAAACAGCTTACACACGAGTCAACTGATGATGTCAAACATTTCTTGAACAGTGGTTCGTTGATAACCTGTTTGAATCCCAAATCTACAAATGCTTCATCTATATACTTTGAATACAAACAGAACCTTAATGAGGAAAAATCCACTAGGGCTGTGAGGTGACCCGAACCCTGAGACTAAGGCATTGCCCTGCCACATACTCTACCACCTGACGACTTGTGAAAGTCAAACAGTTGTATGACTGACAAGTCATCGATAGGTACAGTGGTAGAGTACTGTATGTGGCTGGCAATGCCTTGGTCGCAGGTTCGCGTCACCTCACAGGCCTAGTGAAATTTTTTCTAATATATGTATCACTTTAGTGCAATTTGTCTGTAACAGAACGTAATCACCTTGCATAACTACAGTATACCGAACATTGAATTTTAATATATTAATATTAATTTGCATACAAAAAGAACCCTATTTTTAATACACTAGAATGATGAAATTGATGAATACATCTTGGGGGATGGCCACCACTTTAACAAGCCTGACCTGAGGATAGATTGGGCATGCCAACCTATTCTCACTAATTCTTTCCATCATGACATGCTCTTTTCACCAAGATACGCACAGTAATAAAAATTTGAATTCATTAAATCTCATTTTCTTACCATGAAATGGGGTTGATGCAGTGTTGTTGTAGGGTGCTGAATCTATCAGTTGAACGGTCACATACGTCACACATTTTGCTTTGTTCACCTGTTGTTGCAGTTGGTGCCTCGCTAGAGGGCATACTGCGACAACATGTCTCGTCTAAAAAGAGTGGCATTATTCAGTTAATCACACTTATGAATACAAATTCTGATAAATGAATTGGAACAAATTTATACAAAAAATAAATGCTAGTTCAATTCAACAGCCACTATATTGTTTGCAATTTAAAGATTAACCTTCACTCATGTTTACCAATACGGTACATACAGTATTTGTTTGTGAATACAAAAGTTCTCCATCTGCCTCTCCTACTAACTACTTATAAAAGTGCCTTATTCACTACCTCCACAGTCAGGCCCCAACACATCGCAGAATAATTATTTCAATAGTTTATTCCATTCCAGTCATATAATCTCTTAATCCAGTCCATCCTTAACATCTGCTCCAGTTCACCGCATTTATATGATACCGTTAAATTTTTTCAACATTATTTTCCTTTTCAAGTCTGTTCCCATTTGATGTTAATTTGCATTTATTACCTCCAACCTAATATATATAATATACCTTCGATCTTCCTGTGTGCTGTAATTTTTCCACATTACTTCAAAGACCATTTTTTTGAATAAACAAAATAAGGCAGAGAGAAATATAATGCTGAGCAGTACCTTGGTGTACTTCCCTAACCAGGACCTGGGTCCCCACACACATGCCAGGCTCTAGTCAACTAGGAGACAATCACAACCTCCCTGTGCTAAGTACAGTACAGTCAAACCCCCATTATTCAGTTCACACTTTTACTAATTCAGGGATTGTTAAGACAAATATTATCTGCCTCCATTAACCTTATGGATGTTCAAAGAATTCTATACATATTCTCTCTTTATATAGTCAAATGCAAGAGAAAAATGTTATATTGCGAGAATCCTAAATTACATGTAAATGTTATGTGTACATATGGTTGTCAATGACAAGGAGTTAGGTGTGTGGGGTGGCTGCGAGCCTGCCACCATGGACAGCTCTGACAACTCTTCTCTCAATTACATTATATCAACCAATCCATACTATTTTATGATATAGGAAGCTGAGACCAATAAACAGTTTTCTAATGCCTGGAGCAAATTATACAAGAGCAATATACAAGAGCAAATTTGTATCATGCTTAATAGGTCTGCAGTGTGCAGAAGCAACACCAAACTGTTGTTTCCTATGAAATGTTTACATTATTTTCTTAGCCAAATAAACCTATCCATGCTATCTCATCATAGAGTGAAAGATTTGAGAAACAGAATGCTTATTAATGGTCAAAATCTATAATGAAATCCTGGTTACAGTTACAAGTTGATGAGCATTGGTGTGAAGAGGTCTGGAACTTCCTCACAAAGCCTGACCTAGCCACATGCCATTACCTTATCTTCAACTGTCCAGATTTTCAGTTATCCGAGATACCAATTGGTCCTGAAAATAAGGGTCACACTGTACTTCAGTTAAAGTGTATTTACAGGCACTATCAGGCGGCCATGTTAGAGAAATAGCCAGTAAAGAGCATGATGGCTTGAGGCTCTATGATTAACTCGCCCCTTTGGGCGAGTTAATCATGGAGACGTACAGACTTCACGAGTCCAAAGCTGGAATATGTAGCAGTTGTATGGTGCCAATATCTCAAGAAGCATAACATTAAACTGGAATAGTTGCAAATACATGCAGCTAGATGGCTTCCGGAATTAAAAGACACGAGCTACGAGGAGAGGTTAGAGTTGTTAAATAATCCAAAGCCAGAAAATGGAAGTAAATGAGGCAATATGATCACCATGTACAAAATAGTAACAGGAATTGACAAAATTAACAAAGAATTTGTAAAAAACATGAACTTCAATAAAAAGATGATATAGGTTCAAACTAAGGAAACAAAGCTGCCAGAAAACCATTAGAAGGTTGACTGTTGTAAACAGAGTGGTAGACGGTTGAAGGAAATCAAGTGAGAGGGTCGTGAAGGATAAACCCGTTGGTAGTTTCAAAACATCATATTATGACGAATACTGGGAAGACGAGACACCACGAGCATAGCTCATCCTTTACCTACACTTAGATAATTACAATTGGGTAATTACACACATGTACATTCAGGGAGACTTGGGTTCTATTAAGTTTGATTTAATGGATTTTGGGGATATAACTTGGGCCACTGTGGCTTTTAAAAAGTATTCAAATCCCTGAATTTATTTACTCTACTGTACAGTAAATGTATAATTATGAGGCAAGCTATTCAGTCAACATTATGCCCTGGGTTAACCTTGCAGAGCTAAAACCTTCTCCCGCTCCCCCTTTCCTTGGGCAAACAACATTGATAAAACTGATCAAGTGGTACTCTGGCATATGTTGCTCAATGTTAAGTGTCATAACTTTCAACACAAGCATTTCTATCTGAATTCCTTTATTAAAGAGTAAGAACATTTTATATCTAAAGTGTTTATACTGTACTGTACAATGGAACTTTTCTCAAACTAACCTTTAAAGTTTAACTGTTGCTTTGACATGTGCAAAATGTGCAGCTGATTTTGAAGATAACTTCGGCACACTCTTTCTGCCTGCCGAAGCTGACTACGACCCTTGGCCCTCAACGAGCTCAAGTAGCGGGCCAAGTTTGACACACGGCTGGACTGGTTGCAGTTATTGTAGTCCAAGGAGATTTCACGTAGCTGTGAAAGTTTAAGAAAAAACTAATATTTTTTTTTTTTTTTTTTTTTTTTTTTTTTTTTTTTTTACTTTACAGTACAATTTGTGCAAATTATACACAACTCTCTTGCTGCAGCATCTCAGTTTCAGCAATGATCACAATACACAGAGAAATCACAGTAATGTGATATTGGTTTGTAATTCTTTCGACCATGTCATGGCCTAGTCGCCTAAAGCGAGTGTCTGGGAATACCTAGCGTATAGGCTCAAATCCTCTTCACGGCTCCCATGGATTTCTCAGTGATCACAATGTTAGGTCAAACTGTAGCTAAAATAAGAGTAGTGAACTATTTGATATTCCCTTTTTCCCCAATTACATTTTTTGTGCAAAAAAACAGAGTTGAATGTAATGAAGCCCCCTTTTCTGGGTAAGCCTTGGTGGCTCCCAGAAGCTATGTTGCTGATATAGCTTCCCAATACTTGGCCACATCAGTCATTGGAGTCTTATTAACCTGCCAGAGACTAGAGTCAGAACCTAGCTGCTCCCCCCCCCTCAAAAAGACACAGGGATTAGGGGATAAGGGAGCACAGGGATCAGCCTATTTCTGCACAATTGGTAAAGTTTTGGCATTAATTTGTTACATTTTTATACAGGTGGGTCTAGTTCCATCATCCAATGAAAATATTAAGTACTGTACAGAATTAGTACAGTATTAGGGCATCATTTTTATTTAGAGTACCACCCTATCAGTACTTTATCAGTTCATAAAACAGAATTACAATAAAAATATTGGTACAGGGTATCAGTATTGGTATTCATTAGTTTTAAGGATTAATTGTGAAACCTCTGTATAATAAGCAAATATATAAAAACCTAATGTCACAAGAGCTTCACATGATTAATCAGATACATACCACAGTGAAAGGGTCATTTGTAGCATGGTAGGGATTATCTGGGGTGAAGAGAATTAAGGCCGGCCCCTTCTGCAAAACATTATCTAGTGCCAAGCTCTTTGTGCCGGGTAGATCTAGCCAGGATGCCGTCTCATCTAGCCGCTTGTTCACCCAGCTACTGATACCCTCACTGTCCGATGACGCAGCAGCCGTAAACACCTCAACATTTGCAAACATAATTTAGCTTTATTAATTACATTAGGCACCTGAGCACAAAATGCACCCCCCCCCATTTAAAAAGGATATTTAATGGGAATTTTTATTATTGCATTTCATCATACTAGCTAAGGACCAATGGCACTGGGACCATCTGGGGACATCAGACACAGGGTACTTTTATAATCATTGTAGTTTTAAAAATCTTGTATCCTATCTGCTGGTAGATACAGAAATTTTACAGTATTATTACACCAACTTAACATTTTTCTCCATTTCCTTATGTACTACAATAAGTCAACTTTTATCTGTTTAAGAGTTACCATTCATACCCTAATATTTCCCACTCTCTATGGGCTGATTTGACTGAGCAAAAGTTTAATTTAAACCTGTCATATGAAGGACAACTACCAAGAGAACTTGTCTGTAAAGAGATTTAATTACAGCTAGCATATTTCCCATACCCTAGCCTTGAAATCTCATTTTCAAAAGGAAAAAGAACCAATATTAGTGAACAAAAAAAATGATGAATCACAAAATTAAAATGAACCCTGGAATTTGGTTTTAAATACAGTACTGAAAAATTGAGTTATTCCACACATTGTGCAAACTAAAGGAAAACAGGAAAGAAAAATCCTCTAACATGATCATCACAGTTCTTTTCTTTACTAGATTTGTCAGCAAAATTGTGTTGTCATGGTCCATGAACCATATGACACCGACACCGCAACACAGTCGACACTCGCTTAATTGTTGGTGGGGGATTTTGGTTATTTGTTCTCAGCCACATTGTAGCACATTGTAGCACATAAGAATGCCATCAGAGTGAGTAGGTATTCACTTTTTTTTTAATTTTATTACAGATGCCCGCAACTATTTGATATCTGTTAGTACTCTGTCAACCCTGATGATCACTATATGAATATCAAAATCAGAGTTGACTAATAACATTAATCTATACAAAATATACAATGGATAGAAATTTACATTCATAATACTGTACAATGCCTCATTATACAAGTCAACTAATTATGTAAAGGCATTCTCCAACTATCATGAAGACATAGCAAAGTTGAAGGAAAATTAGTGAAAGCTATAACATATTCCTCTGGCAGATAACAGAATATATAACTACTTCATCCTGTTAAGATTTATGAAACTATTTAGAGGATAATGAATCCGATGTATTAAATAACTTACCAAAGTAGTATTCCACAGCACTAAATGGATTGATCTGGTTTCGTTGAAGGAGAGAGCTGTGGCAACTCTATTATTTGTAACCACACCCCATGCAATCGAATTGGATCTTGTCAAATTGTAATGCACGTAGAGAAGCCAGATGGTAAGAGTTGAAGCCTCTTGGTAAATGGCTTACTGATGCAAAATCATAGAAACCCAGAACTACAGCCTGAAATTAACAACATCCTTAATAATAATAATAATAATTACAGGTAATAGTGATAAAATATAAGACAGGGAAGATGAGGGTGTTGATACTGCATACAGGCCGACTAGCTCGTGGTGGCATGGCGATCGCACCTCAGTTTATTAGTGCCTCGCGCCCAGTGACTATCCCGCCTGAATTCTTCACAAGGATTTACAGTTTTTTGTCGAATTTTTGCCCATTTGAGCATAAAAGTTGTAATTATATATCTCGCCATGGGTCCCAAGAAAGCCAGTGGTAAGGTTCAACCTAAGAAAATAGTTGTGAATAGAGGCAGTAGAGGATGTCCCTTCTTCATTAAGAAAATGTGTGAAGTATGGGAAGAACTGCAAAGTTTTGTTGAAAAAACTCACCCAAATAAAGCTGTTGCATTGACCTTTTAAATGACAATGTGATGTCTTACTACAGACAAGTGTTAAAATGTAGGGAAAAACAAGTGTCTTTAGACAGATTCTTAGTAAGACAAGCAAGTCCTAGTGGTATGCAGGCAAACATGTGCCAGAGTGTGTACACCAGTGAAGTCCTCACTGCCTGATGTTATAATGGAAGGGGACTCCCCTTCCAAACAGTAACACCTCTCCTCCTCCTCACTATCTTCCATACGCCAACAGTAGTCATCAGCAAGGGTAACTAATAACTTGAACATACTTTGGTAGTGTAGATTTAGATGAATTAGGTATAAAATTTAGTTTGAAGTGAGGTTTTTGGGTAGTCAGGAATGGATTAATTCATTTCCCATTATTTCTTATGGGGAAATTAGCTTCGCTTTACGAGTTTTCGGATTACGAGCTGTCTCCAGAAACGGATTAAACGCTTAAACCGAGGTACTACTATACTACTATACCAAATGTATAAGATTACTGAAACCAAAATACTGTTCTGGAAAAATACAATAAGCCAAAAGTAATGACTAATTTGGCTTATATTTTGGTATTGCTTTCATAATTGCTGCATTCTGTTCCAGAATTCTGAGAATACTCTGGGGCCAGATTCACAAAGCAGTTACGCAAGTACTTACGAACATGTACATCTTTCTTCAATCTTTGACGGCTTTGGTTACATTTATTAAACAGTTTACAAACATGAAAACTTCCCAATCAACTGTTGTTATTGTTATAAACAGCCTCCTGGTGCTTTGGAGCTCATTAACTGTTTAATAATTGTAAACAAAGCCTCCAAAGATTGAGAAAAGATGTACAGGTTCGTAAGTGCTGGCATAAGTGCTGGAGTAAGTGCTTCATGAATCTGGCCCCTGGTGGCCAAATTGTTCTGAATTATGAAGGGGGTCAGTATATTGACATCAGAATGAGTTTGGAAAAAAAAAAAGTAAGGTATTCATTCCAAAGATGCCCAAGTGTTTCAATTGTACTACAGTGCCAAATTTCACATTAATATTTACCTTATTATACTAAAGTGCTGCAAATTTTAGGCCAGTATGACATTGAATTTAATGATACATCATAAGGCATTCCAAGTTATTGTTATTACAGCGTATTATTATTTTTTAGAAATTAATCCAAGAATAAATTTTTATAGGAATTACTGTAGCTGCATTACTGTCATATCTAGTGGAAAGGAATGATTTAATCAACAAGGCAGATTTGCTGCTGCTGCATATTAATAATACATATGTAAGCATGCTCACACAATAATGCATTGCTCCTTGTCAAAATTACTACTGTACTACAAACTTACTTCATTTTTATTAGGTATGGTGCCAAGAAGGAATCTGGACTGGGATTCCATTACCATTTACGCAACCACTTGTGTTGTAGTGGATGTATAAATGATTTATGAATTCTGCACTTCACTCAATAGGTATAAAACAAGCATACTATATTCTAATAATAGTACTAAACTTACATTATGCTCCATCTGTAGTCTAGCAAGATCAGAATGGCTGGTAACGTGAGTGAGAGGACGCAATGCTCTTTTAAGGAACCTGATAATGTGACCAGCATCCCTGGGCCCTCCATATGCCAAAGCCTTCGTCTCCATACCAGACGCTGCCCGCACGTGAAGGATTATCACTGGGAAAGCTCGAACCTTGTATTTGGTCTTGCACTCTGAGCCAGGATGCCAGCAATTAACAGCAGCAAAATATACCTGTAATAATTGTTAAGACTGAGACACGTTTAAACCAAGAAATCAACCTGTAAAAGCTACAAATTAAAAGTTTAGAAATATGAACAAATGCACTGTCTTATGTTACTATGTTAACTATCACAGTGTCTACTTTTTGCCTTCCCACCCTTCACCTGACATTCTTTCCTCATATAGTGACTCGCTACCATTCTTTCTTTACCCAACTTGAAAATTCCAGGAGCACAACCCACACAACTTGATAATGTGTGGGTTGGGTGTCTAATTTTCATGAATGCTATTGTGATTTACTGTGTGCACACATGCTTAACTTTCTGCACTTGTTAAGAAACAAAACTAGCATAGAATGTAACAAAATGTCCTTTTCTGGATGGCCTCATAAGTCACCCCCCCTCTCCTCTCCCTGGATACAGATACACCCACAAAATTAAAAGGCCTCTGAACTTGTGCAGGCCTACCGATCACCAGGACTAGAATCTGGTGTACTGAAAGCCAAAAGGAGTACGAGGATCCGAGATCAAGCCAAAACAGTAAAGCCTCAAAGTACAGATTAAGCCAAACAATGTAGTTTTATTAAAGGGAGAATGGAAACATGGGAAGCAAGTATGTCCAATGAGGACTCATTCTTGATAAAAAAAAAAAAAAAAAACAGCGTTGAATATAATGAAATGCCATTTTCTGGATAAGACCCGGAGGCTCCCCGGCATCCCTCCCTCCCTCCAGTCGGCGTTTCTTTCGGGCGTTTTGACATCCAGGCTCAGAATTGAAGGGTGGATAGCCAGTGCGGGGGTCTGGGGATCCCCCTTCCCCCTCCTGGGGAGGGATGAGCTGCGCAGACAGCGACGCGGCGACGTGTGACATCGTGCTCGTTTCTTTTTTCTTTTAGGGGAGTTCTATCCACTTGTTCGGCTTTTGGTAGCAAAATTTTCACCAGAATAGGGATTTGTCTTGGGATGCTTACCTTTCTGAGTGCCTGACCCGGTCGATGGCAGACATAGAATACTTCCAACTACACGGGACTTTCTATAGGCCATTGCTCCCCATGCCTCTCCCCGAGGGGGCCAGGTTCTGGCTCATGGTCCCCAGTAGGCCCACAGAACTCCATACACATGACTGATGCCAAAGTCAGACATTAGCATATCAGCCTAGTAAGCTCCGGGGTGCCGAAGGGGCTCCCCCCAGAAAAACCAAAGGCTGGAAATAAAAAGGGTAATTCCCAGCACAAATAAACAAAAACAAAGCCCCTTCTTGCAGCAAAGAGCATGAAGCCCACAAACTTGATCACCAGAAGCCAGAGGCAAAAAAAAATCTCAGTCAAGGGGGACAAGAAATAGAGGTGAGGATCCAAGACCGAGTAAGCTTTGAAAGAACAGGAGCCAGCCAGATTAGATACCGAGAGGAGAGGAGGGAGAGAATTAGAGATTACAGTAAGCAAGGTTAATCAGGAGAAATAAAGCCAGTGTGACTATATAACCCTTGGAAGGGATAAGAGGACAAGGAGCTGGCATAAGAGGATGGGATGACAAACAGTGTCCAACCACTTGGAGCATCTGGGATTGAACGATGATCCTGTGCAACACAAGTCTGCCCCTGTTCCAACCAGTCCAAATGAACAATTAGGAGTAGACTAGTTTCTTCCTTTTCTTATAACAGCGAGATCATTGACATTAAATAAACCCGACATCAGGTGAGGTCTGGCCTTAGGAGGCGCAGGGTCCAACTGGGAGTATTTTTTAGTGGGGGTCCTCCCCTTTGCCCTAATTACGCACAGGGCCTAATTAGTAGCAATTTTCCGAGAACTTCAGGGATAGGCCAACTCCATTACAATTTGCAACTTGTCAAGACCCTTTGTAGTATTCCAAGTCTACTGCCAAGTAGCCAAAACAGCTGATCATATGTCTAGATTGAACTTCTAAGATGCAAGCCAAATCTGGTATGACATGGGAGATTCTGCAAGTGCATCTGCCATCTCATTTCAGAGCATTAACATGAATTTGGAACCAAATGGGGGGAAAAAAAGAATTGGCCCCACCTATTTATTGTAACATAATTAGCCACTCCATGATTTTTGTCAATGGGTTGAGAAGGATGATATGCTTCCATGGTCTATAACGTACTCATAGAATCACAGTAAATGGTATATATTTCTCATTACACATTTTGTAGTAAACTTGTACTGTACTGCAAATATGGCCAACAGTTTCACTGTGAATATAGGTTATGTTCTGTAAAATACAGTACCACAATGAGTAAAATCAGAGATGCCAATCCTACTCTCTTCAGATTTATATTGTCACAAGAATCTCTCCTCACATTTATATTATCATGAAAATCTCTCTTAAAAGGAGATTTAGGCCTGTTCCATCATCACCTATTCTACCACACCACGTCTGTATATTCAAGAATTTACAGCAAGAGCAACAACAACTACTTCTCAGACATCTAGACAGTAGTCTACTCCCACTTACACTCCAATACCCGTCACCCCCATTGCACCTGGTGGCTGGGAGCTCACGCCTCCAGCCGGAACAAGAGCAATGGTAGTTTGTGTGAGCCGGCCTCCAATCATCGAAGACACCAGCACCACCTGGATGGCCATTTCTCCGTATAAATAGAAGTCGGCCACCACCATGATTCAGAATACTCCTCTGTGCTCAACTGCCTGGATCTGCTAACATACGACTATGTGTGGTAGTAGATTTACGCACCCTGGCATGCAATATTCCCGCACCATTTTCTTGTTTGTACTTTAACGCAACGTTAACTGGTCTGTTTGATGATTTTCTTCATTTTGCACATTGTAATATTGCCAAGTCTAAAAGGAGCTATTTTTATTTGTTTTATTTGTTAGTCATTTTTTCCATAGTAAAGTACTCGTATTTAAATTTTTGTCCTCTATGTTTTATCCTGCAGTTTCTTCACTGTGGAGACATCAGCAAGCAGTCTACTTTACTTTTACTTTTTTTTTTTAATATGACAGGCATTCCAACTGCCCTAATAGCAACTGCACTAACAAAAATTTTTCATGTCACAATATCCATCTGTATAACATGCAACAGTACCCGAACAAAGAATGCAAGTTCTAAATGTATAGGAATATTATAAATTCAAAGTACTGTACTGTAAAAATGTCCCAGTGACTACAACATACTATATCTAGCTGTTCAAGGGAGAATTAGATCATTATTACTTCTCTTGACTGAAGACATGCGGGTGATGCTCACTATGGTGATGGAGACATCAATGATAATCACTTCCACAGTGGAAGCTTTAGTTCACTGCGAGTGATAGCAGCTTCTTGCCAACATAATTTGGCATCACAATGTTAAGGGTAGTTCTATCATGTCTAATAAAAGACTACCAGGAAGTGCCACATCCTCCTGTGGCTAAGCAATCCCAGCATGGCAAGAGGTTGAAAGGGAGGGGCAGTAAGGAATAGGGATGGACTGGGGGAAGGGAAATACTGTATAGGTTTGGAGGGAGAGAGAGAAGGTGAGGAAAAAATGTAGAGGGTGGGGAGGAGAAAGATTTGATATAGTTGTATTTGTACACATAATTCCTGTGACTACACTCAATCTTAATTTACTCCCAAGAGCCTTCACAATATCATATCAATTCACCTGTTCATGGTGATATCTAGCAGCTTTCTCTATCTCCCAACGTAGAAGTTGTGAGTCTCTATCCCAGGGGGCATAGTACACGACGAGTGAAAGGTCAGATGCTAGGAGTCGCTCCGTCAATCCTGCTACATCTCCAGTATAAAAGTCAGACACAAGTGAGTGGCGTGGGAAGAATAGTTGAGGAGAAGGAACTTTTCTTATCAATGGCCCTCTGCAAAGGAAAAAGGATAATTAAGGAAAATCAAACTTCCAAGCACAAGTCTGATCATAAATCACTCATTGCAAGTGAGAACTTTACTTTGAGGTAAATAAGTTTGTTATCCAGACCTAAAAGAACTAAAAGGTAATATGGGAGCATGATACTTTTAAATGCATTTTTTGTATTAGTGTTGCATTTTCAAGTAATATTCAGATGCCTTTTTACCAACATGTTTACTTGTCTTAATAATGTTGCACCACAACCTGTACTGTATGAACTGCAAGCCTACGGATAAATCAGCACAAATTAAATTCCTTACAAATAGTTTTGTGACCTTTTTTCCAAAGGATGATCTTAATTTGCATGGCATTTAATCAAAATTTTGTGCAAAATAACATGACAATACAACATTATTTATCAAGATAAAAGTATTAGAAATCAAATGAGGTGCTGTACTACATTTAATCACTACACTGATGAGGGCAGCAACAATACTACCATCTACTCTCAGCAATTATTACCATTATTTAATATTTACAAGGCACACAAAACTTGCAGTGACTATTTTGCTTACCCATCTGATGTCATAGCCCAGAAACTAGTAATAAAAATAACTTACCATTAGTTATTCTTTACTGTACAGTACATAAATATCACTGAACAAATTACCATATTAAAACTAGGTTAAATATAGAGTACATCAATTAAAAATTAGCATTTAAACACCAATCACAATCTTACATTTTAATCAGATATTTCATGCCTTCAATATCAATGTTAAGACGTTTAATTACTATGTCTTGAACCTTTCCCAGTGTTTTAAGCCAATGAGCACCTGTATTTGTCATGGCCAGATTTTCACTGGGATTGCATAATGTCATATCAGTAATTTATGACCACTCATGTTAAGCTCTCAATGAATATTACAGTACAGTATATTAATAATGACAGACAAGGAAATGGGTTTGGGAACATTTGTTTTGTTTGTTTACACACGTGGATACAGAAGACAACTTCCGACTCTTGTTAGCAGACTTAAGAGCTTACCCTTCCCCCAGCTCATCTTAAGCTTTACCCTACTAGTTTCCCTGGAACACAACCCATCATTTGGTTTACAAACAGTTCAATAATTACTGCTGGGTGAAGAGTGCCAAACAATTGAGGATCGGTGCCCAGTCTACCCTCCTTGCCTATGGCTTGAACCCAGCTGAAATTGCTTGAAATTGAAAGTAATCTCCACCTCACCTTCACCCCAAGTCCTGTCTGCATGTTTTCCCACAGCACCACCACCACCTACCTCCACAAAACACACCCACAGTTCAGTCCACACTGTCTTCTAAGAACATAAAGCTGGAGTCCCATTATAGGCCTATCTAAATCCAACTCCAATTTCCTATGTAACTATCAAGCCTATTTTTAAAGCATTCAGTATGATTTTCCTCAATGATGTTGGCCAGCAACCTGTTCTACTCCTCTACCACTCCGTTGCTTGAACCAATACTTCCTGAATCTGAATTTCACCAGCATATAGCCATTGATATAGGTTCTGACCTGACAGTTTCATAATCTTGCTCGTATCTTTGTTGATACTGTACCATCATCCACTGTCCTTGACTGCATGTACACCCGCCCTGAGCCTCTCCAAGTCAAGCTTTTTTTTGCATGGGAGATACCGAGTACCAGGTCTCAGTATGGTCATCCTATGTTGGATTTTCGTGAGATCAAGATGCATATCCATATTTACAGATGAGAACAACCACACCTAAAACCAACCCACATGCTGTAAAGTTTCCCATACCTGTCCAAGGAATTACTTTTTCCCTATTCACTCTCTGGGTAATGGTGTCCTAATGGTGACAGGAAGCCTGTTGAAGGGTTATCAAGGGTTGGCCCCTAGGCCAAATTCTGACTTTCCCCCAGGATGCAACCCGCAACAGTTGCCTACCTTCCCATCGATTCATCTTGATGAAGAGGCTTCAGGCATAATAAAATGCACCTAAACATCTAAGACTAAATGTCCTGCCCGAAAATCATTTGATTATCAGCTGCCCATGTTGACAACCGTGCTATAGGAATTTTCTATTTTTTCTATTATTATCTTCA
Source organism: Procambarus clarkii (assembly GCF_040958095.1). Classification (NCBI taxonomy): domain Eukaryota; kingdom Metazoa; phylum Arthropoda; class Malacostraca; order Decapoda; family Cambaridae; genus Procambarus; species Procambarus clarkii. Next base: position 30,710,554 of record NC_091168.1, on the reverse strand, counting down.
GAGGAACAATATTGTGGATCAATTATAAAGTAATCCAATAGCATGACATTGCTTCAGACAATTTGTCCTGGTTTAAAGCTATGACAATGTAAAACTATACCAATTACCAACCTGCTTTGAACCACAATGAAGATAGTAAGCAAGACACACAAGAGCTTGCAGGCCACCATGATTTTGGACCAGAGCATCCTGGAGAAGGCCCTGGGAGCCGCGGTGGTGCCCGTCCCAGCCGCCTGCTCCTCTCTCCTGCCTCCACACTCCTCCTTCTTAGTATGTGAGTGTTCCTGTGACGTTATGCGCGTGTCATCGCCTGTAGCACCTTCCTCTTCCTCTATACCAGGCATCCCAACACCATTGCTTATCTCCTGCTGCTTCACCTGCCAAGTTTCCCTGGACTGTGGTGTCGGATGTAAACAATACATTATAAGTGAATGTAGATCAAGGCGAAATGTCAGAAAACAAAACAGCATCACAAAAATGCCTTCAGTAATCTATACTGACTCGTCTTACTCGTCTACAGCGCTTCACACTTGAACATTCACACAGTAATTATCCAATACCATTGTCTCTATCTTCTCCTGCCAGTGACCTATCATGGCTCGACAAATCAGTTAGCACCAGCAGTTGGATCATAGACTATGAATATTAGATTGTTAGCGGGTATAGGTTAGCAATAATGTCAGTAAAGCGGCATCTCCAGAGAAACATACTGTATATGCATTAATATCTAAACTACCATGTCAGCAAATTACGCATTATAGGCTACGTACGTACTTACGTAGCATTAATTTATCCACATTAATAATGTTTATTTGACTTGCGGCACAAGTTACTTCTGAAATTTCTGCTAAAATAAATGCCGTATCAAAATTATATTATATGCTGCGATGAGTAAATATAAATAGCATTGCCCATAAACTAATGATTGGTAAATGCAACAAGTGGCTCATGCAGTGTCGAATTACAAGATATATACTTGCGCTAAGTTAAACCTATACCTTGTTCTTCCTCAAGGGAAGGAAGTGTTCTTCAAATGTTCCTCAGTGGAGCGCCTCCTCCTGGACCCCATGTGTGTGTGTGTGTGTGTGTCACAGGTGACAATATTACAAACATGAAATTTGCAAGAAATGCTTTGCGTAATAGTGGCTTTATTTGTATGTACAACTTATGCCACTACAATTGTTCATTACCCTTATGTTCTTTGTGGACACATTCTTTGAATAAAGATTATTATTATTACTGAACAAATCCAACAGGAGCCTTGGCTCTGTCAATCAGTAATTCCTTCATATTTGGCTTCACTAGAGAAGTAGGTACTGCCAACTGCATAGCAACATTACTAGGAACAGTTAACTCAGGTCCAGCTATAGTGATCTTCCTTGATCTAGAAAAAAAGCATTTGAACTTGCAAGCCCGCAAGCAATTTTACACACCTTAGTTAAAAAAAGGTGTAAAGGGAAATATGCTAGCATGGATTCAAGATTATCTAAGTCACAGGTATGCCAGAGTAAAGTAGCAAGGACAAGTGTCGGACTACCACTTGCATGAGAATGGGACTCCTCAAGGAGGAATCCTCAGTCCTAGTCTTTTAAACATCCATATGGAAAACCTTGTTACCATGACATTTGCAGAAGGCATAGCTATGCTGATGACATAGCATTAGTCATTACAGGTCCTTCACTTCTAAATAAAGCACAAGGGGCGTTTAGATAAAGTAACATCTGAATGCAGCATTTTAGGGCTAAAAATATCTGCACAGAAGTCTAAGGCAATGAGACTAGGCGGCAACACTCCAGACAGGCACCTAACACATTCAAGACATTAACCTTCAGTGGGTTACACAATATCAATATCTCGGAGTGTGGATAGATTCTAAAATAACATTCAACAAGCAAATTCAATATCTGACAGAGAAAGCAAAATCACGACTGAATGTAATGAGTGTTAAGAATGTTTTACATACACGCCGTTCATTCCCTAGTTTATTATGCAGCACCTGCCTTACTCACTCTTTCTCCTGGTCAGTGGGCAAACGTTGAGGTTATTCAGAATGATGCATTGCGAGTCATAACAGGGGCTCCCAGATGGACTAAAATACTGAACCTATGAATAGAAACTAAGCTAACGTCGATTGAAACAAGATATTGAACAAGATATTGACTAGACCTAGAATCAGTTCACTTAAAGATATAATCACTGGAGCACTAACTCGGAACAGAAGAGCCTCCAATAGCAACAGGTGGACCCATTGTGTGATAAACACCATCAATACATTCGATATAACAAACAATCACTGACAAGGGTGTCGACAAAATACATGCAAACTTTGTTATGCAGCCCCTTGGGAATCTCCGCCAGCAGACTTTAAGATTATGGCTCCTGAAGGAAAAAAGAACCAGACTAATCATCATCTGCTGCGTAATATTGCACAGCGGCATACAGAAGCAAACTTGGAATCTGACAGCTTCACATATTACGCAGATGGATCAGTAGACCAGCAGGGACAAGAAACCGTTAAAGCAGGTAACTCTGTAAATAGTTGGAGACTCAAATGGGTGTTCGACTTTACAAACAGAGATGCTAGCCATTCAAAAAGCTTTGGAACATGCTCTTGCTGAACACCGACAACATGTTATCATACATACAGATTCGAGAACCGCCATTGAGAATTGCAGTATGCGACAAGAACACATACGTGATAACACTTAAACGTCAAGGCCGTCGAGCACTTATCAACTGGGTGCCAAGTCATGTGGGAATAATAGGAAATGGCATTGCAGACGAAGCTGCAAAACTTGTAACTAAGAGAAATGTAGACATTTATATACCAGAGTCTATCACAGATTAAGAAAGTAATTAGAAACAGAGCAATGCAGAAGATGTACAGTGACCACAACACAGCAGTTGCAACATCAGGATCTGCGGGTTGGTACAAGAATTCAACCAACTACAAACCACTTAGTTTGATGAAAGGGAGCAGTAGAGCAACAGAAGTACACTTACATCGCATTAGGCTTGGATACCCATGTGCATGGGAAATAGGCTTACAGGTTCCAGAAGATGAGAGAAAATGTCAGCACTGTGGTTTAATACATATTTTAACTGTGGAGAAATGCCCGACAGACCACTGGAACATATCTAACACAGTTACACACACAACAGAACACTGGAACATCACTGGGGCACAAGAAGTGAACCCAAATGTAATCGGACTCACAGAAACAACACTCTCAGGAATCATAACGAATGTGGTGTTTCCCCAGGACTACACAGTAATAAGGAAAGACAGGGAAGAAAGGGGATAAGGTGGAGTGGCCCTACTAATGAGAAAGGAATGGAGTTTCAAGGAGATGGTTATCCCAGGCTGTGAGGGATTCAGAGACTACATAACAGGCACCATGACAATGGGAGGACCAAAAGTAGTAGTAGATCCCATCTGCTCATCATGGGCGACTTCAATCATGGAAGGATAGACTGGAAGAATGTGGAACCGTATGGAAGTGAGGATACATGGAGAGCTAAATTATTGGAGGTGGCGACAAGAAACTTCTTAAGCCAGCATGTCAGGGAACCCAAAAGAATGAGAGGAAACAATGAACCAGCGAGACTCGACCTAGTCTTCAGTCTGAACGACTCCGACATAAGGGATATCGGTTTTGGGGCCCCAGTAGGAATGAGCGACCTCAGTGTACTGACGTTTGAGTATCTGGTTGAAGAAGAGTTAAAGAACTCGAGGAGGGGTACTGAAAACAAAAGGCTGACTTTCCGAAAGGGAAACTATGAGGAGATAAGGAAATTCCTAACAGATATAACATGGGAAACAGAGCTCAGGGGAAAGACGGCCCAAGACATGATGGACAACATCACGCAGAAGTATAAGGAGGCAGCAGACAAGTTTGTCCCAGTCCATAAGAAAAACACCGAAATGCATCTCTGAGAAACCCACTTTACTGAAACCAACTGAGAAACTTTAATCAGAGATGTAGGCTAGCTAAGCAGCAAAGTAAAAGGGCCTTGAGAAACTAGAAATAACAGGACACTTGAGAGCAGAGAAAGATATCAGAGTGCCAGGAATGAATATGTCAGGTTGAGAAGAGAGGCAGAAAGACAATACGAAAATGACATAGCAAGCAAGGCAAAGACTCAACTTAAATCGCTGCATAGCCACATCAGGAGAAAACCAATAGTAAAGGAACATGTAATGAAATTAAGGATAGGGGCAGACAGATTCACTACAAACAACAAGGAAGTGTGCGAGGAACTGAATAAGAAATTCCAGGTCTTCACATTAGAGCAAGGGGAAATTCCAGAGATAAAAGAGGGAATAGTTAACCAGGAACCACTACAAGAGTTTGAGACTACCAGTGGGGATGTAAAGAAGCTCTTGCTAGAGTTGGATGTGACAAAGGTTATAGGACCGGATGGAATCTCCCCTTGGATACTAAAGGAAGGAGCAGAAGCACTGTACCTGCCACTCTTCATAGTGTATAACAAATCACTGGTAACAGGGGAATTGTCAAAAATTTGGAAGACTGCTACTGTAGTCCCAATATACAAGAAGGGGGATAGACAGGAGGCACTGAACTTAGGCCAGTGTCCCTAACTTGCATACCATTGCAAGCTGATGGAGCTGATTGTGCAAAAAAAGCTTGTGGAACATCTGGAGCGAAAGAACTTTATAACACATCATCAACATAGGTTCAGGGATGGCTAAGTCCTGCCTCACAGGATTAATTGAATTTTACGACCAGGCAACAAAAATCAGGCAAGAAAGAGAGGTGGGCAGATTGCATATTTTTGGATTGCCAGAAAGCCTTTGACACAGTCCCACACAAGAGGCTAGTGAAAAAGCTGGAGATGCAGGCAGGAGTGAAAGGAATGGAAATCCAACCCTTATCCAATGGAAAATACTCCATTGTTCCTAAGCAACAGGAGACAGTCACTGTGAGGGGTGAGGTCTCAGATTGGCGAGGCGTCACCAGTGGAGTCCCGCAGGGTTCAGTCCTTGGACCTATACTGTTTCTGATATATGTAAATGATCTCCCAGGAGGGTATAGACTAGTTCCTCTCATTGTTTTCTGATGATGCAAAAATTATGAGGATTAAAACTAGAGGATGATAGTAGATTTAGATTTTTATTTATTCATTACATTGAAGATGAGTTACAAACATAATGTTGGATTTAAAGAATGAGCTAATACATACAATACGTAAAGCCACTAATGCGCATAGCGTTACGGGCACGGTGAGGGGGGGGGAACACTCAGACTAAAACTTAATAATAATTGAGCTTAAAGTATAAATTGTGTTGAAAAAATAAAAAAGGAGGGAAACATGAGAGAAAATACCAATTATAAAAGTTGGTCAACAAACACAATTGGTCAACAACAACACAATTTGTTTAAAATAAACAAATCCACAAAGGCCGTGACGAGGATTCGAACCTACGTCCAAGAGCATTGTTTAAAATAGCAAGACATTCTGACATTTAGGGGTAAGGAAGGTTACTTGGAGCTTATTAGGTATTTTTTTTATTTTTTTTTTTAGTTTTTTACTGGTTGAGAGAGGTCTTTGACATGATTGGGAAGGTCATTCCACATTCTAGGTCCCTTGATTTGTAGAGCATTTCTAGATTTATTAAGTCGTACTCTTGGAATATCAAATAGGTATTTGTTTCTTGTGTGTTGCCCATGGGTTCTGTTACAATCTTTTTAAGGTCAGGATTGACATTACAATTCAGAGTTTTAAATATATAGAGTACACATGAGAGGATGTGCAGTGACTTAATATCTAACATCTTCAAAGATTTGAGTAAGCGTACCGAGTGCTGTCTGGGGCCAGAGTTAGATATTGTTCTGATAGCAGCTTTGTGTTAAGTAATTAGAGGACGTAAATGATTTTGAGTAGTAGAACCTTAAGCACAAATACCATAGTTGAGATAAGGATAGATGAGAGAGTAATAGTAGGAGGCTACAAGATGACCTAGACAGACTGAATGAATGGTCCAATGGGCTATTAAAGTTCAACCAGAGTAAATGCAAGGTCATGAAACTATGCGGTGGAAACAGGCCAGACACGGAATACCGAATAGGAAATGAAGTACTTCATGCAACGGACAGAAAGATCTAGGAGTTCACATCACACCAAACCTGTCTCCTGAAGCCCACATTAAAAGAATTACATCTGTGGCATACGCGAGGCTGGCTAACATCAGAACAGCCTTCAGGAACCTGTGTAAGGAATCATTCAGAATCTTGTATACCACATATGTAAGACCAATCCTGGAGTATGCGGCCCCAGTATGGAGCCCGTAACTTGTCAAACACAAGACGAAGCTGGAAAAAGTTCAGAGATATGCCACTAGGCTAGTCCCAGAACTAAGAGGCATGAGTTACGAGGAAAGGCTGCGTGAGATGCACCTCACGACACTGGAAGACAGAAAAGTAAGGGGAGACATGATCACTACCTACAAAATTCTCCACACAGGTGGAGTACTCAAATGAGCCACAGGGACGGTCACACACGCATGTGTATGACCCTTCTTGCGTTTATTACTTCCACCAGCACGTTTGCAGTCCTCCAATTTGCAAAATAGACACACACACACATCTGTGCGACCAGCAAATCTACATGATGTGACCTAATTCAATTTCTTAGCTAAATTAAAAAGGTTCCCGCATGAGCTCATTATATTTGACAATAACCGCACACAAAAAGTATTCGGTTAAGAAGTCAATCATAATTGTAGTATTAGTGTTATTAAGTGTATTGCATCGTAGCTTTGGGATACGGATAATATGTGGTAGAATATATGAAACACAAGTTAAAAATAAAGTTTATTGAAGAAAAAATTATTAAAATCAAGACAATATATTTTTTTATAACTAGTATTATAAAACAAATAAAATTTTATACATCCTGACAATGCTAGATTTCTATAACCTTTATATTTGTGTATAAAAATATTGTAAATTTTCAATTTTTCACGTTTATAAAGAGTACATAATATTTATTAAACTCTATCATCACCAACAGTCAAACAAATTAGCTCTATCATTCCGTGCTAGAAAAGAATATGTAAGACCTATATTAAATAAGATATTTATCCATAAAACGCTTATTTAAATCATATTGTAAGGCGTCGTTAATTAAAAAGTTTTTTCGTATTGCATTTGGCCACGAAGCAGCGCAGTTCTTGAAGACGACATCTTCATCCAAACGTCTTTTGACTTTTATTTCAGACTTTGGGGCCTTGGCGAGGTTCAGTAAAGGCTTATCCGGTGTGATGGCCTTCATCCTGATACGTTCTTGTTGCTCTCTTCCCTGCTGTTCCGCACGCACTCGCTGAATACGCTCCAGAATGAGAACTTGGTCAGAATCCTCATCTAAATTGGCTGAAACAGTCTGGTCGTACTTTGGCTTTTTGGAAGGTGGTGATAATGAAGCTTCAAATTCCCCCTTTGTGTCGATACCACCAGTAGTGCCGTTCTTGCGTTTATTGCTTCCACTAGCACGTCCGCAGTTTTTCAATTCATAATAGAAGTCCCAATGGCTGAGTTCTTGGACGGTTGACTGTCCCAGGGCGCGGAACTTGAGTCGTGTGTGTGAGGGAAGGTCGCGAGGAGAGTACTGCTTGGTCAGGGAACCCACATCACACTCTCGTCGGCCCATACCATAAATGGGCCGACGAGAGTGAGAAATGGCGGGTGCGAATGTTGGCCGTGTTGCAGGGAACATGATCAGGGGCGGGGCGGGCAACAGGTCACTAAAAGCTCCCCTCGCGATATCTATGAGAATGAGCCTTATTGAGCTTAATAAATAAAATATATCGGGGAGCGAGGTGAGGTGTCAGATGATTATTGCCAGTCACGTGACTGAAGGTATTATTCAATACATAACATATGTCGTTGTTGTTAAAGATTTAGCTACTCAGGGCGAAGTGTCATAAGAACATAAGAACAAAGGTAACTGCAGAAGGCTTATTGGCCCATACGAGGCAGCTCCTATCTATAACCACCCAATCCCACTTATATACATAAGAACAAAGGTAACAGCAGAAGGCCTATTGGCCCATACGAGGCAGCTCCTATTCTATAACCACCCAATCCCACTCATGTACTTGTCCAACCCGCGCTTGAAACAATCGAGGGACCCCACCTCCACAATGTTACGCGGCAATTGGTTCCACAAATCAACAACCCTGTTACTGAACCAGTATTTACCCAAGTCTTTCCTAAATCTAAACTTATCCAATTTATACCCATTGTTTCGTGTTCTGTCTTGTGTTGATATTTTTAATACCCTATTAATATCCCTCCATGTCCATGTAGCACGGGCTATGGTGAGCCCGTAATACATAACATAGGAACATGATGATAATAGCCTATCAGATATTTTGAGGCTATTTATTAATTAGGGTTTGCGGGTGGATGAATGGACATAACAAAGGGGATATTAATGGAGTATTAAAAGTATCAACACAAGACAGAACACGAAACAATGGGTATAAATTAGACAAGTTTAGAATTAGGAAAGACCTGGGTAAATACTGGTTCGGTAACAGGGTTGTTGATTTGTGGAACCAATTACGGCGTAACGTGGTGGAGGTGGGGTCCCTCGATTGTTTCAAGCACGTGGTTGGACATGTATATGAGTGGAATTGGGTGGTTATAGATAGGAGCTGCCTCGTATGGGCCAATAGGCCTTCTGCAGTTACCTTTGTTCTTATGTTCTTATACCCACCTAAATTCATAACAATTTAGGAAACTACAGAACATAAGAACAAAGGCAACTGCAGAAGGCCTATTGGCCCATACGAGGCAGCTCCTATTTATAACCACCCAATCCCACTCATGTACTTGTCCAACCCACGCTTGAAACAATCGAGGGACCCCACCTCCACAATGTTACGCGGCAATTGGTTCCACAAATCAACAACCCTGTTACTGAACCAGTATTTACCCAAGTCTTTCCTAAATCTAAACTTATCCAATTTAAACCCATTGTTTCGTGTTCTGTCTTGTGTTGATACTTTTAATACCCTATTAATATCCCCTTTGTTATGTCCATTCACCCACTTGTAAACCTCTATCATGTCATCCTTAACTCTTCGCCTTTCCAGTGAATGCAACTTAAGCTTTGTTAATCTTTCTTCATATGAAAGATTTCTAATTTGGGGAATTAACTTAGTCATCCTACGCTGGACACGTTCAAGTGAATTTATATCCATTCTATAATATGGCGACCAAAACTGAACTGCAAAATCTAAATGGGGCCTAACTAGAGCAAGATATGGCTTGAGAACCACACCAGGTGTCTTGTTACTAACGCTGCGATTAATAAATCCAAGTGTCCGATTTGCCTTATTACGAACATTTATGCATTGATCCTTTTGTTTTAAATTCTTACTAATCATAACTCCCAGATCCCTTTCGCAATCCGACTTCGCAATCTCAACACCATCTAGCTCGTATCTTGTAACTCTATCATCATTACCTAACCTCAGAACTTTACATTTATCAGCATTAAACTGCATCTGCCAATCCTTTGACCATTTCAAAACCCTATCTAGATCAACTTGAAGTGATAGTGAGTCCTCCTCCGAATTAATTTCCCTACCGATTTTCGTATCATCGGCGAATTTGCAAATGTTGCTACTCAAACCTGAATCTAAATCATTTATATATATTATAAACAACAGAGGTCCAAGGACAGAGCCTTGAGGCACTCCACTTACAACATTTTCCCACTCTGACTTGACTCCATTTATACTAACTCTCTGTTTTCTTTGGTATAGCCATGCCCTAATCCAGTTTAATATAGCACCCCCAATACCATGAGCCTCTATCTTTTTAATCAGTCTTTCATGTGGCACTGTATCAAAAGCTTTGCTAAAGTCAAGGTACACAACATCACAATCCTTACCACTATCAACAGCCTCAACTATGCTAGAATAAAAAGATAACAAATTTGTTAAACATGAACGGCCATTTATAAAACCATGTTGCGACTCAATTATTAATTTATGTTTTTCAAGATGAAGACGAATTTTATTTGCTATTATAGATTCGAGTAACTTTCCCACAATAGACGTTAGGCTAATTGGTCGATAGTTAGACGCAAGTGATCTATCTCCTTTCTTAAAAACTGGTATCACATTAGCAACTTTCCAAAACTCTGGCACTCTGCCTGACTCTATTGATTTATTAAATATGGTTGACAGTGGGTCACAAAGCTCCTCTTTGCATTCTTTAAGCACCCTGGCAAACACTTCATCCGGCCCTAGGGATTTGTTTGGTTTGAGTTTTACTATTTGTTTAAGACCATCCTCCCTGGTAACTGTTAAACTCGTCAACCTGTCCTCGTCCCCACCCACATAGACTTGTTCGGCTGAAGGCATATTGTTAGGTTCCCAGAGATGTCATCCTTACCTCAAGTTTCTTCGTTCCCCGGCTTACCAAGCCCTTTGGGCCTGAACCCGAACCCTTTGCGTTCACTTTGCTGCTAGGTTCTTGACTTAGTTGCATAATTATTTTACTATATCCTTACTACTTATATATTAAGTTTAGTACTTCTGGCTTGCCGTTACTCATGTTACTACATTATTATTCACAGCAACCACTTTGTTCCTCAAGATACTGTAAGGTGCTTATAGCTCGGTTATTAGCTCGGCTCGGTTCCCCAAATTAGAAATCTTTCATATGAAGAAAGATTAACAAAGCTTAAGTTGCATTCACTGGAAAGGCGAAGAGTTAGGGGTGACATGATAGAGGTTTACAAGTGGATGAATGGACATAACCGGGGGGATATTAATAGGGTATTAAAAGTATCAACACAGGACAGAACACGAAACAATGGGTATAAATTGGATAAGTTTAGATTTAGGAAAGACTTGGGTAAATACTGGTTCAGTAACAGGGTTGTTGATTTGTGGAACCAATTGCCGCGTAACATTGTGGAGGTGGGGTCCCTCGATTGTTTCAAGCACGGGTTGGACAAGTATATGAGTGGGATTGGGTGGTTATAGAATAGGAGCTGCCTCGTATGGGCCAATAGGCCTTCTGCAGTTACCTTTGTTCTTATGTTCTTATGTTCTTATTATTGTCTAACTGTAACCCTGGTTAATGTAATTAACTTTCCAACTTCATGTTTGCATTTGCACGCTTGACATTGCACAACCCTTTCAACTGCGCTGCACCTATGAGAAAATCGGTAAGGCGTGGGAGTACAGTACTTTTATACAAGCCTTGGTGCTGTATGCTGGTTCAGTCCTCATCGTGGCTCCTACTGTTTTTCTCATCAACTACAAATTTCTATTCACATTTTTTTTAATTATTGGATTATTTATCATTAATAAAAAATTGTCCCAGCCATACGAGTTTTCCTCTAAGCTGTAGAAAACGAATATTTGAGGCCAATTTAAGCAGGAACTTTATCGTCGCGGTGTTCGTGGTGCTTGTTACAACTACCAACTTCTGTGCCCCGCATATTTATTCACTCACTATCAGAAATGATAGTGACAATTCCTAGTCTCTGTATAATGCACCAAATCTGCGAAAAGCTTTAGTCATTGTATACTTGACCACTAGGCAGGTTATATACCTTGTCGAGGTGGTTGATCACTAGGCAGGGTTCCTATACGCAGGAAGTACCTCATCGCTAGATAGGGTTCCTAGTAAGCTCGGGCAGTAGGTGACCACCAGGCAGGATACATACCATGCTGGTACAGTGGTTGGTGACAGGGTGCGCTGCCCACCGTGCCCGTCTGGAAGCCACTACACACTACACTGCTGGGAACTAAGTTATACACCGACAGCACCACTACCATGGGCTTGACTGAAGTCCCACAAGAGCTAGTTGTTTTTGTGTTTTAATAAAATCAAAATTTGGCTATCTTAACATAAATACCATTGCCATTAGGTACATTATATATTTGAATCGAATTTATACTGACAATGATATTTGATATAGGTGAACCGTAGGTGTGCTAAGGTGGCCGTGGGAGGCCATATCTGGTCCTCACCAGAGATTACACGGGAGAGATTAGAAGCCGTACACAGTGCACTTGGCACCAACGTCGCCACAGTGCCAGCTAGTTATAACAACATTTTTATATGAAAGTATAAATGATACATTTGGTGCATTATGCAGAAGCGGATTCCTAGGTAGTAAAGTTGGGTTTGTTATCGACTCGCTATCAGGAATTCCGGGTGCGTGTCTTGGACGGGGCAGAAATGGTTGGCCACGTTTCCTTTCACCTAATTCCTCTGTTCACCTAGCGATAAATAGGTACCCGGGATTTGGTCAACTGTTGTGAGATGTGGTGATCTCACTGATGTCAACAACTTCAGACCTATATCAATTCTGCCAAACTTGTCAAAAAATATTAAAAAAAAACTAATCTACAAGCAGCTCTACTCTTATCTAGCCAAACACAATATACTTAGCTCTTGCCAATATGGCTTCATACCACTAACGATGCACTTATTAGTATGATTAACTTGATACATGCAGCTCTTGATAGAAATGAGTTCCTTGTTGACCTACGTAAGGCTTTTGACACTTGTCAACCACCAAAACCTTCTTAAATTACATCATCATTATGGAGTCAGAGGTCACTCCCTCCAATATTTTCAGTCTTACCTTACTGACAGGCTCCAGTATGTTTCTGTGAATAATTAAATTTCTCCCACCCTACTCATCAACATTGGTGTTCCTCAGGGCAGCATACTTGGCCCTCTCCTCTTTCTCATCTACATTAATGACCTTCCAAATGCCTCTCAACACCTCAAACCATTTCTTTTTGCTGACGACACAACCTTCATTTTCTCCAGTCCTGACCCTCTTGCTCTTAATGTCAGTGAACACCGAACTAAATAAAGTCCATCTTTGGTTAACTGCCAACAAACTCACCCTTAACATTGACAAACCTTGTATATTTTGTTTGGCAATAAATCCTAAAATCAAATTAATCTAAGAATAAACAATATCCAAATTAGTAACAAGGTAGATGGAAAATTCCTTGGTGTTCTCATTGACAAGCTGAATTTCCAGGGACACATTCTAAATATATCAAAAAAAGTTTCTAAAACTGTTGGCATTCTTTCTAAGATCAGATATTATGTATCTCGCCCTGCCCTGGTGACTCTCAATTACTCTCTCATCTATCCTAATCTCAATTATGGTATTAGTGCTTGGGGTTCTACTACACAAAATCATTTATGTTCTCTAATTATTCAACACAAAGCTGCTACAGTATTAGAACAATATCTAACTCTGGCCCCAGACAGCACTCGGAACCCTTACTTAAATTTTTGAATAATGTTAGATATTAAGTCACTGCACATCCTCTCATGCGTACTCTATATATTTAAAACTCTGAACTGCAATGTCAATCCTGACCTTAGAAGCTTCCTAGAAGGTTGTAACAGAACTCATGGGCATCACACCAGAAACAAATACCTATTTGATATTCCAAGAGTACGACTTAACCAAACTAGAAATGCTCTACAAATCAAGGGACCCAGAATGTAGAATGGTCTCCCCAATCATGTCAAAGGCTGTACCTCCCTCAACCAGTTTAAGAGTAAAACCAAGTGCAACTTAATTAACTCCTTGTAACCTACCTTACCCTCTAAATGTCAACCCATGTCTTGCTTTTGTTAAAGAATGCTGTTTGTTCTCCAACTTGTACAATTGCTGATTTTTGCCATGTTCCCCCTTTTTTTATTTTTTATTCCTTTTTTCAACACAATTTATACCTAATCCCAATTACTGTTAAGTTTTAGTCTAAGTATTTTTTTTCCCCACACCTTGTCCGAAATGCTATGCGTATTAGTGGCTTTAGGTATTGTATGTACTACTGTAGCTCAATCTATAAATCCAACATTATGTTTGCAAATCAACTACTGTATGTAATGTACTTTTCCTGAATAAAAATTTATTTATTTACCTTGAGGGCCACTAACACTCATAGCCTCGACAAGGACAGGAAGCTGGCAGCTTGTCGATGGTCCCCTCCATTTGGCTTGATCTACAAGTTGGACTTTTAAAATTTAAAGATAATTTTAAAAAATTAAATTAATTTAAAATTAGATAATTTAAAATGTCTAGGTTATTAATTTATTCTTGAATGGCTGAACACCTGCTGATTGGCAATCAACCATTCACAAAGTTTTGTTGGATAAGTTTAATGCTATGTCTGCTATAATCTAGCAAATTCAACCATCACTTGTCTTGAAACCAATTATCCCTAAACTGATGGCAAACCTACCTACTGCATTTTCCATCTCTTCATCCTAGTCCCAGATTCTCTTAACCATTGTGCAATACTGTGCAAACCATTTATAAACAGCCTCGTGTAACTGTGCATTATGTTCAGGATTCACTGTTTTTTCCGGTTACAATCTACCGATGCTTGGTGGTTTACTCCCACTAATATGCATATATTGCATGCATTTCTCTCTTCTTTCTCGATATCAGTTATACGTAGTACTTTTGCCTATCTCAAATTCTTTTGCAATTCACAAAGTTCAATGCCTTAGTTTACCATTAATTGATAGACTAACTTTGTTCTTCTTACTACCATCACATTGCTGCTCCTAGGCATTTTATTGGCTAAATATTGACCATTTACATTAAAGGAAAAATATAAAGAAGAAAAATCTTTTAGTTATGGAGTGTTACTTTGTTTCAACACATGCAGGAGCAGAAACATATGGCTCAGGGAGCTTACAGGATCTGGACGAATCCATCCAGGGAATGGTGCACAAGCCACCAAATGAAAAATCATATACTTAATACAAAATTAATTGCACATGCATTTCTAAGTAATAATATTTAATATAGTTCTCATTTATTGTGTTATCAATGCATTATTACACAGAAATCACAATAGCTTGATGCATCAAATGAACAAATCCACAAGGGCCGTGATGAGGGTTCGAACCTACGTCCGAGAGGATCCCAATCGCTGTGAATAGTTTAAGGTGTTGCGTAAGATTTATAACTCCTGTGCAGTAATGCATTATTGTTTTAATGTATTTGCATATTGTAAACATGGGTCTGCATGTCAGTAATTTGACAACAGGTTGCATAATTTGGGTTTGTGTAGAATCAGGTGATGCTTGAACTCGGTCAAAATTTTACCATTACAATACTTAGTTCTGAATCAGTAAGTTGTCAGTGTATGTCTATTGCTTTTAACTGTGTTGGACTGAATTGTGTAAAATATAGAATTGTCATAAATAATCATGATCCAATTGTGTTTAGTTCACCATAGGATGCAATAAAACACAGAATAAAATATGAACCTATATTACATGGAAAACATATCAACATAAAGGAAGGCAATGTACAAAATACTATAGTAATAAAAAAATCATTTTGCCCAACTTCTCTTGAGACCTGCTGAGTAGTCAAACAACTTAGAGTTTGTGAAGTGCCCATTCATGTCCAAGATGTAGTTGAAGTAAGTTCCTTGAACCTTAAGTGGAAGGTGCACTTTCACTGACTGTCGGCTTTGTTTAGCCGATACCTGAAAAATATAAACAAAAGTATTAAATTGCTTGAAAAGAGCACTGTTGATTGAAACAGAATATCTTTTCCTCTAGTGATGGTTATATTTTCTGTTCACATAAGAAACACACACACACATTTTATATATATATATATATATATATATATATATATATATATATATATATATATATATATATATATATATATATATATATATATATATATATGCAAACAAGCCTGAATGGTCCCCAGGACTATATACAACTGAAAACTCACACCCCAGAAGTGACTCGAACCCATACTCCCACAACTGGTATGTACAGGGACGCCTTAATCCGCTTGACCATCACGACCGGACTAAGGAAGTGATAGCCGAGGCTATATGAACCACTTCCCCGCCGGCACTCGGATGGTAATCTTGGGCATAGCATTTTATCAAATCACCTCATTCTTTGGGGCACACGTGAGGAACACAAATGCAAACAAGCCTGAATGGTCCCCAGGACTATATACAACTGAAAACTCACACCCCAGAAGTGACTCGAACCCATACTCCCACAACTGGTATGTACAGGGACGCCTTAATCCGCTTGACCATCACGACCGGACTAAGGAAGTGATAGCCGAGGCTATATGAACCACTTCCCCGCCGGCACTCGGATGGTAATCTTGGGCATAGCATTTTATCAAATCACCTCATTCTTTGGGGCACACGTGAGGAACACAAATGCAAACAAGCCTGAATGGTCCCCAGGACTATATACAACTGAAAACTCACACCCCAGAAGTGACTCGAACCCATACTCCCACAACTGGTATGTACAGGGACGCCTTAATCCGCTTGACCATCACGACCGGACTAAGGAAGTGATAGCCGAGGCTATATGAACCACTTCCCCGCCGGCACTCGGATGGTAATCTTGGGCATAGCATTTTATCAAATCACCTCATTCTTTGGGGCACACGTGAGGAACACAAATGCAAACAAGCCTGAATGGTCCCCAGGACTATATACAACTGAAAACTCACACCCCAGAAGTGACTCGAACCCATACTCCCACAACTGGTATGTACAGGGACGCCTTAATCCGCTTGACCATCACGACCGGACTAAGGAAGTGATAGCCGAGGCTATATGAACCACTTCCCCGCCGGCACTCGGATGGTAATCTTGGGCATAGCATTTTATCAAATCACCTCATTCTTTGGGGCACACGTGAGGAACACAAATGCAAACAAGCCTGAATGGTCCCCAGGACTATATACAACTGAAAACTCACACCCCAGAAGTGACTCGAACCCATACTCCCACAACTGGTATGTACAGGGACGCCTTAATCCGCTTGACCATCACGACCGGACTAAGGAAGTGATAGCCGAGGCTATATGAACCACTTCCCCGCCGGCACTCGGATGGTAATCTTGGGCATAGCATTTTATCAAATCACCTCATTCTTTGGGGCACACGTGAGGAACACAAATGCAAACAAGCCTGAATGGTCCCCAGGACTATATACAACTGAAAACTCACACCCCAGAAGTGACTCGAACCCATACTCCCACAACTGGTATGTACAGGGACGCCTTAATCCGCTTGACCATCACGACCGGACTAAGGAAGTGATAGCCGAGGCTATATGAACCACTTCCCCGCCGGCACTCGGATGGTAATCTTGGGCATAGCATTTTATCAAATCACCTCATTCTTTGGGGCACACGTGAGGAACACAAATGCAAACAAGCCTGAATGGTCCCCAGGACTATATACAACTGAAAACTCACACCCCAGAAGTGACTCGAACCCATACTCCCACAACTGGTATGTACAGGGACGCCTTAATCCGCTTGACCATCACGACCGGACTAAGGAAGTGATAGCCGAGGCTATATGAACCACTTCCCCGCCGGCACTCGGATGGTAATCTTGGGCATAGCATTTTATCAAATCACCTCATTCTTTGGGGCACACGTGAGGAACACAAATGCAAACAAGCCTGAATGGTCCCCAGGACTATATACAACTGAAAACTCACACCCCAGAAGTGACTCGAACCCATACTCCCACAACTGGTATGTACAGGGACGCCTTAATCCGCTTGACCATCACGACCGGACTAAGGAAGTGATAGCCGAGGCTATATGAACCACTTCCCCGCCGGCACTCGGATGGTAATCTTGGGCATAGCATTTTATCAAATCACCTCATTCTTTGGGGCACACGTGAGGAACACAAATGCAAACAAGCCTGAATGGTCCCCAGGACTATATACAACTGAAAACTCACACCCCAGAAGTGACTCGAACCCATACTCCCACAACTGGTATGTACAGGGACGCCTTAATCCGCTTGACCATCACGACCGGACTAAGGAAGTGATAGCCGAGGCTATATGAACCACTTCCCCGCCGACACTCGGATGGTAATCTTGGGCATAGCATTTTATCAAATCACCTCATTCTTTGGGGCACACGTGAGGAACACAAATGCAAACAAGCCTGAATGGTCCCCAGGACTATATACAACTGAAAACTCACACCCCAGAAGTGACTCGAACCCATACTCCCACAACTGGTATGTACAGGGACGCCTTAATCCGCTTGACCATCACGACCGGACTAAGGAAGTGATAGCCGAGGCTATATGAACCACTTCCCCGCCGGCACTCGGATGGTAATCTTGGGCATAGCATTTTATCAAATCACCTCATTCTTTGGGGCACACGTGAGGAACACAAATGCAAACAAGCCTGAATGGTCCCCAGGACTATATACAACTGAAAACTCACACCCCAGAAGTGACTCGAACCCATACTCCCACAACTGGTATGTACAGGGACGCCTTAATCCGCTTGACCATCACGACCGGACTAAGGAAGTGATAGCCGAGGCTATATGAACCACTTCCCCGCCGGCACTCGGATGGTAATCTTGGGCATAGCATTTTATCAAATCACCTCATTCTTTGGGGCACACGTGAGGAACACAAATGCAAACAAGCCTGAATGGTCCCCAGGACTATATACAACTGAAAACTCACACCCCAGAAGTGACTCGAACCCATACTCCCACAACTGGTATGTACAGGGACGCCTTAATCCGCTTGACCATCACGACCGGACTAAGGAAGTGATAGCCGAGGCTATATGAACCACTTCCCCGCCGGCACTCGGATGGTAATCTTGGGCATAGCATTTTATCAAATCACCTCATTCTTTGGGGCACACGTGAGGAACACAAATGCAAACAAGCCTGAATGGTCCCCAGGACTATATACAACTGAAAACTCACACCCCAGAAGTGACTCGAACCCATACTCCCACAACTGGTATGTACAGGGACGCCTTAATCCGCTTGACCATCACGACCGGACTAAGGAAGTGATAGCCGAGGCTATATGAACCACTTCCCCGCCGGCACTCGGATGGTAATCTTGGGCATAGCATTTTATCAAATCACCTCATTCTTTGGGGCACACGTGAGGAACACAAATGCAAACAAGCCTGAATGGTCCCCAGGACTATATACAACTGAAAACTCACACCCCAGAAGTGACTCGAACCCATACTCCCACAACTGGTATGTACAGGGACGCCTTAATCCGCTTGACCATCACGACCGGACTAAGGAAGTGATAGCCGAGGCTATATGAACCACTTCCCCGCCGGCACTCGGATGGTAATCTTGGGCATAGCATTTTATCAAATCACCTCATTCTTTGGGGCACACGTGAGGAACACAAATGCAAACAAGCCTGAATGGTCCCCAGGACTATATACAACTGAAAACTCACACCCCAGAAGTGACTCGAACCCATACTCCCACAACTGGTATGTACAGGGACGCCTTAATCCGCTTGACCATCACGACCGGACTAAGGAAGTGATAGCCGAGGCTATATGAACCACTTCCCCGCCGGCACTCGGATGGTAATCTTGGGCATAGCATTTTATCAAATCACCTCATTCTTTGGGGCACACGTGAGGAACACAAATGCAAACAAGCCTGAATGGTCCCCAGGACTATATACAACTGAAAACTCACACCCCAGAAGTGACTCGAACCCATACTCCCACAACTGGTATGTACAGGGACGCCTTAATCCGCTTGACCATCACGACCGGACTAAGGAAGTGATAGCCGAGGCTATATGAACCACTTCCCCGCCGGCACTCGGATGGTAATCTTGGGCATAGCATTTTATCAAATCACCTCATTCTTTGGGGCACACGTGAGGAACACAAATGCAAACAAGCCTGAATGGTCCCCAGGACTATATACAACTGAAAACTCACACCCCAGAAGTGACTCGAACCCATACTCCCACAACTGGTATGTACAGGGACGCCTTAATCCGCTTGACCATCACGACCGGACTAAGGAAGTGATAGCCGAGGCTATATGAACCACTTCCCCGCCGGCACTCGGATGGTAATCTTGGGCATAGCATTTTATCAAATCACCTCATTCTTTGGGGCACACGTGAGGAACACAAATGCAAACAAGCCTGAATGGTCCCCAGGACTATATACAACTGAAAACTCACACCCCAGAAGTGACTCGAACCCATACTCCCACAACTGGTATGTACAGGGACGCCTTAATCCGCTTGACCATCACGACCGGACTAAGGAAGTGATAGCCGAGGCTATATGAACCACTTCCCCGCCGGCACTCGGATGGTAATCTTGGGCATAGCATTTTATCAAATCACCTCATTCTTTGGGGCACACGTGAGGAACACAAATGCAAACAAGCCTGAATGGTCCCCAGGACTATATACAACTGAAAACTCACACCCCAGAAGTGACTCGAACCCATACTCCCACAACTGGTATGTACAGGGACGCCTTAATCCGCTTGACCATCACGACCGGACTAAGGAAGTGATAGCCGAGGCTATATGAACCACTTCCCCGCCGGCACTCGGATGGTAATCTTGGGCATAGCATTTTATCAAATCACCTCATTCTTTGGGGCACACGTGAGGAACACAAATGCAAACAAGCCTGAATGGTCCCCAGGACTATATACAACTGAAAACTCACACCCCAGAAGTGACTCGAACCCATACTCCCACAACTGGTATGTACAGGGACGCCTTAATCCGCTTGACCATCACGACCGGACTAAGGAAGTGATAGCCGAGGCTATATGAACCACTTCCCCGCCGGCACTCGGATGGTAATCTTGGGCATAGCATTTTATCAAATCACCTCATTCTTTGGGGCACACGTGAGGAACACAAATGCAAACAAGCCTGAATGGTCCCCAGGACTATATACAACTGAAAACTCACACCCCAGAAGTGACTCGAACCCATACTCCCACAACTGGTATGTACAGGGACGCCTTAATCCGCTTGACCATCACGACCGGACTAAGGAAGTGATAGCCGAGGCTATATGAACCACTTCCCCGCCGGCACTCGGATGGTAATCTTGGGCATAGCATTTTATCAAATCACCTCATTCTTTGGGGCACACGTGAGGAACACAAATGCAAACAAGCCTGAATGGTCCCCAGGACTATATACAACTGAAAACTCACACCCCAGAAGTGACTCGAACCCATACTCCCACAACTGGTATGTACAGGGACGCCTTAATCCGCTTGACCATCACGACCGGACTAAGGAAGTGATAGCCGAGGCTATATGAACCACTTCCCCGCCGGCACTCGGATGGTAATCTTGGGCATAGCATTTTATCAAATCACCTCATTCTTTGGGGCACACGTGAGGAACACAAATGCAAACAAGCCTGAATGGTCCCCAGGACTATATACAACTGAAAACTCACACCCCAGAAGTGACTCGAACCCATACTCCCACAACTGGTATGTACAGGGACGCCTTAATCCGCTTGACCATCACGACCGGACTAAGGAAGTGATAGCCGAGGCTATATGAACCACTTCCCCGCCGGCACTCGGATGGTAATCTTGGGCATAGCATTTTATCAAATCACCTCATTCTTTGGGGCACACGTGAGGAACACAAATGCAAACAAGCCTGAATGGTCCCCAGGACTATATACAACTGAAAACTCACACCCCAGAAGTGACTCGAACCCATACTCCCACAACTGGTATGTACAGGGACGCCTTAATCCGCTTGACCATCACGACCGGACTAAGGAAGTGATAGCCGAGGCTATATGAACCACTTCCCCGCCGGCACTCGGATGGTAATCTTGGGCATAGCATTTTATCAAATCACCTCATTCTTTGGGGCACACGTGAGGAACACAAATGCAAACAAGCCTGAATGGTCCCCAGGACTATATACAACTGAAAACTCACACCCCAGAAGTGACTCGAACCCATACTCCCACAACTGGTATGTACAGGGACGCCTTAATCCGCTTGACCATCACGACCGGACTAAGGAAGTGATAGCCGAGGCTATATGAACCACTTCCCCGCCGGCACTCGGATGGTAATCTTGGGCATAGCATTTTATCAAATCACCTCATTCTTTGGGGCACACGTGAGGAACACAAATGCAAACAAGCCTGAATGGTCCCCAGGACTATATACAACTGAAAACTCACACCCCAGAAGTGACTCGAACCCATACTCCCACAACTGGTATGTACAGGGACGCCTTAATCCGCTTGACCATCACGACCGGACTAAGGAAGTGATAGCCGAGGCTATATGAACCACTTCCCCGCCGGCACTCGGATGGTAATCTTGGGCATAGCATTTTATCAAATCACCTCATTCTTTGGGGCACACGTGAGGAACACAAATGCAAACAAGCCTGAATGGTCCCCAGGACTATATACAACTGAAAACTCACACCCCAGAAGTGACTCGAACCCATACTCCCACAACTGGTATGTACAGGGACGCCTTAATCCGCTTGACCATCACGACCGGACTAAGGAAGTGATAGCCGAGGCTATATGAACCACTTCCCCGCCGGCACTCGGATGGTAATCTTGGGCATAGCATTTTATCAAATCACCTCATTCTTTGGGGCACACGTGAGGAACACAAATGCAAACAAGCCTGAATGGTCCCCAGGACTATATACAACTGAAAACTCACACCCCAGAAGTGACTCGAACCCATACTCCCACAACTGGTATGTACAGGGACGCCTTAATCCGCTTGACCATCACGACCGGACTAAGGAAGTGATAGCCGAGGCTATATGAACCACTTCCCCGCCGGCACTCGGATGGTAATCTTGGGCATAGCATTTTATCAAATCACCTCATTCTTTGGGGCACACGTGAGGAACACAAATGCAAACAAGCCTGAATGGTCCCCAGGACTATATACAACTGAAAACTCACACCCCAGAAGTGACTCGAACCCATACTCCCACAACTGGTATGTACAGGGACGCCTTAATCCGCTTGACCATCACGACCGGACTAAGGAAGTGATAGCCGAGGCTATATGAACCACTTCCCCGCCGGCACTCGGATGGTAATCTTGGGCATAGCATTTTATCAAATCACCTCATTCTTTGGGGCACACGTGAGGAACACAAATGCAAACAAGCCTGAATGGTCCCCAGGACTATATACAACTGAAAACTCACACCCCAGAAGTGACTCGAACCCATACTCCCACAACTGGTATGTACAGGGACGCCTTAATCCGCTTGACCATCACGACCGGACTAAGGAAGTGATAGCCGAGGCTATATGAACCACTTCCCCGCCGGCACTCGGATGGTAATCTTGGGCATAGCATTTTATCAAATCACCTCATTCTTTGGGGCACACGTGAGGAACACAAATGCAAACAAGCCTGAATGGTCCCCAGGACTATATACAACTGAAAACTCACACCCCAGAAGTGACTCGAACCCATACTCCCACAACTGGTATGTACAGGGACGCCTTAATCCGCTTGACCATCACGACCGGACTAAGGAAGTGATAGCCGAGGCTATATGAACCACTTCCCCGCCGGCACTCGGATGGTAATCTTGGGCATAGCATTTTATCAAATCACCTCATTCTTTGGGGCACACGTGAGGAACACAAATGCAAACAAGCCTGAATGGTCCCCAGGACTATATACAACTGAAAACTCACACCCCAGAAGTGACTCGAACCCATACTCCCACAACTGGTATGTACAGGGACGCCTTAATCCGCTTGACCATCACGACCGGACTAAGGAAGTGATAGCCGAGGCTATATGAACCACTTCCCCGCCGGCACTCGGATGGTAATCTTGGGCATAGCATTTTATCAAATCACCTCATTCTTTGGGGCACACGTGAGGAACACAAATGCAAACAAGCCTGAATGGTCCCCAGGACTATATACAACTGAAAACTCACACCCCAGAAGTGACTCGAACCCATACTCCCACAACTGGTATGTACAGGGACGCCTTAATCCGCTTGACCATCACGACCGGACTAAGGAAGTGATAGCCGAGGCTATATGAACCACTTCCCCGCCGGCACTCGGATGGTAATCTTGGGCATAGCATTTTATCAAATCACCTCATTCTTTGGGGCACACGTGAGGAACACAAATGCAAACAAGCCTGAATGGTCCCCAGGACTATATACAACTGAAAACTCACACCCCAGAAGTGACTCGAACCCATACTCCCACAACTGGTATGTACAGGGACGCCTTAATCCGCTTGACCATCACGACCGGACTAAGGAAGTGATAGCCGAGGCTATATGAACCACTTCCCCGCCGGCACTCGGATGGTAATCTTGGGCATAGCATTTTATCAAATCACCTCATTCTTTGGGGCACACGTGAGGAACACAAATGCAAACAAGCCTGAATGGTCCCCAGGACTATATACAACTGAAAACTCACACCCCAGAAGTGACTCGAACCCATACTCCCACAACTGGTATGTACAGGGACGCCTTAATCCGCTTGACCATCACGACCGGACTAAGGAAGTGATAGCCGAGGCTATATGAACCACTTCCCCGCCGGCACTCGGATGGTAATCTTGGGCATAGCATTTTATCAAATCACCTCATTCTTTGGGGCACACGTGAGGAACACAAATGCAAACATTTGGGGAGCCTGAATGGTCCCCAGGACTATATACAACTGAAAACTAGCCTCGGCTATCACTTCCTTAGTCCGGTCGTGATGGTCAAGCGGATTAAGGCGTCCCTGTACATACCAGTTGTGGGAGTATGGGTTCGAGTCACTTCTGGGGTGTGAGTTTTCAGTTGTATATAGTCCTGGGGACCATTCAGGCTTGTTTGCATTTGTGTTCCTCACGTGTGCCCCAAAGAATGAGGTGATTTGATAAAATGCTATGCCCAAGATTACCATCCGAGTGCCGGCGGGGAAGTGGTTCATATAGCCTCGGCTATCACTTCCTTAGTCCGGTCGTGATGGTCAAGCGGATTAAGGCGTCCCTGTACATACCAGTTGTGGGAGTATGGGTTCGAGTCACTTCTGGGGTGTGAGTTTTCAGTTGTATATAGTCCTGGGGACCATTCAGGCTTGTTTGCATTTGTGTTCCTCACGTGTGCCCCAAAGAATGAGGTGATTTGATAAAATGCTATGCCCAAGATTACCATCCGAGTGCCGGCGGGGAAGTGGTTCATATAGCCTCGGCTATCACTTCCTTAGTCCGGTCGTGATGGTCAAGCGGATTAAGGCGTCCCTGTACATACCAGTTGTGGGAGTATGGGTTCGAGTCACTTCTGGGGTGTGAGTTTTCAGTTGTATATAGTCCTGGGGACCATTCAGGCTTGTTTGCATTTGTGTTCCTCACGTGTGCCCCAAAGAATGAGGTGATTTGATAAAATGCTATGCCCAAGATTACCATCCGAGTGCCGGCGGGGAAGTGGTTCATATAGCCTCGGCTATCACTTCCTTAGTCCGGTCGTGATGGTCAAGCGGATTAAGGCGTCCCTGTACATACCAGTTGTGGGAGTATGGGTTCGAGTCACTTCTGGGGTGTGAGTTTTCAGTTGTATATAGTCCTGGGGACCATTCAGGCTTGTTTGCATTTGTGTTCCTCACGTGTGCCCCAAAGAATGAGGTGATTTGATAAAATGCTATGCCCAAGATTACCATCCGAGTGCCGGCGGGGAAGTGGTTCATATAGCCTCGGCTATCACTTCCTTA